>NC_090130.1:18402917-18756042 GCF_040581485.1 Linepithema humile | reverse complement strand
CTCCTCCTTCGTCACGACGGATGTGACGACACGACAGCGCTAATCATGTATCGATCTACGCGGAAATCCAGATAAACGCTATCGATAGCTCCGAGCTACGCCGCGATCTCGGAGATGGCGCGCGCATTTCGGATTGCGCGCTTCGTGTCACACTTGCACGAACATACCGCTCGCCTCGCTTATTTAATAAGCGACAAAAACACTTTATAATGAACTAATGACTACTTATATCAACTGACTAAGATTAATACTGATTTACATTTTAGCAATATGCATAAACTTAATTAATCTACACTTAACCTATAGATATCTCTAGATATCACAGACGCGAATTATTGGGCGTTGGGCGCCGCCCGCCGTAGGGTATGATACTCAAGAAGCAAAAAAAAAACTAAACGAAGCTACGAATTGTGATCCTCTTCGTCTCGATCAGCGATCGGAAGAAGACACAATTTGTGAATCGGTCGTCGAACGGTAGAGGTCGCAGTCCTCACTTCGCAAACGCGGATCAACCCATCTTCACCCGGGAAGCACTGGGTTATACGCCCTAATTCCCATTTAGAGGGTGGTGCATTGTCGTTTTTAATGATAACGATGTCACCCACGCTCATATTCGCGCATTGATTGTGCCACTTATTGCGCTTCTGCAAAGAGTTCAGAAAGTCTAAGCGCCAAACCTGCCAAAATCGGTCTCGCATCTGCTGCACGAGTTGATATCTAGTCAATCTCGATTCCTGACGATCTAATAGCGACGCATCAGGCAACGCAAGAAGTGGAGCGCCGGTCAAGAAGTGACCAGGAGTCAGATACGATAGATCGTCGGGGGAGTTCGAGAGTCCAGCGATCGGTCGCGAATTTAGGCAGGCCTCTACCTGGCACAACAGTGTCTCTAATTCGTCAATGGTGAGCGTATGTACGCCAACGATACGCTTTAAGTGGTGTTTGACTGACTTTACTCCAGCCTCCCAGATCCCGCCAAAGTGCGGAGCGGAAGCTGGAATAAAGTGCCATTCTATGCCTAACGAGGCCATAGAGGATTCGACGGCGCCATCGCACATACTAGCGTAAAATATACAGTATAATTCCGTTTGCGCGCCACGGAAATTTGTTCCGTTATCGCTAAGCACGATCGCAGGAATACCGCGTCGTGATGAAAATCGTCGAAAAGCGGCGATGAATGCGGCGGAAGACAAATCGGTAACGAGTTCCATATGCACGGCACGGGTGATCAAGCACACGAAAAGGGCTATATAGGCCTTACGGGATTGATGACCACGTCCGGCAAAGGCGCGCACTGGCAAGGGTCCGGCATAATCTATTCCAACTTTCAAAAACGGACGCGCCACATTAGTTCGTATTTCGGGCAAATGAGCCATTTTTTGACTGCTCAGATTTGCACGATGTCGAGAGCAGATGACACACTGACCAATAACTGAACTGACAATTATTTTTGCTCGGAGTATCCAATACTCCTCTCGGAGTAGACGTAATGTTAACGACGTTCCCCCATGGAGAGTGCGTAAATGTGCATCACGTACTATTAAACGCGTCAGAGGAGTCTGGCTCAGGATTACCGGATGCTTCCGAGCGAAAGTCAATGGAGCGTGCATTAATCTGCCTCCCATACGAATGGTTCCGTCATCATCAATGAACGGATCCAATGAAAGCAGCGAACTCGACCGTGGTAATCTTTGCCCGGCTCGCAATAAATGAAGTTCCGTCGCATATAACGACGACTGTATGACTTTGATCCAAAAAGTTTTGGCTTCCGTCATCAACTGCGCGGTGTATAAAATCTCCGTACATGGAAGCTGTCGTCGTGTCAGTTTCACGAAGCGTAGAATCAACGCAGTTATCTTGAGCAATTTGCTCCAATCAGAATAACGAGTGGATAGATCCCACTCGGAGACCTTGGTGAAGTGAGTGACGACTGACCGAGCCTCAAGGTCAGAAGTCGGCAGACTCTCAGGCGAGTCGACCGAGGGCCAGGCTTCGGGCTCACAGGAAAGCCACGAAGGCCCGTACCACCATAGTGTATTTTTAATCAATTGAGTCGGAGAGACTCCACGAGAAGCTAAATCCGCAGGATTGTCCTGCGTAGGAACATGACGCCAATTTGCCGGTGGACATTGCGTTTGGATGAGAGACACCCGATTCGCCACGAATACCTTCCATGTGACCGGAGGCTTACTAAGCCAGGCCAATGTGACGGTGGAATCCGTCCAGGCGTAAATGGGGGCCTGCTCGAGATTTAACGCTGAAATAGTCCAAGCAAGAAGTCGCGATAAGAGCTCGGCCGCGCAGAGCTCCAAACGAGGAACCGAGACCGTTTTCAACGGAGCAACCTTGCTCTTACTTGTTAATAAGAAAACGTTTGGCTCGTGTTTATGAATCACTCGAAGGTAAATCACGGCTGCGTAAGCGGCCTGGGACGCATCCGCGAACCCATGGATCTCGATACTTGAGTCCTCGCGGGTGCGTACCCAGCGCGGGATACAAACCGTAGCAAGTGAAGTAAGTCCGTGGCAGAAAGATACACACCGTTCATTTAGATCCGACGGTAGGGTCGTGTCCCAATCGATCTTAGACAGCCACAACTGTTGAATAAGGATCTTACTGATAATAATGGTCGGCGACAGCCAACCTAGTGGATCGTAGATTCTCGATATATACGAGAGAAAGGTGCGTTTCGTTATGGTCGACGGAACCTCTGATCTAATGCGAAAACTAAAGGCATCCTCTAGTGGTGCCCAATATATGCCAAGAATTTTTAATTGATCATCCTCTTTAAAATCTACGTTTTGTGCAGGATCGCGAATCGTTTCGGATAAATCATAGATTAAATCTGGACAATTGGAACTCCATTTGTGTAGAGGAAACCCGCCCGCGTTGGTCAGTCCTATCATCTGCTCTCGAATCTCGCGACATTCTTCTATCTCCGACGCGCCAAAAAATATATCGTCAACGTATGAATTAACTATGACGTTATGCGCAGCTAGAGGGAAGCGATGCTTCTCGTCCTCTGCTAACTGTCGCAAGACGCGTAATGCTAAAAAAGGGGCAGGAGCGGTACCATAAGTTACCGTCCGTAACCGATACGGAACAACCGCGTCTTTCTCCGATTGCCTCCAGAGAATTAACTGAAAGCGCGTATGATCATCGTGCACGCGAATTTGCCGAAACATCTTCGCAATATCGGCGGCACACACAAACCGGTGCCAGCGCCAACGTAACAGGATGGCACATAGATCAGCCTGCAATTTTGGTCCGATAAGGAGGCAGTCGTTGAGAGACTTTCCATTGCTAGTGCGCGCAGACGCGTTAAATACAACCCTTACCTTCGTCGAAGCGCTACTTGGCTTTAATACCGGATGATGCGGTATAAAGCATCGCTGTTCCTCGACTTCCGAGGGCGTAAACGGACTCATATGTCCTAATCTTAAATATTCGGTCAAAAAAGCATTATATTCGACAGCCAACTGTCGATCCTTTTTCAACCGACGCTCCAAAGACGAATACATATGGAGCGAATTTTTGTGAGAATCCCCAATATCAAGTGGAAGATCTCCCTTAAACGGCAACGCAACATGGTATCTTCCTGACGCATCACGATTAGTAGTCGCGGTGAAGAGATCTTCGCAATGATTATCCTCAGCGGATAACTTGTTCTGCGAAGGAATCTCCTCAACCTCCCAAAAGCGTTCGATCGCACGAGTCAAATCGGTATTAAATGTCACGTGTAATGACGAAACAGTCGTATGCGACGACAAGACATTAACAGGGCCGTCGTCCACTGGACCGCGCAGCACCCACCCAAATCGTGAATGAATAGCGTACGGTTCTCCGGGAAACTTCACCCGATCTGGAAGTATTATTTCGTCATAACAATCGGCACCGAGTATTAAGTCGATCGGCTTATCACTGCAGGGGTCGGGGTCAGCCAATGTCAGTTGACCGACGCCGATCCACTCAGAGGCTTCAACAACTCGTCGCGGAACATAACTAGAGAGACGAGATAAAATAAGAGGCTCGATCACGACGACAAGCTGAGAGTTAATTCGCGACCGTAATTCAACGCGGGTGGAGTGCTTTACGATCCCGGAAACGGTGGCGCCAGTACCCGAAATTGAAGCAGAGCACGCAATTCTTTGTACGCGTAACGTTTGAGCAGCTGCTTCAGAGATTAGCGAACACTCGGAGCCAGAATCTAAAACTGCACGGAATGGCAGTTCACGACCTTCGGCCGTACGCACATGTACCCACGCTGTCGCAATTAACACTGGCTTTAACGTCTTTGACTCGGCGATTCCCGAATGACAGGAAGTTACATTAGATAAGTTCGCGGAATCGTTATTCGAAATGGAAGTAACCACGTTACCATGTATTAACTCTAAATCCGATGCACGCGGCGAGAATGCTTGATGAAGCATCTTATGATGTCGTTTCTTACATTTATCGCAACCCGGTTTGGTCTTACAGCTCGGCGGAAAATGTCCTTTCGTGAGACAATTAAAACATAAATGCGCCGCTCGGACGGAATCTAAACGTTCGCTCGCAGGCATAACCTTAAACTTCGCGCACTTCGATACGTTATGAGCCGCTGAACACAAATGACATACAGAAGTGTTGGTGTTCGCAACGTGCGAAGTGACCTTAAAGTCAACACCGTTTTTATGTTTCGTATTTTTCGATCCGACATTGTCGCTAAGGCATGTGACTCCGCTTTTAATCGAAGCAACATTTAACGCGTGTATTTTACCGGTCAAAAATTGCTCAAGTTCGTCATAATTCGGAAATGTTTCTCTTTTACCGATGTTCTCTTCCCAACTCTTTCGAATTGTCGGATCCAGACGCATAAGCGTCATAATAACTAGTATAGAATCCCACGACAATTGATTCAAGTTTTCGAGAGAGACAAGTATTTCGCGAGTTTGATTAATTAGAGTCTCTAATGCGGCAGGATTATCGCCGCTTACTGGCTTAAGCTTTAATAAACGAACTATAAGAGAAAAGGTTAAAACTTGAATATCTTGATAATGAGCATTAACTAATTTCCAAGCCGATTCAAAATTCGCATCGGTAATCGGTAAATTTTTAATCAGCGACAATGCCGTACCGGTCAAACTACTTTTAAGATAATAAAACTTTTGTACGTTAGATAGTCCAGACTCACGGATGACCATAGAGTCAAACATATCTCGAAAATGAGCCCAGTCCTTCTGATCTCCGTTGAAAGTCGGCAGAGGGATGCGCTCGAGACTGGTGAATCTGGAAGTCGAAGATGCGTTGGCAGCGTCCCCCCTAGTAGATGTGGTCGAAGGCAGGCTGCTCTGCAAAGCGGTGAGCGCGTCCGTCGCATCCAGAACTCGATCTTCCATGTCGCCAAACTCGGTACCTCGGAGATAATCACTGACGTCCGGATCCGTCGAGTATTCGGTTAACTCCTCGTGATTGTATCGACATTTGGCCCATAGATGCGTTAACGTTTGAAGTTTCGTCGAGACTGTAATGGAGTTGGACGTATCAGTGAGCCTCGCAGCCGAATTGCACGTACGATGAATAGATCGTAAATGTTCTCGTTGTACGACGAGCAGCGCTACAATGCTGCCTTGAGAACGAGTACGAGTTCTCGATCGGTCTGTCGGTACTGTGAGCGTATCTCCAGGCATGATGACGTCACAGTCTATCAGAGTCTAATAAACAATCAGACTCGAACAATCGCAATGATTAGAGTCACTTGTCAATCCGACAATTATCACAAGAACGACGAACGAATCCGAAAACGATGGATTCAAACCGTCGCACTAAATAGAGTCAAATTATTACTCTAATAAATTGTCACAAAGAACGACGTACGAATCGCATAAGCGATATATTCGAACCGTCGCACTGAATAGAGTCAAATTATTATAACTTCGTGGTCACTGAATGTCACTGTTCACGTTACTGTCCGCTAGAATCGAGATTAATCGCTTCTGCTCGCGATTTCACAGACACGCAGAGAAAGGCCGCGTGGCAGTCTATCGCGTATTACGGCACGAAATGCGCATATATAAGGGCGATAACTCGATTCGTCGCTCGTGCACTCGATAGGTTATGCACTTTTAATTCACCGACTCACGCACTTATCCGGCTCGAAGGACCATGTTCGAAAACTCAGAAGGAAAGGAAATAAAGGGAAAGCGCGGTATGCCGGCGCTCGTGATCGGAAAAAGATTGGTGGTTTACGCGGCGACAATAGGTGAGGCCGTGAAATAGTTCACTCGCGTTTCGTAACATGTCGGTGGTCTTTTATTCCGCACGACCACAAGTGCACACAACTACTTCGTCACAATAGACAGCCAAATAACGTACAAAATATAATACAGTGACTTCAATGACCCGATATTTAAAACGACTCGGAGGTCGACCCGGCACACGTGTATCTCTCCTCAGCCATCCTCAGCGACCTCCTCCTTCGTCACGACGGATGTGACGACACGACAGCGCTAATCATGTATCGATCTACGCGGAAATCCAGATAAACGCTATCGATAGCTCCGAGCTACGCCGCGATCTCGGAGATGGCGCGCGCATTTCGGATTGCGCGCTTCGTGTCACACTTGCACGAACAAATGGAGTATCTTTTACACGATCTCATCGATGAGACGTTTGCAAAAAATCACCGCGTACATATTACGATTTATCGACAATTCAAGAAAACCGAGAGAAAATCGTAACGCCGACTCGTTGACAGCAAAGGAAATAAAGCGCGCTACTCTGCGACTCGCCAGAATCGTCCAGAGTTATTCCTTTTTTACTGAAATCAAGGCCTTGCATCATCAGCAAGCAATTCCTCGCAACAGCAAACTACTCGGATTGGCACCTTTCCTTGATCACGATGGCATCATCAGGGTTGGAGGAAGATTGGCATGCTCTAAGCTCCCATATGCGGCGAAGCACCCAATTGTATTACCGTCAAAACATAACTTCACGAAGAAGTTGATCGAGTATGAGCATGAAAGGCTACTACACGCTGGACCTCAAATGACGTTAGCTTCACTACGACAACGTTTCTGGCCAATATCTGGCAGGAGCGCTGTTAGACAGGTTACTCGAGCCTGCATAAAATGTTTTAAGACAGCTCCCAGCCCCAATCAAGTAATTATGGCCAATCTTCCAACTCCAAGAGTTTCGCAATCTCGGCCGTTCATGCATTGTGGTATCGACTACGCTGGGCCATTCATGATTCGAGACTCTAAAAAACGCAACTCCAAGAGTTCAAAGACTTATGCTGCCGTATTTGTATGCTTGTCCTGTAAGGCCGTACACATTGAATTAGTTTTCGACCTATCGACAGAAGCCTTCTTGAATGCTTTCAAGAGATTTATTTCCAGACGAGGAAAACCATCCGATATCTATACGGACAACGGGACAAATTTCGTCGGCGCGGCCAGAGAACTGAAGGAATTAAGACAACACGTTATCAAGGACATTCAGCAAGGAAGATTATCTAAAGTTTGCGCTCAAAAAGGAATATTCTGGCACTTTAATCCGCCTCAAGCTCCCCATTTTGGTGGCATATGGGAGGCTGCGGTAAAATCAATGAAATTTTATCTTAAAAGAGTGGCAGGAGCCGCACTGTTAAACTGTGACGAGATGGAAACGCTACTCGCACAAATAGAAGCTGTACTTAACTCTCGTCCTCTCATTCCATTAACATCCGATCCTAACGATAACTCCTATCTTACTCCCGCTCATTTTTTGATTGGGGATAGCCTTACTGCACCAGTTGAACCGACCTTGCTAGACATCGAAATAAATCGTCTCTCAAGGTGGCAACGAGTCAAACAACTTCAACAACATTTTTGGAAAAAATGGTCTAATGAGTATTTAAATGAGCTTCAGCAACGCACTAAGTGGAAATTCGGAGCCATCTCGCTGAAACCAGGATAGTTGGTGATTATACAGGAGGACAACACCCCACCGCTATGTTGGCCGTTGGCTCGTATCGAGAAGGTGCATCCAGGCACTGATGGAATCGTCCGCGCCGCCACTGTTAGGACGAACAAGGGAACATACAAGAGGCCAGCCACTCGCTTGTGTCCTCTCCCATTGGATTCGAAGGAAATCCGCGATTAATTTTTTATCTTTATTGAAAATTTATATTTTTCAAGGCGGCCGGCATGTTTGATATTAATTCTAAATTTACGTTTAGTGTTGGTCGCGTAGCATTAAGCAAACTGTATGTAAAATTATTTTATATTGAGTCTATTGAGTTATCAAATTTAATCTAACTAGTTGTTAAGGCTGCCATCTATTGCATCGCTATTAAATGTATTATCGCCGTCTTTTGTTTTTTGGCGCTCGAGCAGAGGTCAGTCGAGTCTCAGTTTTTCCTTATATATTATTATATAGTTCTTGTTCGTACATATACGATAAACGTGAACACACGTGACACGAGTCAATAAAATCCAATAAAAAAAGGTAATAAGCGAACCAGTGCACATTGTATTTTCATTACACACAAAACAGTAACAAACATAAATAATGCTTAATATAATTAAATTGCCGTAATAATTTTGCGAAACATTAAATTACTAATTGAGGTTATTTTGATCGTTGTGTTTTATAGACTTAGTACCACGAAATAATGTTTGCAGGAAATGGAAACGGATAAAATAATAATTTTAAAAAATAATTAATACAATTAAAATAGTTAATACAATTGGACATGCTTGCAAGAAACAAATTTATTTATTTTTAGATTTGTTTCTTTTTAAGTTATTTTTTCAATTAAATTTATTAATTTTTTGTTATCGTAAATAATCAATTAGGACTACTATTAATTTTAAAAGTGGTATAAGTCATTCAACGGTTAAAAACACAATTTCGTGCAAGTTATTCATAAAATTTAATGATCTTAGATAAATTTAACATCAGGAGAACATTATAATTTTTGATAAATTTTGCATCATGATGGAAAAATATTTTTAATATGGCCAAACGCAAAAGTTTGAATATCTCGAAACGAGAAATATATGACTTAGGCCACTTTCATAATAACCGGCACGTATGTAAAATACCGAATAATAATTATTTTAGCAAACACCCTTCTCTGTTTCTTCAAAATTTATTTCTATTGTCTTTCTAATATATACTAATTATTTTTCTATTATATACATAATTTATATTGCAGTTGTGTCAAAAAATTATAGCATATGACCTTACAGAGTTGACCTTCGCCATTTCAACGCGTTAGTTTTGCCATGACAGTGTATCAATGTGCCATTAAAGCATGACATTTTGCAGATCGTGATAACAAATAAAATTGATTACCTGTAAATATTGGCGTGATATATATAAAATCCGATACGAAATATTTATTGTTCAAATAAGATAATGCTTGAAAAGCAAAAATGTCGAATAAATCTATTATCTATTTTTGCAATAGTTTTCTATAATGTTTACAGTATGCCATAATTTGCAATTCTGTTTTTCCATGTACTTCTATACACATTCTCAACAATAAAAAAAAAAAATATATAGTATAAAATAAAAAGAATGGAAATTAACAATCTAAAGATTGTCGCGACGCGCGATAATAAGATTTCAAGAAAAAAATCTCATCTAAAGTGACTCGATGACAGGCGTCTTTTTTACATCTATCACAGAAATCAATCCGATCGTGATAAGTTTTGCTTTTATTGAATATCGAGCTTGAATAATATATCAGCAAGTATGCGTGTATTAAGAAATTTGAGCTGCGCTATCCAAAGAGACAATTCTACAAATTTTCGTACGGCATCAACGGTACATCCGAATGAGACGATTATTATTTCCTCTTATATTATATAAAATGTTACCATCGTTCGACACGATAAACGGTGTGATTTGGAGCAAAACGCGGCAGACTTTTGTGCCAATTTTCCGTATACCGATTTATGCCATGATACAACAAGAACGATTTAGACAGAGCTGGAAACTTACAATTTCCTGCAGAACTTCACTGTTAGAAATTTCTTAATGACTTTTAAGTAACATGTAAAGGAAGCTTGGTTCAAGCCCGTAAATGAAAATTAATGAATACTGTATATAAATATTCATTTACCGATATCTTAAATTTCATTAACATGCATGTTACTTTTAATGCATATACTTTTATTGAATTTAATATACATGTTCATTACTTTTAATACTCGTGATTTCTTTTATTTAATGTACATGTAAATTACTTTTAATACATATAACGGATCCTGGGGGATGGTGGGGAGGAAGGGGGAGGAAGGGGGGGGGGTAATAAATATCAGTTTTGCTGAATCTGTTTTAACATCACTTGAATTGCGTAATATTTGTGAATTTATATTTTTTTTTTATATTTGTAAGACATCCAAGAAAACTGATAATACTTGTTAACTCCCCTCCCTCCTCCTGTAACTTATTTTTAATACATAAGATTTTAGCTTTATATTCACATAAATATTTTTAATAAACATTAATTACATTTGAAATAAAATTGAAATTACATTAATAATGTTATCAAATTATATTGTCATGAAATTAGATTAATAAACTTAATATTACATTTAAAAAAAAGTAAAATATAGTAGGTGTTAATATTGTATGTTATTTATCTGAAGGGATTTGTACCTCCACGAAATCTGTATCGGGAAATACAGATAATGTAGCTTTTGCAAGGTTGAATACATCCGTATTAAACGTTTTACCTCTACACTTGCTTTTTACACTTCTTTTTCCACCAGTGTACGGATTAATTTCCAAAAAATTGTTTTTTTAAAAAAAGTTTTCCTCATAAAAAACCTTTTCAAAGAACTGTACTTTCAAAAATATATTATATTAAAAAAAAGTTTTTCTCACAAAAAACCTTTCCAAAAAAATTGTACTTTTAAAAAAAGTTGTATATATTAAATAAAAATTTGCTACATATTCTGTCTATAAAAGAGGTGATATCAGAAAATGACGCCAAGTTTAAATAAAGAACCTTTCAAAAAAAGTTGCATGTATATCTAATTATTTATTTAAAAATGATATTTATGTTTATATCTAGTTAATTCTTCTTAAGTATACTTTTTAAAATAATTGCATCTGTATCTAGTTATTTTTTTTATATCTGTATCTAGTTAAATAAAAAAATTTTTCAAATTTAATCAAAATAAAAAAATATTACAAAATTTCGCAAAAAACTTGGCGCTGCTATAAAATAGCCTTCATTGCTCTATAATATTTTAAGATGTATAATAATATTTTAATAGCCTTCATTGCTCTATAATATTTTAAGATGTATAATAATATTTTAAGGCTATTTTATAGCAGCGCCAAGTTTTTTGCGAAATTTTGTAATATTTTTTTATTTTGATTAAATTTGAAAAATTTTTTTATTTAACTAGATACAGATATAAAAAAAATAACTAGATACAGATGCAATTATTTTAAAAAGTATACTTAAGAAGAATTAACTAGATATAAACATAAATATCATTTTTAAATAAATAATTAGATATACATGCAACTTTTTTTGAAAGGTTCTTTATTTAAACTTGGCGTCATTTTCTGATATCACCTCTTTTATAGACAGAATATGTAGCAAATTTTTATTTAATATATACAACTTTTTTTAAAAGTACAATTTTTTTGGAAAGGTTTTTTGTGAGAAAAACTTTTTTTAATATAATATATTTTTGAAAGTACAGTTCTTTGAAAAGGTTTTTTATGAGGAAAACTTTTTTTAAAAAAACAATTTTTTGGAAAGGTTTTTTTATAAGGAAAACTTTTTTTTAATATAACAAGGCGTGTACTTGGCGCCCTTTTTTTACCTTTTTTAAAAAAAAGGTTTTTTTGTGAGATATCATTTCTTTTTTTTAGTAAAAATAATTTTAATAAATATGATTCTTTTTTTTTAGTAAAAATAATGGTAATAATATCCCACCATCACTCCCGTCATATTTTCAATACGACGATCCTCTTTTTGATTATAGAAATCTTAATTTATACAAACCTAATAATTTTTTTTTATATTTTACAACATGTTTTATAAGAAAATTATTACTGATCATAAAAAGGGTATAAAAAACCATCTGTATTTCTAAGTTATTGCGTTTTTTTCATATATAAAAACAGATTACTTTTGATCAAATTTCTGTAAGAATGACAAAAACATCTTTAGCACCTCTAGGCCATTGTCTTTTTTTAATTAGCGTATCGTCAGCTTCAATCCAAGTGTTAGACATTTCTTCTCTATAAACATTACATACCTGCCGATTCCACCAATGTGCACAAAGTACACTTTCTGTCCACTAACTACAGAATACTAACAAGGGAACGTTCACAAGTGTCCCTTCCCCCGATTTGATTCTCCTTGAAATATGTTGTAAAACATACAATTTGAGGAGACACGTATTTTTTTATAGCGGCCCTAACTCAAATTTAAGGGATCAAACACTCCTTTGAAAAAAAAACGGTTTTTTTCTTTGTGTGTAACTATCGCCAAAACCGTAGGAGATAAAAAAATATTTCAAATAGAAGTTGTATGGATTGTAATGGACTTTATAACTGTGTAGTTAAATTTTCAAAAAATGAAATTTTTTTTAATTTACCCCCACCCCTTGTTATTATTTTTTCGAATTTCAAAATTTTTGTAATGACAAAAGTTGTAGCATTTTTTACGCTGAATTCAACCATATATGATTTTATTATGTTTCGAAATCACATCTTTCAAAAATGAGTCATCAATATCACATTATATGCGTCGCGCTGCATGACCGTTTATACCGCACTGGTGTTGTGCATAGTCGCAAAATAAATATAAAAATGACATGTTATTATATATTTGAGAAAGAAAAGTTAACTAAAATTGTTGCTAAAGCATCTCTTTCACATTACACTCTTATAGATAATCGCTGCATTTCGTGCGCAGCGCGTTGTTATATACAAGTATATTGCAAGTTAGCTATCAGCGCATATTACACTTTGAAGTTTTGCTTGCAGTGACCACGGGAAAATAATTTATGAAACGAAAACAGTGAATGAATCAATCTATTCAACATATATCTACCCTAACTCTACCTTCTTGGCCCGACTTGACTGAGAATGAAATAAAATATAAAATTCTGTACAGTTTACTCTTTTTCAATAATTTTAATATACTGTGATTCTACATGCTATTACATTCCACTAAATTACTACGATTTTTTTAAACTATGGTATATAAAATGTATATTATAAGTATAATTATAATATATATAAATAAGCTTATATATATATAAAAGCTTATTTATTGTATCAATATATTATAATTATACTTATAATATACATTTTATATTTCAAGATTTTATATACCATAGTTTAAAAAAATCGTAATAATTTAATAGAATGTAATAGTATGTAGAATATATCGCAGTATATTAAAATTATTGAAAAAGAGTATGTACAGAATTTTATTCATTGTCAGTCAAGTCGGGCCAAGAGAGTAGAGTCAGGGTGGATATATGTTGAATAGATTGATTCATTCACTGTTTTCGTTTCATAAATTATTTTCCTGTGGTCACTGCAAGCAAAACTTCAAAGTGTAATATGCGCTGATAGCTAACTTGTATATGACAACGCGCTGCATACGAAATGCAGCGATTATCTATAAGAGTGTAATGTGGAAGGGATGCTTTAGCAACAATTTTAGTTAACTTTTCTTTCTCAAATATATAATAACATGTCATTTTTATATTTATTTTGCGACTATGCACAACACAAGTGCGGTATAAACGGTCATGCAGCGCGACGCATATAATGTGATACTGATAACTTATTTTTGAAAGATGCGATTTCGGAACATAATAAAATCATATATGGTTGAATTCAGCGTAAAAAATGCTACAATTTTTGTCATTACAAAAATTTTGAAATTCGAAAAAATAATACCAAGGGGTAAGAGTAAATAAAAAAAAATTACATTTTTTGAAAATCCAACTACACAGTTATAAAGCCCATTACAAGCCATACAACTTCTACTTGAAACATTTTTTTATATCTCCTACGGTTTTGGCGATAGTTACACACAAAGAAAAAACTCGTTTTTTTCAAAAGGGTGTTTCACCCTTTAAATTTGAGTTAGGGCCGCTATAAAAAAATACGTGTCTTCTCAAATTGTATGTTTTACAACATATTTCAAGGAGAATCAAATCGGGAGGGGACACTTGTGAACGTTCCCTTTAAGAGTGTTGTCAGCATGTGTGTTGCTACACTTCTGCACTTCAAGACGAGAAAATTTTTTTTATAAAGAATACTATTATTTTGATATACACTATCTCTATTCGTCTCCACAACACGTTACATATACATTTTACGACCGATATTAATTATATCAATGTGATTAGTATCATCAAAGCTGCGAGCTGACAGGTCTGAGCGCCGCCATGTTGGAAAAGGACAGACATCTTTTAGAAAAAGAAAGGAAAGAAAAAAGACGCTCTTATGCGGGAATCGACATTTCACGGGATGTAGAAAAGGACAACCATGTCGCATTTTGATGCTTCTAGTTGACAAAGGAAAAACTTATATATTAGAGAAGGATGACGAACAGACGACGACGACGACGACCAAGCTTACATAGATTTCGGCATATTTCGACTTTGGCAAACTTTGGCAATTAATATATTTTTTTAGAAAGCATGTACAAAAAAAGTAAAGATACTTTTATTATGTAAATCGCATGTGCTCTATCGATTGAGCCTATTATAAATTCGATCGGTCCACGCATTATTGAGATATGAAAATCTCGACTCCTATCAGCTCATGTGCTCGCGTAAAGATACACGGTCGGTCTTGCGCTGCGCGTGAACTTGGCGCGAGACACTACCGTGTCTCTTGAATACACGGTCGGTCTTGCGCTGCGCGTGAACTTGGCGCGAGACACTACCGTGTCTCTTGATATTCAAAAAGACTCTAAAAGAAGTACATTGAAACAAAAGATTAATTGACAAATCATGAACTATTGTATAAATAGTAATAGTAAATGATTCAATTTTAGTTACCTTTGGATAAACTCTAATGTCTTTTCAGCTTCTTTCGGATAGCAAATTCCAAATATATAATATGCTAAAAAGCTGATTAAAATTCCTTGGAGAACGTCATCACAAAAAATCATTTTCTTTCTTTCGATAACGACATTACATATAGCGTTAGAATCATAAAATGAGTTTCCTATAAAACACAAAAGAAAATATATTTATGTTATGAAATTAAATATAAATACCTCTAATAATTAAAACAGATAAAACTAATAATCGGAATCTGCAACTGCTGGAATATCTGCGTCTGCTTTGTCAATCTATAATAATGATATTAATCTTTATTATCATCTCGTACTTTTAATACAAGCATGAAATGCAAAAAATCTAACTTACGCTAATTATTTTAAATAAAAAGTTTGACTTTTCTCCAAAATATTCAAGTAACAATGGAAAAATAACTAGTATTTTTGGCATATTCTCTTTTGTTACTTGTGCAGTCTCTTTACATTCATTAATAATGCAAGTTATCGCTTGCATTTTTCTATCAGGTATATTTTTAGAAAATTTGAAATATTGTCGGATTGGCTTAACTTTCTTGCTAAGCGAGTCTGACCAAACATTATGAATGTTTTTTCCCAGTAAGATAGAACCATGCTGCAATATAAATTCTGGTTCTTTAAGAAAAGGCCAGTCTACTAAGATTTGTTCAATGTTTCTCAACTTTTCATTAATGACGCCTCGTTGAGTTGGGTACGTTTCTGTCATCAATTGGCCTACTTCTTTTGTATCTCTTTCTACAACAGCAAATAGTTCTATTAATCGAAGACGTTTTTCTTCCTGTGACTTTGGATCTTCCGTAGAAGGTAATCTAGGTGCATATTCAACGCAGCCATATTCATCCTGACGCCGTAATATGGCAGCTTCTTTTCTTCTCTCTTCTTGATCAGTATCATCGCTATCTGGACTTAATGCTCTTTTAGTACGACTTTTTGTATGTTTCATATATTGAACGCAATTATATATTTGCATTCTCAAAGTTTCAACGCCACTGCCCCACTGTTGGTTATCAATTGTGTCTTTAAAAGTTTGCGGATATGTCTCACAAATATTTTTTGCTATTTCTTCAGATACTCCTCTTGATGTCTGTTGAAGCACATTTATCATATAATCTGCGACAACTCGATTTATTGCTTGCCTTTGTGCAGGCAATAATTTTTCTCCTCTTTGGCAAGTAGTAATTATTGTGTCAGATATTTTGTCCCACACGTCTTCTTTCATGTTTAGGACGTACTGTTTCTTAGACGAGTTACTTGACATCGACAATGTTGAAGTACTTGGAGATGCTAGAATAAATATAGAAATTAAAATATAAAGAAAAAAAGCAAAAACAATGAATTCATGATATTTTAAAAGTGTAAAGTGTGTGTGTTGTTAAGTTGATTCGATATTATGTGTAAAATTTATGTTAATCAGTTAAAGTTGAGCAAATAATTTTTGTATAATGTAAAATTTTATTGAATATAATCACACGTGCTTTTTGTATTGATTACTAGCGCTGACTAATCGATCGAATCGATGACGACGAGAGAGTGCTCTCTCAGTTTCAACTTAAAAACTAATATACAACATAAAACTTAAGCATTATATCTATCACATGTATGCGCTTTCACACAAGAAAATCAAATGTGCTTGACTTACGTTAACAATCAGTACCCAAATTATTTGAAAAACAAAGAATGGTTTGAGACATACTTTTTCACAAAATAAATTTGTTTACCGCCTTACTTTCACTTATTTACATCTAACTTTTGAATATGTACTATATATACAAATGAAAAGTGGAATTAAAAGAATCAATGTATTGAAATATTGAACATTTTATATGAATTACCTGGCAAATTTTTTGAAGTTGTTACATTTAAGACATTTTGATCATTTTTTCTTTCTGCGAGTATATCTTTCCAATTTTTGTTTTCACTCAAAACGGTTAATAGTATGGGCGTGGTGCTTAATTGTGATAACTGAATTAAGATCTCATCGTCATCAATTTCTGTTCCATCTTCCTGTAACGCTAACTGTATAAAGTGAATAAAAAAATATTGTATCAATTTTTCTACACTTAATTCAAGATGGGACATCCAGCTAGATCACCAAAAAAATAGGGGAATTTTTTTCATAATAATTATTTATTTTATTTATTTATTAGATTGGAGGTTTTCATTCAATTATACATGTATTGATACATGTATATAATCATTTTTGTATTACAATTTCATTCACATTAATCTGTTATTATAGTTGACGTTAACCAACTTTATTTCGCTGACTGATGGGGGCTACGATATTTCGAAAACGACTCAGTTTTCTCTTATTCACAATGCCAGGTTTCATGTTTTGAATATTGAACAGAATAGTGATCGTTTGAAGTTCTAAGGTTCGACAGTTTTCAATTTTTTTGATAATTTTAAATGATCACCATTTTGTTGTGTGTGTGTGTGTGTGTGTGTGTGTGTGTGTGTGTGTGTGTGTGTGTGTGTGTGTGTGTGTGTTACAATATTTTTTAAAAACCTGGCATCATCCACAAGAGGAAAAACTATCTAAGAACATATTGCCTCGAAATTTGAAGTAAATCGATCGAGTCATTTTCAAGATATCATGACCCCCGTCAGCGAAAAAGATGGAATTCTTAATACAGTTATAAAATTAATAATTGAAATGATAAATTTACCGTATAAACTTCACCAGCAGGAAGATTCAATTTCTTAATAGCAATTTCAATTATTTGTGAAATACTTTCAGCATTTACCATTACTTTTTTGGAACCAGGTGACTCAATTTTAAATAAAGGCATCGTGAAAGCTGAAAAAAGTATTTATTAATTTATAACATATCCATTCATAATGTTTACATATACGTATGAATCCCTGCTTAAAATGATAGATAGGAAATGATAGAAAATTCTGGCTTTCCTTTCCAATGGTGATTTTGAATCCCTTATTTCGTAACGCACTTACGAATTTTTACATAGGTGGCTTTAATTCAACTCTAACTGTCCCTATAATTTATCCTTATGATAATTAATATGTTATACAATAATATATACAAATAATGTAAAACATTTTTATACGTGTATATATGTGACTCTATGTTGTTTTATATATGTATGTATGTGATATTATGTTACTTTATATACGTGTATATGTAATTCTATATTACTTTATATAAGTGTGTATATGTGATTCTATATTACTTTATATACGTGTTTGTATGTGATTCTATGTTATTTTATATACGTATATATGTAATTCTATATTACTTTATATATGTGTGTGTATGTGAGTCTATATTACTTTATAAACGTGTTTGTATGTGATTCTATATATGTGTGTATGTGATATGTTACTTTACATACCTGTGTATGTAACTCTATGTTACTTTATATACATGTATATGTAATTCTATATTACTTTATATATGTATGTGTATATGATTCTATATTACTTTATATATATATATATATATATATATATATATATATATATATAATATATATATATATACACATATTTAAAACTGTCTTAATATATAAACCAATTATAAAGTCGAATTAGCATCTAAAGACGATAAGATAGTCATCAAATAAGAACGGCCTATATCTAGAGACTATCTATATATAGAAGGCACAATAATACACGATATAAAGCAAGAACAACTAATATGGCCTGATATCGAGAATAGAGAATGATAAACTACTTAAGCAAGTAATGGAGTGGACCAATAGGATAAGAAAAGAGAAAAAAACCTAAGTAAACAGATGGAGAAAATAAAAAAAATTAATAAGTAAAAGGAAGGGACAATTGGAATAAATAGAGATTAGGTATTGTACAACATTGTAAGACGAATTATTGCATAAACCAAAAAATATATATTTATAATTATAAAGTTTTTAAACAAGATGAGATTTATGACATATTAAATTATATATATATATATATTGCATATACATATATGAAACACATTAATAACATTTATAAATGTTAATTTGTAGTTTATCTTTCAGAACATAAAAATTATATTTTTGATGTGTAACAAAAATAAAAAAATACAAATCAGAAAATTGGAAGTAATAAAATACAAAAAAAAATGTTTTATCTTGAAAAATACTTGACAGCAAACATTATAAAAAATGCGAATTACTAAATTGGTAATATATTGAAGAAAAGTCTTATAATATTTAATCTGAATTGTTGTCATGTATACTATTTCGACTAGTGTCAGTAATATCATGTATTGTTGAACTAACTATACTACTTTCTTCTTCATCATTCTCTTTGTCAGAAAATGTTACATTATTACATTCGTTATTCTTACCATCTGATAATGATGTTTCAAACAATGGTCCATGTTCTTTCGAAGAATTGTTCATTTCAGTTACTGAAAGAGAACTAGATGCGTTGGAATTATCGTTATTTGGCACACTACTATCATTTGGATCGTTACTAATGTTTTCAAAATTATTCATAACTTCACACACTTGTGCAGAAACAACCTTTTTATGTTGTGCTTTATTTCGATTTGGTGGATTATTAAGTTCATAAATCTTATGTGCTATGTGAGTTCCAATTTGTTATGCCTCATAGTCTGCTGTTATTTCGTCTTGGCCTCTCTCAGACATTGCATAATGTTTTACAGCAGCTACAAACAATAAGAAAATTTTTTTGTACAATAAGAAATATGCAATAAGCTGTTTGAAGTTTTTGTAACAACAAATTACCTCTTAAGGCTTGTAACTTAGTAGAATCTAGTGCTGGTCTAGCTGTCTCTTGTGTTTTATTTTTATTTCTATTAGATCTAGCACCAGTTACTGAACTTTCTTTAAGAGTTTTAATGCCAAAAACTGCGATAGCCAAATTTTTCACAAACTGTGGCATTGTTTTTGAAATTACACATACTGCATCATATTGACGTGCACATATATATACTCCATAACCAAGATGAATCTATAAGTAGAGCAAAAATTATGAATCGATTCAGGAAATTCTTGAAAATAGAATTAGCATATCTACCTCGTTACGCTCAATATTCCTATAACCTACAGGAAGATCTCCAACTCGGTCTTCATGTTTCATAGGATGTCTTTTAAAATATTCGGACATTAAGTCTGTTAAATAATAATAAATTATTATTTAAAAAATTTATATAAATGTATATATAATTTTGGATTAATTGCGTTCTTTACTCAGCAAAATAAGAAACAATTTTTATAGTGGATGACATCTTTTATATATTGATAAAATTCTAAGTGTTGTGTAAAGGACACCTTTACATTTGTGTACTAGGCCCAAAACACATAATAAATACAGTGCGCTATTTATGACTAGCAAAAATATGTAAAGATATATAAATATTAAGCTATATGTTTTAATACAACATTTAGAATTTTATTAGTATATAAAAAAGTCATATAATGTTAGGAAATTTGCTACTTATTTTGCTGGATAGAAAACGAAATTAACCCGGAATTCTAATAGTAATAAAGTAAACATTATAATTAAAATTTAGTGCAATTAATAAGCATTTTTGAAAACCAACATATTTTAAACACATTAATTATAAACGGTTCCTGTAAATAATATCAATAATGGATTAAAATATTTTTGTTTTTTTTAATATAAACTAAAAGATATATGCTTACATTTATCTCATTCTGTTTTTGATTCTTAATATCTTCTTTAGATGGCATTCCTTTTTTTTCCAAAACATTCACAAAAGTGTTCAATTTTTGGTTTTTTAACTTGGCTGTTTTCATATTATTGTTTCCATTTTCAATACTTGATGTAAAATTATTGGTATTATCTTTTTTTACTAATTGTACATTTAGCTTCCTAATTTTTGCAGTAACTTTATTCTTCATATCCTCTCCCTTTAAATTTTAATAAAAGTTCGTATTTAATTTTTGTTGATTTGAAAAGTAAAGGACCACGCACTTTTCTTAGGGAAAAATGAGTTTCATACAAATTGGCTGAAACTCTGGCAAAAGATAGCTCAAAATATGCTGATGGAAAGTTGTCATTGTTAAGTCAATCCTATGTGTCATTTCCGACTTATCAAGGTTGGAGCAGTATTTCTTGTTGATTTGTTTCCAATATTCCACATACATTAGATAACTTCATCAAAAAAAGAAAATCAACCTGATACTAAATTGCTTTTAGATAGATATTCCGTTATAAATAAAGAACAATTTTCATAAAAAATTAGAAACAAATTGACAAGAAACAATAGCTTTCCCCTGGAAGAAATCAATATTAATCCACACTTTAAGACACGTATTAATAATTGTTGCCAGAAATTCATATGTTAAGTGAAATTTGAATTTAAAATTAAATGTTTTGATTTTTTTATTCAGTTGTGTGAATCGTGATTGACATTATATTGATAATCGTAATTCAACTGCAAATTTACATCTAACTTTCAATTTTAATCTGAGCGTCTCGTTTGCAACGAGTTTCAATCAACAACTATTAAAACGAATTAAAAAAATTAAGTTCAACGGTTACTGATAAAAAAGACTTACGTCATCTCCACGGTCAAGGTCAGATTCAGTATCAACTTCGGTTGCTGAAATACATAAACTAAAAGGCAAAAACTCTACTCTTCTGGATTGTATTTTTTCATCCACTGCTTCTTTACTTTCTGTCGTACGATAAGAAAATATATTATTAATACAATATAATTTTTTGCTTTTTGTTAAGACATAAAGCTTACTTTTATGAAAAAAATGCAAACTTCTAAAGAACATCGTAGGAACATTCTTAACATTTTCTGGGCAGCAATCATATATGTTTTTTCCCCCTTACTATTAATTTGTAAAATGTTTCATCGATAATGTTACGTCCTGATCAGACTTCACGATTCTTTTCTTTTATTTAAATACCAGACCTAGTAAACACGGGACCAACAAAAAACTTTTAAAGAATATTATAACGCCAGAGCTGTTTTTCTCACGAGACACCATGAGCTCGAACTTTCTTACAGAGAAAAATAGCAAGGGGGATAGATATTTGAAAATACCTTGGTCGGTCAGCGTGCCTATCGTCGTCAGAAAAATCATAAAAGTCAAAACTTGCGGTAACCGGAGTCTTTAGTCGACTCCAGATGTTTAAAGTAGGAAATAAAAACTGGCACTAGCTAGCCATATACTTGGATTCTGCCTACGGGAACCCTAATAGATAGGATTTTACCGAGTGACGATCGGGTAATGACCACAGTCGCACGCCTAGAAGGCATGACACCTGATACGGTGCACGTGTTCAGTAGGTCCGGGAAACCGAGATGCATTAATCGCACTCTCCACGCGACCCCAGGGCCACGCGACAGTCGTAAACTGTCAAATTTATTAGATCAGTGACCCAAGGCCTCGCGAACTCATATACCGATTCTCAACCCTCCAATCCGAAAGCCGGGAATCGGGGCAAGCACCTCTATAGACCACCCTTCATTCCGTCGTACGGTCTAAAGACTACGCCCACCTAGATCTTAAGACACTGAGATGCACCCCACCTATACTAATTAACACCAACCGGGTTACGCCACCTCAAAAACCTACCCCCATCGCATATGGACCCGAAACGACGCTATTCCTTATTCGTTAGGGCCCCTTTTCTTCCTACCCCCATTCCAAGTAACTTAATTACCTAAACCTAATCCTATTAGTTAAAAATGACGCCATCCTCCCCCACATTAAAAATCTTCTCACAAGACTAATTCCTATTCGATCCCCGCTTCAAAAACCTAAGATTTTCCAAATGGATCCACCCCAAGGAAAGGGTATAAAAACCCGTGTTTTGGTGGCTCCAAGCGCAATTATACCCAATCAATCACACACAGTTTTTCAAGCAGTTTGCGCAGTTATTCCGTTTAGCTCAGTTTCTCGAAACAGTTTTTCGAGTAGTTCGGGGGCGCGAATCAAAGAGTAAAATCAGTTGATACTTTGTCGCGACCATCTCGTGGTGCATCTCAAATAGAAGGCCCATCACCTTGACGACACCATCCCGCAGTAGGGTGCCCACTCGTTTACAAAAGGGTCCGACGCCTATACAACACCTTCCCTCAACGGGGCGCCTGCTCAGAACCACCGAACATATTCAACGCGATCCGAAACTACTCTGCAACGAGTAAGTCAGTTCATTTCTCTTTATTTTATTATTTCTTCTGTCCTCCCTCCGGAAAAATAATCCACATACACACACACACACACACACATTTGTAAAGAATACACAAATAAAATTATTAGCACCTGCAATTAAGAATTAAGTTTTGTATCCTAATTATAAATTCAATCAAATTAAAATGTTGTCTTTAATAAATTAAACTTTTGTTCTTTTTCATTTAACCACACCCTCCTCGTTCGTCACCCCCCTCACACCTTCCCTCTCAAATTGCGCACAAAGGTTCCGCCCCGGGTAATAGGGATTCAATTCCTTGACCCAAAAAGGGGACCACGAGCGGTTGACTTGTTGACGGAGTAAAAACGACTCTTCCAGTCGCTGACCCGTCGCAAGTCCTAAACGTGCCGCTCGGCTCGTGCGGTCAGGTCCGTTTACGTCGATCGCCGAGCCCAACGAAAAAATTCTACATCTATCAGGACGTAACAGACTTGATAGAAAGAATAAAAATTGGGGGCTCGTCCGGGATGAAAAGTGCAATTTTTGAGAGGTAGGAATGACAACGAGGTCTAACTCCGATAAAGATAAAATAGAAGAACAATTTAATGCCGCAATAAAAAGCAAAAAGAAAACTAAATCAGACACATTAGATACACTTTACACATCCACTCCAGCAGCCTCCTCCGCTCGCGTCCCTAAACAAATTAAATTCAACGCTAACGAACCTGAAATTGAAGCGTTTTTAGTGGAGCCTAGTGCTCCCGAGTACGATTCCGACGATTCTGGTGACGAGACTATTAGACCGTGTGGTGAGAACGAACACTTAAATTTTAAACTAAGTCCAAGTGACAGTAAAAGGGTGAAAAATATGGCGCAAGGTAATCCGTTTGCTACCCTAAAATACGCGGTCGAAGCCGTTCCATTTTTCGACGGAAAAAATATCCCATTAAGTTATTTTATCGAAGGATGCGAAGAGGCAAAGTCTATGTTGCCCCATGAGGCAGAGCCTCAATTTACTAAAATTTTACGAACGCGAATAGTAGGCGAGGCGCGACGAACAATTAGAGATCAAGATTTCGAAACAGTAGCTCAGTTAACTAAATATCTAAAACAAATTTACGGCGGATCTAAAAATGTGTATCAGCTACAGGGAGAATTAGGAAACGTATATCAAAAGAATGACGAGGATGTCGTCACTTATGCTAATCGTGTAAAACTCTTAGGAAAACAGATACGAGAAGCCTATCGTAGTTCAGAACACGCGTTAACAGATCACGACGTGCGAGCATCTTTAGAAAAAGACATGTGTAAATGTTTCATCCGAGGCCTAAAACCCGAAATCGAGCAGAGGATCGCTCGAAACTTAGACGTACAGGCGACTGTAACAGATGCCCTACGCATAGAAAGAGAGCTTCGTGCTATTACAGATTTACGACATGGACCTGCTAACTCCGACCGAAATAATGTACAGGAAAATCGTTCCAGAATTTGTCAAATTTGCTTTAAAATTGGCCACTCAGCAGCTAATTGTAGGAAACTTATGCAAATGGCAGACTCTTTTAAACAAAATAATTTAGGCACTGAAATCCTAATTTGCCAGATTTGTAAAAAACGCGGACATAGTGCAGAAAAGTGTCGATTACGTGATCCTCAAGCTCAACGATCAATAAATATGGTGCAGAAAAATACCATAAAATGTCAATTATGTTTTAAACCGGGTCATAATGCAAAAAATTGCCGCCTAAATAATTCTAATAACCAAATAAGTAATTTTAACAATAAGATCTCCATAATTTGCCAGTGGTGCGACCGACCGGGCCATTCTGCCAATAATTGTTGGAAAAAACAAAACGAGC
Source organism: Linepithema humile (assembly GCF_040581485.1). Lineage (NCBI taxonomy): Eukaryota > Metazoa > Arthropoda > Insecta > Hymenoptera > Formicidae > Linepithema > Linepithema humile. Next base: position 18,731,019 of record NC_090130.1, on the reverse strand, counting down.
AAACAAATCTTAATAATCAAAACAGAATCATCTGCCAAATTTGTAATAACTTGGGCCATACAGCTAAAAACTGCCGTTCAAATTCTAATCAACGGGCAAATTCTGCTGACGGAACGTTTTGTCGTTATTGTAAAGAAAACGGGCACCTAATCGAAAATTGTCAATTACGCATTGCAAGCAATAATCGTAAAGGAGAAGGAAACACGGGAAACGGGAACGGCCCCTCGAAATCGGGCGTACCGCAGGGGTCCGACCAGACTTCACGCCCGTCGACCTCACAGAAAAATGCGTAAAAAGTGACCCTTCGGAAATTCGGCCCGTAACTGTAAATCTTAACAAACAGAGTCGCGTACCTACTGTCCAAATAAAAATTAACGAAATGATTTTGCCCATAACTTTTATGCTAGACACCGGTTCCGGTCCTAACATAATTAAGGAAAATTTTGTGCCCCAAAATTTAAATATTAATTATAATAACGTTTTACAGTTAAATGGTATAAACAATTACCCCGTTTATACACTCGGAGAAATCGCTTTTACTCTTTTTGGCAAGTCAGTAAAATTCCACATAGTAGCCGATGACTTTCCGATTACGCAATCAGGAATATTAGGAAACGATTTCTTTAAACAAACAGCTTCAACTATCGATTACGCACACGAACGCCTAAATGTTTTTGGAAATTGCGTGACATTTTCTTCTCCGGAAACTATCGTAGCATCACCCAGATCAGAATCCTTGTTTTACGTAAGAATAGAAAATCCAGAAATAAAAATAGGTTATTTACCAAAAATCAAATTAGCGCACGGAATATATTTGGGAGATACTATCGTGGAAAACGTGTCGGGAAAAGCTTACTTGAATGTCATAAGCACTTTGGACGAAGAGGTTGAAATTCGAGTACCTACCCTTCGACTCAGGCCCCTGAGTGAACTGCTCGACGACCATAAAATTGATCTTAACCAGGATAGTTTAAGGAAAACGCGAGAGACAACAATACAACCTGAAAGAGACGAAACTCTTAAGATGCAAAATGAATTTAACAACGATGAATTCGACGATAGAAACATTAATAACGTTAACATTATTAATAATAATGAAAAATTCGAAGATGGTAATAAAAATAAAGCTAAGATCAAAGTGAACAAAAATGATAACGTGTCAAATAATAAAATTAAAAAAGAAATTAAAAATAAAGATAAAATCAAAGGTAAAGATAAAAATAACGCCGAAAAAAAGAATGATCCTGAAGGTAGAGAGGGAAGTTGTCAAACCCCTCCAAAATTATTAAACAATTCCAAAAACGGGGAGGAAAGCCGTCGAACCTCGTCAAAAGAAATGAGTGATTCTATATCCTTTGAAGGGAAAAGTTTCCATACTTTTCCGAATCATCAAATCATTCCCGGAGAGGGAAGTTACCAAACCTCTCCAGACCCCGTCGGTTGCGAGGAGGGAAGTTACCAAACCTCGCTACGCAATTCGGCACAATCTTCTTTTAAAAATTTAAAAGGGAGAAGTTTTCTATCCTCCCTAAAAGATATAAAATTTCCAAAGGTTGGATCACTCTCGAAAAATAATGGAAAAGAAAATCAGGATACATATGTAACAATTGAAGAGCTACTGGATAAAATCCAACATTTTAATCCAAAAATAACGATTAATGACAGTATTAAGAGTAAAAATAAACCATCTTCGAAAATTTTGACGTTATCGAAAATTAGGACTCAGGAAATGATAGATAAATTTATGCGCAGGAGGAAATCTAAACATAAACATGAAAATGTGAAAAAATTAGTAAAAGATTGCATGGAGAAGTTAACTCCGCATGAAAATCTAAATCAAGACGCTGTTAACACTCCAGCCCGTAGCAAGTGTCTAGTAGTAGCAGAAAAATCTGGAAAGGATCGCCTTACAGAAATCGTCGACCTACTACGTTTGGAACACTTAAACGCACGAGAAAAAGAAGGCATAATAAGGCTTATTACACAGAGTCAAGACCGATTTCACATACCTGGAGAAAATTTAACTGCCACTCAAATATTACAACATCAAATTTCAACAATGGATGATCGACCGATAAACACGAGGCAATATAGATTTCCGCAATCTCATAAGGAAGAGATAAATAAACAAGTAGAAGAACTGCTGACAGGAGGTATAGTTAAACCTTCACAATCACCGTATAATACACCCATATGGATAGTACCCAAGAAGGAAGACTCGAAAGGAAATAAACGCTGGAGAATGGTTTTAGATTTCCGAGCTTTAAACGATAAAACAATCGGAGATGCTTATCCATTACCGAATATTGTCGATATTCTTGATCAATTAGGAGGAGCGCAATACTTCTCCGTATGTGATTTAGCTTCCGGATTTCATCAAATAAAAATGGATCCTGCAGATGGCCATAAAACTGCTTTCACCACTCCTTTTGGACATTATGAATTCGATAGAATGCCTTTTGGATTAAAAAATGCACCTGCTACTTTTCAACGTTTAATGGATCTAGTATTATCAGGACTACAAGGCCAGGAATTATTTGTTTATATGGACGACATCGTTATCTACGCCGCCTCACTGGAAGAACACGAAAGGAAATACAATTTATTAATTGAAAGGCTTCGAAAGGCCAATTTAAAATTACAACCGGACAAATGTGAATTCTTAAAAACGGAAGTAACTTATCTAGGGCATATAATTAGTAAAAATGGAGTTAAACCTGATCCTAAGAAATTAGAAGCAGTAAAATTATTTCCTAGGCCCAAAACACCAAAAAACATTAAACAATTTTTAGGACTCGCCGGATATTATAGACGATTTATACCGAATTTTTCAAAACTGGCGAAACCATTAACTAATTTGTTAAAAAACGATACACGATTTGAATGGACGATTACTCAAGAAGAATCTTTCGAAATATTGAAACAATTATTATGTAAAGAACCCGTATTGCAATATCCTGATTTTTCCAAACCATTTATTTTAACAACGGATGCTTCTGGGATAGCAGTAGGAGGAATATTATCGCAAGGAGAAATAAATAAGGATCGTCCAGTGGCCTATGCATCTCGTACCTTAACAGATAACGAACTAAAATACGATACATACGAAAAGGAAGCATTAGCAATAGTTTACTGCGTTAAACATTTTCGACCATACTTATACGGACGAAAATTCACACTGGTAACCGATCACAAGCCTTTAATGTGGTTTAAGAATGCTCAAGATGCAAACATGAGAATATTACGATGGAGACTAAAATTAGCGGAATACGATTATGAAGTGGAATATAAAGCAGGTAAAATGAATGTAAACGCAGATGCATTATCACGAAATCCTATAAACCTTGAAGAAGTCGATTGTAAACCAGTTAGAAAGGGCAGACAGAAACGAAAAATCTTTAAAAATGCTAAAACAACCTTAAAAACGCAAAGAGAATTTGACGAAGAAGAAGATAATTATAAATTGTATCTCTCCGATTCTTCAGAGGAAGATGATAATTACGAACTACGCCTTTCTGACACTGAAGAAAATGATAATTACAAATCACATCTTTCTGATAGCGAGGAAGAAAATTACGAATTACATTTTTCCGACACCGAAGAAAACGAAAATGCAATTAAAAATAATACAGACTCGATACCATTTACCCAAGAAGAATTAGATGAACCAAATCAACAAATAATAGAGAGAGCATTAATTCACAGTCCACCTACACATGACAAAATACTAACAAGAAGTCGGACAGCACGACGTCGAATTACCGATCAAGATAATTTAATAAAAGAGCAAATAGACGATAACGTTATATTGTTAGACGATAGAAATGATCCGCCTGATAAAGAAAACAATGATGAAGACGAGGAACAAGAAAATATAGACAATAACCAAGAGATCAATATCAAAAATTATAGTAAACCCACTATTAATAATCAGCAAATAATAAAAAATAATATAATTGAATCTCGCGATCTATTATTCTTACGTAAAGACAACATAGCATATTTTGTTGATACAAACGGTAAACCTTTAGATTCCGGTTCGCAAAAGTTATTCGAACGAAACAAACTTCCAAATTTAAATAATCTTATGTTAAATCAACCTAAAACCATTAAAATAAAAAATTATTATCATATAATATTGCCGATAAGCGAAGAACAACGAGAAGGCCCAACATTAACTTTATCTCGAATCATAACCGCTTTAAATAACTTAAAAGAAACTGTTGAAAATTTAAAAATTGAAACACTTAGTATTGCTAAAACGGATTTTATTAACAATGTACCGTGGAACAATGTCAAAAATCAACTACAATTAACATTCCTTGACGCACCAATTAAATTAATTATTTGCAATGGATTAGTTAAATATCCACCTAGAGATCTACGACCAATAATAATAGGAGAAACGCACTGTTTACCCACTGGGGGACATCGCGGAGTAACTAAAACGTATAATAGAATCAAACATAATTATTACTGGGAAAATTTAAAAATAGATGTACAGCGTTTTATCCAACAATGTTTACATTGCCAATTAAAGAAACTAGTTCGCGTAAAAACCAAACAACCTATGATAATTACCGATACACCCGGATCATCTTTCGATAAGGTCGCCATGGATATCGTAGGACCTTTGCCTAAAACCGAACGTGGCAATGAATATATCTTAACTCTACAAGACCAACTCACTAAATTTAGCATGGGAATACCGTTATCCGACCAAACTGCCGAAACGGTAGCCGAAGCTTTCGTCGATCGATTTATTTGTGTATTCGGTTCTCCGAAAGCAATTTTAACAGACCAGGGTAGAAATTTTATCAGTGACTTAATGAAAAAGGTAGCTAAAATATTTAAAATTCGTAAATTCCGTACAACCGCATTCCATCCTCAATCAAACGGCTCATTAGAAAGATCACATCACGCATTAGGAGAATATTTAAAGCAATATGCAAGAGAACAAAAACAGTGGGATAGATGGATAAGTCTCGCGATGTATAATTATAACACTAGTGTACATGAAGCAACTAAACACACGCCTTACGAATTAATCTTCGGCAAAATAGCACGAATTCCGTCAAATGAACCTTTAGCATCTGGCGATAAATTAGCAACTTACAACGAATATCTTGTAAATTTAGTTAGTCAACTCCACGCAATTCAGAAAAATGCCCGAGAAAACGTTGTCGAAGCAAAAATTAAATCGAAAAGACACTATGATAAAAAGATAAACCCACAAACATTCAAACTTGGTGATCAAGTCTTTTTATTAAAGGGCCCTAAACCTGGCAAATTTGGAGATCAATACACAGGACCCCATGAGGTCTTAGAAATATTGAATAGAAATAACGTAAGAATTAAAATAAAAAAGAACAGTCGCGTTGTACACCCTAATCGCCTACGAATCTCACACATCAAACCAACTCCTAATAATTAAGTAATTTTATTATTATTAATCAAAATAAGTAACTATAAAAAAAAAATATATATAAATATATTTTACACAAAAAAAATTTTATAAATAAATAAATGATAAATTGATTAGCAAATAAGGAAATAAGTAATAACGACAAGCTTGACAATTAAAGGTGCGCTATATTAATATACCTTAGACGTGCTAAATTTCAGATGGATCTCCGAGGATTTTTAATAATCGCCGTGCTAAATTTTTGGTTACGCGGCACTAAAGGCATAATAGGATATGACTGCGGATCTGCATCGACGAACATTACGACTCTATCATTACTGGGGATAGAGGAATGTGATATACCACAGCCAGAAGTAGCAGCTCAAAAGATTTATATACAATTGCTACAAATTAACGAATTTACCTCCGCGAGAGTAATACAATGCAAAATAGAAATAGACAGATTAATCAGGAGATGCGGAATGTTCTCTCACTCCATGGACGTGTACAACGGAAAGCACGCGTATATAGAAGAGGTATCAAGAGACGCCTGCCAACGAATGCATATGTATGGTACTTACGAAATCGGGAATACTCGAATAACAGGATTGAAATCCAATCAAACTGCAACACGACCGGTAACACTGGCCGGACACGTGAACAATGATGGCACCTGTTCCGGAACAACGTATAGCGATCCATTTGGCACATGGGAAAAAGCCGTGGTACTCGCAACCATAAAAATTACACTACAGGATTATATAGCTGACGTGAAGATAAACACGAACCGAGTCCAACTGAGGTCTGGAGTGACCTGCGCGTTGAGCGCAACACATTGCACTGACATCGAGGGTGGGGATACCTACTGGGCATCCATGCCCACGGATACCTGCAGGTTCGGCACTTATGGAGTATTATATGAAGGATATGCACACAGAATAATAGACGTCGTCAATAAACAACAGCAAATTGTTTATTCCATGACTACAGAAGACACAGTTTTTGCATTGGCAAGCAGAGACTCCTATTCTACTTGTGGATACACTCTTTTCCACACGGAACATCCAAAATTAGTAATTTTCGAAACTTCACCAGGCGTAGCAATTTTTAAAAAAGAATCACGCATAGCTAATTTGGACATTTTCACCTATATGAATTCTAAATTTGTATATGTAGAGAAACATGTGCGGACTCAATTTAGTGAACTATACAAGAATATTCTACTGCAACAATGTCAGCTCGAACAAAAAATATTACACAATTCATTAGCCATAGCCACCCAATCGCCGGATGTCTTCGCTTATCACTTCATGAAGGGACCAGGATACATGGCCTTACTAGCTGGCGAAGTAATACACATAGTAAAATGTGTGCCTGTCGAAGTAAGAGTAGCACACACCGAAGAATGCTATGATCAATTGCCTGTGACGCGAGAAAACAGAACACAATTTTTAACACCGCAAACCCATATACTGTTACGACAAGGAACGCAGATTACCTGCAATTTATTCGCACCACCCATGTATCTTCTGGGAGATGCATGGTATAGACTCACTCCTAAACCAATACATACAGTACCGCCGATGACCATGAAACCGATGACAACACCGAGCTGGAAATACATTAGCCCCGGATCACTTGCTACCAGCGGCATATATACTGAAAGAGATTTAAGCGATCTCAGGGATCATATTATGTTTCCTGCTGAGAGACCCGCAATGTTAAACACCTTGGCCAGAGGAATGATGGGCCACTCTACGATTATGCACGATGGAGGATCTTTTGCAAACTTCCTAGATGAGGCATCAGTTGAAAAAATAGCTATCTCGGCATGGCAGAAATTTTGGAATCGATTCCTAATTTTCGGCAATATAAGCGCTGGATTTTTAGGAATTTACTTGGCAGTAAGAGCAGTAAAACTAATACTGGATACCATTGTGCATGGCTATGCTCTACACACAGTATACGGATGGTCCATATATTTGCTTGGAGCCATCTGGGACTCGTTAACTCAGCTCCTATTACACTTAAAACTGAAAAAACCACGCGATGAAAACCGAGAAGCTACACAACCACCCGCAGAACGAAACCCGATAGAAGACTCTTCACAGAGGGGAACCTACCCCCTACTACCTGCAAAGGACGCATCCACTTATACATTCGCACTGAAGGATTGACCGCTTGATTTCTCTTTCCCTAAAAAAAAAAAAAAAATAATAAAAAAAAAAAGGGGGGAGACGGAAAGAAAGACAGGAAGAAAAGAAGAGAAATACATAAACAACAGTTTTCCTATCAACTTTACACAAGCGCCAACTTTGATTTTACGCATTTTATTGTTTTATCTATTTTAATCTGTTTCGCTCCTTATCATGAGGTCTCGCAGTTGCGACTCGAAATTCGCACCTAACCCCAACACCACCTTTTTGTTTATAGAAACATGGAGATCGAACACCTCGATACTCAAAAACTGAGCCGCTCGCCGTTTGCTGTTAAAATAGTAAGGGTGTTTTCGCCTATGCTAATTTGGATTCACTTGGAAAATAGTAAAGAATCCTTCCAAAAAATGATGGAGGACTTCAACCAGCGGATGAACAAACGCCGATTCTTCCACTCGAATACAAAACTAGGTGACATTGTTGCTCTTGAAACAAAAGGAGGATGGCAACGCGGCATCGTTACGAAGATGAACGGAGATGAGACAGTGCAGATAGGCCTCCGAGACTGGGGCGTGTATATTCGCCATGCAACAGCTGAACTCTACCATCTCGAGGAGAGGTTCAGAGAACATTACTGGCAAGCTGTGCCATGTAGCTTAGCCTACACAGCCCCCGCCACTACAGGACCCACATGGTCTCGTAGGGCCATAAATGTCACTCGAAGCATCGCAGAACAGCAAACCGGAATTATGCAGATAATCAAACCAATTCGGGACGAAGGTGCACTCATCAAATTAGATATCAAGAATGAAACTAACAACGTTTACCACAACCTCAGAGACTTATTAATAGAATTAGGAGTTGCGCAAGAAATAGCGAATATAGCCACACACACCGTACCATCCGCGTTGAGTTAAAACGCATAAGAATATACACATAATTAGTGCTATAATCACAAATAATAACTAATAAAAATAACAAAAAATATACATATGTATATATATATATTATGTTTGTTATTAGGCAAAAGAAAAGTTTTTTTTAAAAAAAAAAAAAAAAAAGGAAAAAAAATTTATATAACTATCTTTTATAAAAAATTATCTTTAAATTATCTTCTATAAAAAAGGAAAATACATAAATATATATACATATATATTCAATAGTATAAGTAATAACCATAATATTATACACACACATACATACATATATATATATATATATATACACATATATACACGTTTAAAATAATGTTAAGAAATATCTATATATACATATATCTCTATATATCAAACATATATATAGTACAAAAAAAAAAGAAAGAAAAAAAAAAAAGGTTTTACTATCTACCTCAATAAATAATCAAACATATATATATACATATATATAGATACATACTTCTAAAAGCATATATATATATATATCTAAGTAAATAAGCAAAATAATTAACTTAGACGTAGGCTTAACTTCTAGTAAATATTCTACTTAATACATACACAAATAAATAATATCGTATACTTAAGGGATTTTCATATATCCGTAATCCTCTCATAAGTAAATCTTAGATAAAGTGGAATCCTTTTCATTAACAATTTGCTATAGGGAGAATTACTTGATGATCAGTCACAGTATAGAATGTCAGAGTACCAACTTTTACAAATACAAAAAAGAGAGAGAAAGAAGAAGAAATATCTATACATACATCGAGGAGTAATGTGCCACTAATCCATTTGACGCTACACTGAAAGATCACCCTGGAGTCTGCTCGATGCTCACGGAACTTAATGTACGACTGCCCTGATTGGGAAAATACGTTAATTGTGGTAGACTACCACAATTCCCGTCACCAGTGTTGTCATAATCCGGTGACTAAGGACAAACCTGAGTACGCACCTACCACATCACCCTACCTGATCCATGAGATCAACCCATATGAAGGTTGCGGAAACTTTATTAATAACAATGAAGATAAGAAGACTGTACAGAGAAGTTCCTGTGTGAAGATGAAAGCCGAGCTGGGGCCAAGGGATGGAGAAGATAAGTGACTATCCAGAAAAGCAATAAAAGGGAACATGTGGTTGGACTGACCTGCGGGCCTTCGTACGTGACATTTTGGGACACGATTATCACGTAAATAAAACTCCATCTTTTCTTTTCTATACTCATTTTACCATGTTCTATCAAACATTTAAAGGGATTCCACGGAAGAAGGCTTCACCAAATCCTTTATAGTAGATTTTTATTATTAGAAATAAAGTCGAAAGAAAAATATATATATATATATCCAGTATGTAAGCGACAGCAAAAAAAAAAAAGAACGAAAGAAATAAGGAAGGGGTTTTGGAGGTCGCCTTTCCTTTCCTTCTCTTTAACAAACAAACAGTGTAAGAACGATTCGGCATCTTAAATGGGAATGTTAACCGAAAAAAAAAGGGGGAAAAGAATCTATCTTTAATTTAATTGCAAATGTTGCATACCCCCAACATTTGTCTAAGGTGGGGGGTGTTACGTCCTGATCAGACTTCACGATTCTTTTCTTTTATTTAAATACCAGACCTAGTAAACACGGGACCAACAAAAAACTTTTAAAGAATATTATAACGCCAGAGCTGTTTTTCTCACGAGACACCATGAGCTCGAACTTTCTTACAGAGAAAAATAGCAAGGGGGATAGATATTTGAAAATACCTTGGTCGGTCAGCGTGCCTATCGTCGTCAGAAAAATCATAAAAGTCAAAACTTGCGGAAACCGGAGTCTTTAGTCGACTCCAGATGTTTAAAGTAGGAAATAAAAACTGGCACTAGCTAGCCATATACTTGGATTCTGCCTACGGGAACCCTAATAGATAGGATTTTACCGAGTGACGATCGGGTAATGACCACAGTCGCACGCCTAGAAGGCATGACACCTGATACGGTGCACGTGTTCAGTAGGTCTGGGAAACCGAGATGCATTAATCGCACTCTCCACGCGACCCCAGGGCCACGCGACAGTCGTAAACTGTCAAATTTATTAGATCAGTGACCCAAGGCCTCGCGAACTCATATACCGATTCTCAACCCTCCAATCCGAAAGCCGGGAATCGGGGCAAGCACCTCTATAGACCACCCTTCATTCCGTCGTACGGTCTAAAGACTACGCCCACCTAGATCTTAAGACACTGAGATGCACCCCACCTATACTAATTAACACCAACCGGGTTACGCCACCTCAAAAACCTACCCCCATCGCATATGGACCCGAAACGACGCTATTCCTTATTCGTTAGGGCCCCTTTTCTTCCTACCCCCATTCCAAGTAACTTAATTACCTAAACCTAATCCTATTAGTTAAAAATGACGCCATCCTCCCCCACATTAAAAATCTTCTCACAAGACTAATTCCTATTCGATCCCCGCTTCAAAAACCTAAGATTTTCCAAATGGATCCACCCCAAGGAAAGGGTATAAAAACCCGTGTTTTGGTGGCTCCAAGCGCAATTATACCCAATCAATCACACACAGTTTTTCAAGCAGTTTGCGCAGTTATTCCGTTTAGCTCAGTTTCTCGAAACAGTTTTTCGAGTAGTTCGGGGGCGCGAATCAAAGAGTAAAATCAGTTGATACTTTGTCGCGACCATCTCGTGGTGCATCTCAAATAGAAGGCCCATCACCCTGACGACACCATCCCGCAGTAGGGTGCCCACTCGTTTACAAAAGGGTCCGACGCCTATACAACACCTTCCCTCAACGGGGCGCCTGCTCAGAACCACCGAACATATTCAACGCGATCCGAAACTACTCTGCAACGAGTAAGTCAGTTCATTTCTCTTTATTTTATTATTTCTTCTGTCCTCCCTCCGGAAAAATAATCCACATACACACACACACACACACACATTTGTAAAGAATACACAAATAAAATTATTAGCACCTGCAATTAAGAATTAAGTTTTGTATCCTAATTATAAATTCAATCAAATTAAAATGTTGTCTTTAATAAATTAAACTTTTGTTCTTTTTCATTTAACCACACCCTCCTCGTTCGTCACCCCCCTCACACCTTCCCTCTCAAATTGCGCACAAAGGTTCCGCCCCGGGTAATAGGGATTCAATTCCTTGACCCAAAAAGGGGACCACGAGCGGTTGACTTGTTGACGGAGTAAAAACGACTCTTCCAGTCGCTGACCCGTCGCAAGTCCTAAACGTGCCGCTCGGCTCGTGCGGTCAGGTCCGTTTACGTCGATCGCCGAGCCCAACGAAAAAATTCTACATCTATCAGGACGTAACAATAAATAATGTTGAATTTGTCAATGAAACTTAATTTTTCACGAGTTTATGTTAGAAAAAAAGATACATGATGATAGCTGCTTTGAACGTCTTTACATTATTAGAGTTGGACATGTCTTTGAGATTTATGTTATCTGATAGCAATATAAATAAATGGCTCATTAATATTACTTTTTAATCTCTTACCTTCTAAAATTACTTTTTGTTGCATTTTTCCTAATATGCCATAATAAAAGTGTCCGTCGTCCCACTTCACTTGATATTTTTTATCAAATAGTATGTTTTGAATGTCAAAATCCACTATATCGTCCGTATTAACAATAGCTTTTACACCATCTTCAAATTTGATGTAAGTAAACATGTTTGTATGTGCACTAGCTCTCGGTGATCGGTTACATTTTGCCATATTGCAATATCCTTAGGGTAGTACTTGTTTCTCATTAGACGTTAAAGAGAGACAAGTGAGAAACAAAGAAAATGCGACGCTCGCATCGACGCAACATCAAGTAAAAAGCGTTGTACGTATTATACCCTAAGGATATTGCAATATGGCAAAATGTAACCGATCACCGAGAGCTAGTGCACATACAAACATGTTTACTTACATCAAATTTGAAGATGGTGTAAAAGCTATTGTTAATACGGACGATATAGTGGATTTTGACATTCAAAACATACTATTTGATAAAAAATATCAAGTGAAGTGGGACGACGGACACTTTTATTATGGCATATTAGGAAAAATGCAACAAAAAGTAATTTTAGAAGGTAAGAGATTAAAAAGTAATATTAATGAGCCATTTATTTATATTGCTATCAGATAACATAAATCTCAAAGAAACATGTCCAACCCTAATAATGTAAAGACGTTCAAAACAGCTATCATCATGTATCTTTTTTTCTAACATAAACTCGTGAAAAATTAAGTTTCATTGACAAATTCAACATTATTTATCGATGAAACATTTTACAAATTAATAGTAAGGGGGAAAAAACATATATGATTGCTGCCCAGAAAATGTTAAGAATGTTCCTACGATGTTCTTTAGAAGTTTGCATTTTTTTCATAAAAGTAATCTTTATGTCTTAACAAAAAGCAAAAAATTATATTGTATTAATAATATATTTTCTTATCGTACGACAGAAAGTAAAGAAGCAGTGGATGAAAAAATACAATCCAGAAGAGTAGAGTTTTTGCCTCTTAGTTTATGTATTTCAGCAACCGAAGTTAATACTGAATCTGACCTTGACCGTAGAGATGACGTAAGTCTTTTTTATCAGTAACCGTTAAACTTAATTTTTTTAATTCGTTTTAATAGTTGTTGGTTGAAACTCATTGCAAACGAGACGCTCAGATTAAAATTGAAAGTTAGATGTAAATTTGCAGTTGAATTACGATTATCAATATAATGTTAATCACGATTTACACAACTGAATAAAAAAATCAAAACATTTAATTTTAAATTCAATTTTCACTTAACATATGAATTTCTGGCAACAATTATTAATACGTGTCTTAAAGTGTGGATTAATATTGATTTCTTCCAGGGGAAGGCTATTGTTTCTTGTCTATTTGTTTTCAATTTTTTGTGAAAATTAATCTTCAACTAAGAGAATATTTGTCTAAGAGCAATTTAATATCAAGTTACTCTTTTTTCTGATGATGACTGCCCTCTTGGGATTCAAGCAAATAGCGACACCGCCACGATACGATCTCGATTGCGACCAAAATTAATTTGCATTGTTCGGTCTTAGAATCCGAGCAGCAACAATAAACGCGTTCAACTCATAGACCTAGAGACCTCTGGATTGCGCTATCCATATATGTAAAAGTGGTTGGAAAAATAGAAAGAAAGGGAGAGAGGGAACGCAAAGACAGTCAATCTCTTTCTCTTTCTATCTTGTCATACAGCGTTGAATAGAAAGTGATAGGGATGGCCGTCTTTGCATTTTTTCTCTTTTTTCCAACTACTTTTAATGCACATTTTAATACGGATGATGCAGTCCAGGTCTCCAGGTCTATAGTTCTGTTTTACAACTATAGACGCGACCACTCGTTTTTGAATCAAAAACTTCAGTTTTATAACACCTCCTCCTTGACTCTGATTCTTTTGATAAGGATGTTCCAGCATCCCAGTCTGATCAACATATCGGACACATACGGATATGTGATGTCAAATATTATTATGTGTTATAATTCTTTTTTAACACGATTGTTTTTTTTTTTAATTTTTGTCCATAATAAATATCAACACATTTAAGACATTCTCAGTGAACAATATCAAAGTATGTTTATAAAAATGGTTCTTTTTAATTTATACATAACTTGTACAAAATTAAACAAAACAAACGAAGATAATATTCCAATTTTAAAAAGAAAAAGATATAACAAACTTTTTTTGAATGAAAAAAATGGAATTCCTTTGGTATCCAAACAAACTTGGAAACGATGGCAGATTTACAGTAAAGACAAAAGTGAGTAATTTAAAATTGTACGTAATTTTATAAACATATATAAAATCTGTGGTAGAAAAATGTAATTGAGAGATATCTATTATATATAAAAATAAATAAAAAAATAATTAAAGTGTAATTGAGATATCTATTATACATAAAAGTGACGTAGTATTAAATAATTTCCGCCTATAGACATATTAGGTTATAGACCGAGGTGAATTGAATCAATATAAATTTTGAGCCCTTACAGAAAAGTATTTGTATTTATTTAGTTAAATACTTATTTTATGTATTTAAAATACTAAAATTGAATATTTTAAATACTCAATTTTAATACTTTAAATACAAAATATATATTTAAACAAATAAATATAACTAATAAATTTCTGTAAGGGAGACAATTGCCGTTTGAAATAAAAAACTAATATCAACTATCTCAAAACTTATATTGATCAATTCGTCTCGGTCTACCCTTTTTATATTGAAAAATTAAACTAAAAGTAATATTAGAATACTACATTAATGTTTATGCTTTAATTTTTTTATATTTCCAAAATAAAATTTTAATTATATTATATATATATATATATATATATATATATATATATATATATATATATTACATATTATACATTTAAACTGATTGAAAAAGAACTTAAAAATTGTGATAAATACAAATGTAATATATGTTATTTATTTGAGTTAATAATTTTATGTTTACTATAGTAAACATTATTATAATAAATATCTATATTGATTTTTGTATCGTTATAAATATTTTAATTTTTTATATGTTTAATAATTTTTTTACAGACAATCAAAGCAAAAATATATCAAAATATGTATTTTCACCTTTCAAAACAAATTATATTGATACATCAAATATAAACAAAACTACTTTACATGCTATTCACAAAATTAACAAACAAATCCTTGTACCTCAAGAAACTGGTGATAGTAGTTTGAATTGTTATGGACACAATAACAACAAAGACGTCAAAATTGATTCTGTGAAAGAAGATTTATATCAGAACAAAAGCGAGGAAGAAGAAATTAATACTGATAATTCTACTTGCGAAATATTTGATACTGATGATGTAAGGATTACTAATGATGCAAATATAAAACGCAATAATATTATAATGTTTCAAAGCTCAAAAACAACAGTTGATGAAGTTGTACAAATGATACACACTTATTGTGTTCGTTTTAATTGTTCCGATGAAGCAAGATTAGCTTTATTTAATATGGCAACTATTTGGGCAGGTTCAAATTTTTCAACATTCATGAATTCTAAATATATGATAAGCAAGCGTTTGGATCCTCCAGAAGAATTAAATCAATATGTATTTTATTGTACCGAGTGTAATAGTGTATTAGGAAAATTTTATAGAAAAAATTTGTTATCGCGTAGTTACCGCCATTGTAATGGATGTCAGTAAAAATATAAAATAAGTACTAATTCTTCTAAATATTTTGTAAGTACGGATATAAAATTTCAATTACAGACTGTTTTACGAAATTCAAATGTATGCAAATTATTGCTTCGAAACATTAAGAATATTGAGAGCAAACTAACAAATAGAAATTTGAATACCATTGTTGATGTTTATGATGGAGAAATATACAAGACACTGTATAATAGTAAACGCAAAAACACAATATTATTAACTTTTAATTTTAATGTAGATGGTGCACCTATTTCTAAAAGTAGCAAGAGTTCAATGTGGCCTATCCAGTTAATAATTAACGAATTACCAAAAAATATACGCTTTTGATATATATTGCTCGCAGGAATATGTATCACAAAATCTGAACTTAACTCACAATTTATGAATCTATATATGAATGTGTTTATTGAGCAGATTCGTGATTTGATGAAAAATGGTATAGTTATAAGTCTAGAAAATGGTAAAAAATGTAATTTTATATTGCAACCACTTTGTTCATCAGTAGACTCTGTTGCTCGATCTATAATACAGAATCGCTTCCAATTTAACGGTTATTTTGGCTGTAGTTGGTGCTATCATTATGGAGAATATGTTAACGGTGCCATGCGATATCCATTTATGGATGACGATCCGCCTTTAAGAGACCATGAATCATACATTAAAGACATGAAGTACGCTGAAAAAATACATAGACCATCTAAAGGTGTTAAAAATTTTGCAGAAATTACGAATTTAGAAAATTTTGATTGTGTTTGGGGATTTTCGTATGATTATATGCATGGCCTCTTACTTGTGTGTGTGGTGTTGTTTGTACTTTGTGGACGAAGTTTTGGGCAAGTATCGGTACAAAAGAGTATAATCTATCCAAAATTGATAAAATAAATATTGAAAAGCGATTATTAAATATTAAAATGCCAAGTAAAATTCATAGATCACCGAGATCCTTTAATAGTGGAAAATGGAAAGCTAGTGAGTGGAGATCTTGGGTATTATATCTAAGTATTCCATGTCTTTTGGGAATACTAAACACAAAATATTTAAGCTCTTTTGGACTTTTAGTTCGTTGTACTCATAAGCTTTTATCAAAAATTATGTGGCGGCTCACCGCCACACCGCTGCACTGACGCGGTATAATACACCGCGGCGCCGCTACGCGCCGCAGGCCTTCTACCAGTTACAAGCTTGCGGACCCACCGCCAGGTTGCGCAGGCGGTGAAGAGCCTTCTCGCGATCAAGCTTCGATCGACGAGATATAAAAGAGCTGCTCCGCAGATCTTTCCTCACTCACTCGCTTCAAGGCGAGCTCTCTCCAGGGCCCTTGAACTGAGTCGTACTCTGCCTCGGCAGAAGCTAACCAGAGACACATAGTCTCGCCGTTTTCCTCACGCTGCCTCGCAAGGCGCGTAAAAAGAAAACAGAGTCCCAGCATCGGCCGCACATTTCAACCAAGCGGCCCGCGGATACTCCACTTTCGCCGTCACCTCCTCAGTCTCTAGTGTGGAAATTAATTCCACTAGAGTTCTGCGTCCGGTTGACTCGACCACCAAGGGACACGCTCACTCAAGGCGACATCCGAATTCGGAGACCTCTCTCTCCTCGGTACACGGAGCAATCCGCAATTCCGAGAGCCGAGACGGTTGCTACCACCAGCACCTCAGAGACTCGTTCCATAGCAGTACAGACTTCACCGCTCAGAGCCTGCTCAGAGAGCAGTTGTCAGACGGAAGACCACTTCCCGAACGGAGTTCCACCGACACCGGGAAAGGGGCTGCAACGAGCTAACTCAATTGAACCGTCCTTTTTAGGACCCGTTCAACACACTAAGACGCGGCCGGTAATTTCTTACCGCGCCCGTCAATTTTTCTTTTGATTCTCGGCCTTACACTCTTGCCGAGAAAGCGCCTCTGGCGCAATTAAGCAAATCAAACAAAACTTGTACTTTTACTCTACTTCTCTGACGAGGAAAAATAAATTATATTTTTCTAAGAAATTGGTCTCAATATTTCAACCAAGTCGAACACAATCCATTAGGCAATACGCCTATAAACTGGTGACCCCGACGACTGGTTAAAGCAAATGAGCCAATCAGAGAAGGCCGGCGATATACCAGGCGCCGACGCAGCACAAATCGGCAGAGTATCGGTGCGAGTACCACCTTTTTGGCCGGAGGAACCAGAATTATGGTTCGCCCAATTAGAGAGCCAGTTCCTGCTGAGCGCCGTCACGTCGGATTCAACCAAATACGCATACGCAATCTCGCAAATCGAGACGAAATACATCAAGGAAATCAAAGACGTGATAACGAATCCTCCGACATGCGGGAAATACGAAGCCGTAAAAAGGGCACTCATCCAAAGGCTGAGCGACTCACAGGAACACCGCATCCGCCAATTACTGGAGCGAGAGGAACTAGGCGACCGGAAGCCATCGCAGTTCCTGCGCCATCTAAGGACGCTCGCGGGCAATGCCGTGCCTGATCAACTCCTGCGCACGCTTTGGCTGGGGCGTTTACCGGCCCAAATGCAGATTATTCTAGCGACGCGAGCTGACGATCTTCTCGAGGACGTGGCGGAACAGGCCGACCGCGTCTACGAAGTCACATGCCGAACAGTCGCAGTATTGGACAAGCCTAAGGAGACGAAATCGAAACCTACCGGCTCGCTCGAGGACCAGATACAGGCATTGGTTAAGCAAGTCGCGGCACTCAACACGCGATTGGGCCGGCAGGAGCACCGCCACAAACAGCAGCGCCACAGATCGCGCAGCCGCAGCCGGACTAAATCAAATTCGGAAGAAGACAGCGAGTTTTGCTTTTTCCATCGGCGATTCGGCAGCAAGGCAAGAAAGTGTACAGAGCCATGTACATACAAGGAGAAGAAGAAGGACAAAACGGAAAACTAGACGGTCCGGAATCAATGGCGGCAGACGGCCCGGACCCGAAACCTTGCCGCCTTGTAATAACCGAGCGACAAACGAAAGTTCGGTACCTCATCGACACGGGATCAGACATAAGTGTCTACCCGCGCTCGATGGTACGCGGACGGATGTCCGGAGCAACGCAAGCCCTGTTTGCAGCCAATGGAACTGTCATTCACACTTACGGGTGGATCGCGCTTCAGCTCAACATCGGATTGAGGCGCGCCTTCCAATGGAAATTCATCGTAGCTGACGTCACACAGCCAATCATCGGCTCCGATTTCCTCGGGCACTTCCATCTCCTGCCGGATGTAAGGAGAGGCAAACTTTTGGACGCTACGACGGGATTGGCCACAAACAGCCTGCAGAGCAGAACCGGACAAACATCAATTAAGACG
The DNA here is from genome assembly GCF_040581485.1 of Linepithema humile. Classification (NCBI taxonomy): domain Eukaryota; kingdom Metazoa; phylum Arthropoda; class Insecta; order Hymenoptera; family Formicidae; genus Linepithema; species Linepithema humile. The sequence goes on along the minus strand of NC_090130.1, from coordinate 18,711,971 downwards.
TTACTGCAGGAAACAGCTTTTCACGCCTTATTGGCTGAATTTCCACAGCTCACTAGACCAACCGGAAAGACGGAATCCGCGCCGCACTCAACGATGCATTACATCGAGACAACACCGGAACCACCGGAAGCATGCAGGCCGAGGAGACTGGCGCCGGAGAAACTAAAAGAAGCGAAGCAGCAATTCGATCTTTTGCTGCAAGAAGGAGTAATCGCGCCGTCCAAGAGCGCATGGGCCTCACCATTGCATATGGCACCGAAGAAAGGTGGCACGTGGCGACCATGCGGCGATTACAGGAAGCTCAACAACCGAACGGTGCCGGACAGATACCCGATTCCGCACATCGAGGATTTTACACAGGCTCTTCACGGGAAAACAATTTTCTCTACACTGGATCTGGTTAGAGCTTACAACCAGATTCCAGTAAACGCTGAAGATGTGCCAAAAACGGCAATCACCACACCGTTCGGTCTGTTCGAATTTCTCAAAATGCCTTTCGGTTTGAGAAACGCAGCGCAAACGTTCCAGAGATTCATCAATGAGGTGATACGCGGACTCGATTTCTGCTACGCCTACATTGACGATATTCTGGTAGCATCTCACAACGTAGACGAACATAAAACACACTTAACAGCTTTGTTCCAGAGACTCAGCAAGTATGGAATACAACTAAACCCAGCAAAATGCGTGTTCGGAAGAGAAACCGTAGCATTTTTGGGCTACCAAGTCTCAGCAGAAGGAACGCAACCACTACCGGAAAAAGTCGAGGCCATTCGGAAATTTCCAAAACCGATCACCGTCAAGCAGCTGCGGCAGTTCCTCGGAACCTTAAATTTTTACAGAAGATTCATTCCGGGAGCGGCCATAGACCAAGCAATTTTGAATGACGCGCTAAAAGGGAACAGACCGGGGAAAACACCAATCGAATGGAGCGCAGAACGAGAGGCAGCGTTTGAAACGTGCAGAGAAAGCCTTGCACAGGCAACGCTCTTGGCACATCCGGACCCGAAAGCAGAACTCTCCTTAACAACCGACGCCTCAGATTTCGCAATCGGAGCAGTAATCCACCAGCATGGAAAACTCGGACAGCAACCGGTGGCGTTCCTCAGCAAAAAACTGACCACCGCGCAGCAGAAGTACAGTCCGTACGACCGAGAGCTCTTGGCGATATACGCAGCAATCAAACATTTCCGGCACTGGTTAGAAGGAAGGGAGTTCATCATTTACACGGATCACAAACCGCTCGTGTATGCATTTCGAAAAGATCCTTTGCAGAGCTCACCGCGGCAGACACGGCACTTGGAGCTGATCGGGCAGTATTCAACCGACATCAGACACGTGGCGGGAAAGGATAACATCGTAGCAGACACACTATCGAGGACGCAGGCTGTCCAGCAAGCAGTAAATTTTGCAGAGCTCGCAAAATCTCAAAAAGACGACGCCGAAATACAGGCATTACTCCAAGGGAATACGAAGTTGCAGCTTAAAGAAACCGTAATGCCCGGCACGGATATCAAACTGATTTGTGATACATCGACGGGCATCCCACGACCATACGTCACGCAACAATTCCGAAAGCAAATCTTTAAGCATTTGCACGGACTTGCACACACCGGGATAAAAACCACCGTCAAACTAATCACGCAGCGCTTCGTGTGGACCGGAATAAAGAAGGATTGCCGCAGATGGGCGCAGGCTTGCGTTCCCTGCCAGAAATCAAAGGTCCACCGACACACCGTTTCACCAACAGGAAATTACTTGGGGCCTACCAGCAGGTTCCAGCACATACATATGGACATCGTCGGACCTTTGCCTCCATCTCGAGGGAAGAAATACTGCCTCACAATCATTGACAGGTTCACACGATGGCCAGAGGCATACCCGATGTCCGACATCACCGCAGAAACGATGGCTCGCCTCTTATTCGAAAACTGGGTTGCGCGTTTCGGAGCGCCGGCACGAATCACCACGGACCAGGGACGGCAGTTTGAGTCGGAACTATTTAAGCAGTTGGCCAGACTGACCGGATCGCAACACATCCAAACTACCGCGTATCACCCGGCAGCCAATGGCATGGTAGAGAGACTACACCGGCAACTCAAAGCGGCTATCAAAAGCCACGAAACAGAAGCATGGACGCAAATTCTTCCAGTCATTTTATTAGGCATCCGCGCCGCAGTAAAAGAGGACATCGGAGCCACACCAGCAGAATTAGTTTTCGGAGAGACCATTCGGATTCCCGGACAATTTTTGGACCAAACCAGTAACGAGCAGCCAACGGACGAGTTTGTCCGTCATTTACAGGAAAAAATGAACAAACTCCGTCCACACTTACGACGCCATGGCCACCGCAGCACCTTCGTACACAAGGACCTGGCCACATCGGAAAAAGTTTTCGTCAGACACGATTGCCCGACCAGAGCGTTACAGCAACCATACGACGGACCATTTAACGTTTTAAGCAGAAACGACAAAGTCTACAGGCTATTGGTCAACGGCAAGCCAATCAACGTCTCGATTGACCGATTGAAACCGGCTTACACGTTGGACGACGATGAGCAACCAATCGAACCAACACCAGCCGACCAACCAAAGCCCTCCGCAACCAACAAGACGAGGAGCGGCAGAACTTCAAAACCAACCGTGCGTTTCCAGGCTTAAAAACTGCCAAGGGGGTCCTGTGGCGGCTCACCGCCACACCGCTGCACTGATGCGGTATAATACACCGCGGCGCCGCTACGCGCCGCAGGCCTTCTACCAGTTACAAGCTTGCGGACCCACCGCCAGGTTGCGCAGGCGGTGAAGAGCCTTCTCGCGATCAAGCTTCGATCGACGAGATATAAAAGAGCTGCTCCGCAGATCTTTCCTCACTCACTCGCTTCAAGGCGAGCTCTCTCCAGGGCCCTTGAACTGAGTCGTACTCTGCCTCGGCAGAAGCTAACCAGAGACACATAGTCTCGCCGTTTTCCTCACGCTGCCTCGCAAGGCGCGTAAAAAGAAAACAGAGTCCCAGCATCGGCCGCACATTTCAACCAAGCGGCCCGCGGATACTCCACTTTCGCCGTCACCTCCTCAGTCTCTAGTGTGGAAATTAATTCCACTAGAGTTCTGCGTCCGGTTGACTCGACCACCAAGGGACACGCTCACTCAAGGCGACATCCGAATTCGGAGACCTCTCTCTCCTCGGTACACGGAGCAATCCGCAATTCCGAGAGCCGAGACGGTTGCTACCACCAGCACCTCAGAGACTCGTTCCATAGCAGTACAGACTTCACCGCTCAGAGCCTGCTCAGAGAGCAGTTGTCAGACGGAAGACCACTTCCCGAACGGAGTTCCACCGACACCGGGAAAGGGGCTGCAACGAGCTAACTCAATTGAACCGTCCTTTTTAGGACCCGTTCAACACACTAAGACGCGGCCGGTAATTTCTTACCGCGCCCGTCAATTTTTCTTTTGATTCTCGGCCTTACACTCTTGCCGAGAAAGCGCCTCTGGCGCAATTAAGCAAATCAAACAAAACTTGTACTTTTACTCTACTTCTCTGACGAGGAAAAATAAATTATATTTTTCTAAGAAATTGGTCTCAATATTTCAACCAAGTCGAACACAATCCATTAGGCAATACGCCTATAAATTATAACAAAAGAAGATTTAAAAAAGTGCGAAATTGATTTTATATATTTCACTGCACAATGTGAAGAATTATATGGAAAAAGTAGTATGAATTTCAATACTCATGCATTACTTCATGTTGTTAATCACGTATATAAAAGTGGTCCACTTCCATTGACTTCAGCTTTTCCTTACAAAAATGGAATTTTTGTACTAAAGCAGAAATTGTCAGGTCCGAAAGGAGCTTTAATACAGCTTTCTAAACGTTTAGTGCAAAAAACAATGTTAGAAACCGAATTGTTAAATACGTCCGACAATAATTCTTCACGCTTTTGTAAAAGTATTTTGCGTAATCATTTTTTCTTGAAAGGAAAGTTTGGAAGTCAATTCAAGTGTGACTCTCTTAGCGAACGATAATAATATAAATCAAAATATCACACAAGTTTTAAAGAATGCTATTGTTGATATAAGATTAGAGGACGTAAAAGCGTTTAATAAAGCGATTTACAAAAATGTTTTATACACTACTACTTGTTATAAACGAGAAAAAAAAACCGATGACAGATTTTTTGAAGATGAAACTGGTGACATAATTGAAATATTTAAAATTGTTTTATATAATACTAAACCTTATATTTTAGGATATAAATATAATGTAAAGTGTCTAAGTATTGGCAACGTGATAATTGATTCAATATTCGAAGTAACATCTAAATCTTCTAGTTTAAATTTGTTTACTTTTCAAAATATTAAAAAACAAATTGTATATATAAACGTTGAAAATGGATATTTTTGCCGAATGCCGAACACTTACGAAACTCAATAATTCCATAAATATTATAAACCGCTTTATTAAATGCTTTATGTCCTCTATCATCTTACATTAACAATATTTCCAAACTATTTTCTTCCAAGAAAAGTAGTTTAAAAATATATATATACATGATACTGATTCAGATTAAATATTATAAAACTTTTCTTCGATGAATTACCAATTTAGTAATTCTCATTTTTTATAGTGTTTGCTGCCAAGTATTTTCCGATAAAACATATTTTTTTTTGTATTTTATTACTTCCAATTTTCTGATTTGTATTTTTTTATTTTTGTTACACATCAAAAGTATAATTTTTATGTTCTGAAAGATAAACTACAAATTAACATCTATGTATAAATGTTATTAATGTGTGTCATATATATGCAATATATATATATATATATATATATATATATATATATATATATATATATACACATATATATAAAGTAATATAGAATCACATACACACACATGTATAAAGTAATATAAAATTACATATATATATATATAAAGTAACATAGAGTTACATACACAGATATGTAAAGTAACATAATATCACATACACACATATATAGAATTACATATAAACGCGTTTATAAAGTAATATAGAATCACATACACACATATATAGAATCACATACAAACACGTTTATAAAGTAATATAGACTCACATACACACACATATATAAAGTAATATAGAATCACATACACGCACATATATAAAGTAACACAGAATCACATATACACACGTATGTAAAATAACATAGAATTACATATAAACATATGTAAAGTCACATAGAATCACATACACGCACATATATAAAGTAACATAGAATCACATATACACATGTATATAAAGTAACATAGAGTCCCATATTAGTATGTAAAGTAACATAAAATTATTTACATGTTAAATATGCTTTTTTAATACTTACATGATATCAGAGTGTTACATATAGATGATTTCTATATAATTAAATATATTAATTCAATATGATGAGATTTAAACAAGTTTTTTTTATTATAGAATATTATAAATTGTTTATTATAAGAAAATATTAAAATCGGAAGTATTAAAATAAATAATGCATCATGTAACTTATAATCAGAATACAATTTTAAAAATATACATTATGATACAAAGTGTATATCGCACAGTATATTTTTATGACTAAATATTATTAACAATATTACATGAAACAGAGGCATCAAAATGGAAAAGTAACTTTACATTAAATTTGATTTATTGAGAATTAAAATTTTCTAAAAATTTTAAAATATAGATTATGATTAAACTTTCTATAGATTATTATGAAATAGCTTTAGCTCAAGTTTTTTATGAAAAAATATCATAAGCAGTTTATTATAGAATAATCATAAATAAATGACAAAACTTCTTTACATATAAAAGAATATTAACTGATATACAAATTTTCATATTCAATAGTATTAAAAGAAATAATATTATAAAATATCATTAAACTATATTGGAAGTGTATGTATTGTGACATTGGTTAAAAACTCGTCGTATCAATCAACATAAAGATTCTATGTTATAGTAATGAAATCCATTCATCTCCTATCTATTATTTTAAGCAGGGATGTTAATAATGAACAATATATAATAAATTCAATATACTTTGTTAAAATTGGAATTTTTAAACCAATTAATGAAAAGCAGGAGATATATAATAAGAAACAAAATTTCATACAGAATGTACTTGGTAATATGTGCAGGCGTTAGCATATTTTATTAGAAATGAGACACAAATCCATAGCATGGTTTAATACACAGCATGTTTCCTAAATTGTATATGTGCATTGGTTTGAAATCCATCACCTCATGCAAGGAAAGGCATTCGTAATCAATTGTTCGTCCGAGCTCATAAGCTCGAAGGGATGGTATAAAAGAACTCTCTATCACTTCAAACACAGCATAAACATGCATTTCGATGGAACAAAGAAACAAACAAATCCTTCCTATAGTAATGTTTTCCTCGTAACCATCTTGGCGTATTACTAGAGCATGCCCTTTTATGTATTCTGTACCTTTCAAATTAACTCTGGTGCATTGTTGGATGTCATCAGGTAAATTAATTTTCCTTATGGCCGCTTTAATATTTTCCTGATACATGTCGATGTTAAAATGACCAAGTTCATATACTTTTAATTCAAGTCTGCTGTCAGCTCCCAATCGTACCAGACTTTGAAAAAGTTCGTATTTTTCACTTAGGGATTTCACAACGTTAATAAAATTAAGAAGATTTCGAATAGCTCTTTTAAAAAATCGATGTTTGCTCTCAAATCTCATGGTTCAAACTTTTATTAAAGGACCAAATTCTAAAATTAATTTGCAGTAGTGAGAAAGGTAGTGATGTTTTGGTCGTAGATTAATGTTAAGAAATAACCGTTGCCTCATGGAAAGGTACTCCAAAATGATTCTGTTAAGATAAGGCAAACATGATTTGTGAATTGTCGGTGAACATACAATTTCGACAATTTCTGTCAGTAAAAGAAAACAAAGCCACACTTCATCATGAATATCCTTAATTTTGTCATCAATTAATAGAGGGAAAAGCCGTAAAAATGTCTAGATTTGGCAAGCTCCATCAGTAATCTGTTTACTTGTAGCTGATAATGTACAAGGCTTATCTTTCCGATCTTCCGTTGAGTAATGGAATTTATCAATCAGAGTATTTAATTCAATTAATGTAAACCATTTTTTTTTAAATAAAATAATCAATGTATAATTTTAAATCAAAGGCTGTAACGCCTTCGAATAAATCGTGTCCAATGCAAGGAGGCAATCCTGGCGCGCACACATGAAAGTATTGTAATTCATTAAAAATGGAATTGAATTTGATTCCCTGATAGCTATTACTCTTATCAATTAGATTTACGGCATTATTATATGACTCGATAGTTCTGGGAGTATATGTTTTGTATGCACCATCTTCCTGGTTAAATTCGTCTCTCGTTATCAAGCAAAATCTGCACAGATATTGACAAGTACTAAAATTTTCAATGAATCCACCTAATCCGTGGCTTCCAAGATTATCACCGGTAATGAAAACAAAAGAGCCTTTTATAAATTTTCCATTAATTTCTATTCCTTCTTGCTCAATTTTTTTTAAATCTGTCACCACTTTACCATAAACTGTTTTATGTTCAAAGTCTGATTCTTTGCAAAGGGCAACAAGTTTAATGGAATTAATATGACATCGCAGATAATGAGGAACATTTCCGAGACTCATGTAAATAGCCAGTAATTTATGTTTCTTTTTTGCAGCTCCTATTGGATTTACTATTTCGAATGCATCTTGATACAATATGATTCGTAAAGCATCTGGATTTTCTTTGAAAAACTTATTATTCTTGTAAACGTTTCCATCCATAAAATCTTGTAGGACATCTTCTTTACGAGGTTCTTCTTGATGTCCAAGTTCATTTTGAACAGATTTATCCATAAAAAATCTTTTCAATGTTTCTATTAGAGGTACGTAAGCAAAAGATGTTATTTTATGTTGATCAATTATAACCTGAACAGGACTGACATAATTAAACTTATTTTTATAAAATTTCTTCCTTTTAAAATTTGTGTTAAGTATCTCGTTAGTTTTTATTACAAGATCAGAGTTAAAAGCCTCTTTTAAAATACTAGCTATTTGTTGCTGTGATATGCCTTCTGTTGTAAGCCGTTGTGTCAATTTGTTTTTTATAATTTCTTGTGTTTCTTCGTGCACTTTACTTACTTCTGTTGTTATATATTGAATAGTCGTTGCTGGAAGTAAGTATTGGCATTCCAGTTTCAAATAAAACTGCGCAACATTTTCAGTAAACAGATTTGATTCAATAGCAGTATTATATAAAACTTCGTTACCGACATCTTCCAATTCCATTGAGTTGACATTTAATTGATGATTTATTTCCAATCCCAACTCACGACAATTATTAGGCAAGATTACTGATCCACTTGCTTCATTCAATGACTCAAAGAATTCAGAAGTACATTCCATAGTATCATTGTCATGACTTTCTCGAACATTACCCATGTTATAACTGCAGTTTCTGTGCATTTTTGACATATGACCAGTAAAGGAAGATACAACTGTGTATTTATTTTTGCATTGTGGATATGGACACACGACTTGTTCTTTTTTTTTAATATGTAATTTTAAATGCTTTATTAGTTTAGAAAAATTATCAAATTCTTTTTTGCATATGTCAACAGTACATACCCGGGAAAAAACGTTCACGCTTGATTTTATATAATTATATATGAGCATACAAAAGTATACATGAAATGTTACATAATTTTGAATGATAATATATTATTATGTATAATTATATATATTCATGAATGGTTGTATATATAACCATGCATGATCATATACATTCGAACATGTATTTGTATGGAACCATACGTGTTGTGTGTGCAGACTGTTTACGACTATGCATGATCATACACCATTCCATACAATACATTGTCCGATCTTGCATGGTCGTATATGAGCATGCATAATCGTATATGGTCATATTCATTAATACATGAATTTATAAAAAACCATATATGATTGTATGCAAGCTACTATATGATCATACATGATCATATACGATTCCGTACCGTAACGGAATTCTTATTCGTACGGTCATATATGATCGCATATGTTCGTATACATTCATACTTGGAATGTATGGTGTCATACTGATTTACACAAATTTATACATGTGCAGACATAATCATATACGACTTTATAAGGCATTTTTCCGGATATATAAATTATGAATATAAAATATAATATTAATTATTCTTGATAAAACATTTTGTTTTTATTATAAATAGCTATAATTATAAAATATACACAACATTATACGATAAATCCTGCAGAATATTAAACTCAGGCGGCGGTGTATTATATATAATATCTTATAAAATTAATTATATATTTTTAATATATTATATATAAATGTGTGTTACAGTAAAAAAACGCAGTTACATATAAAGTAAAGTACATACACAGGAACTTATTATGATTCGATATATTATGTGCTGTATATAACAGAAGTATGATTTGATCATAATAATCATAAGACTTTAGAAAGAAAATTTGGTTGTTTGCATATAAAATTTTCAATTTTCACAACTTTATGCATAAAGTTTATGTCATTTGAATTAATTATAACAAATTGATGCCTATTTTCTTCCACAGGTATTACATGCTTGACCTTCATCATTGTATCCTGATTATAAATAATATTTACATGTTTCACGAAAAATTGACGAAGTATAAAATATACCACGCCTTTAGATTTGAAGAAGAATCTGATTGATCCATAAATATTAGATTTATCTTGAAAGTTAATGTAAACAGTGTAACTATTACTTTTTATTTTCTTATAAATTTCAGAGGTATATGTTTTACTAGAAATTGTAGCTCTGGCATACATTAGTATATTAGTTACACTAAACTGATGCGCTATTAGCAATTCCCTCTCAGAGTCACTTAACGTTACTTTCACGCTATTACCATTAACTTCATTATCTTTTTGTAGGGTCGAATTAGATCTATTAATTTTATTAACTTTGTTTCTTAGAATTTGAACTCCGTTAACTATTTGTAAATTATTTGCAATTTCTTTGCCGATATGTTTCGAGCCATGTACAAAATTTGAAAGAAATCCATTAAAATTTTCGAATGGAAATGCTGAATTAGCCCACAGAGGACCCCAACGTCTCACACAGAGGGTAAGGTGTAACAGCTGATGAACATTGTATGTTAACTGACGGTCATCATATAAAATTTCAATGTCCCTTACAAATAATTTAAGCAAATATTCTGCTTCATCAAGATCTGGTACTTTCTTAATATTTTTTTGCAATAACGTGAATATAGCTATGACGAGAAGAAGCCAATGTTGGAAATACTTTTCTGGTAAATAATCAATCATAATAGGGACTGAATAAAATAAGAGCCAATTATAGAATTCGGATGCCTTATAAGACTTGAAATGGAATATACTTCGTGGTAAGCGACTAAATGTATCCGGAGGTAAGATGTTTAATAATCTGGTATCAATTTCAGCCATAAAATGTTTCACATTCCAATCTCCAGTTTTTTCGAACCAAAGAACCATAAATTGCTTCACAACTCCCAAAAGAACAGAATGCATGTATTCAGGCATGAAACATGTACCTACATCAATAAGGGGTAGAGCTGCAATAATTGATCTTCCTTTTACACCTTTAATAATAGTATTCTGTTTGGCTGCTTTTTTCCCTTGTTTTTCCATCTTTTCTCCTGTTCTTAGAGTAATTTCGTTGATGAAAGGATATATACGAATCCGCTTTTTACCAGAGAGAGTTTCCACAACTGTACACTTTTTGGTTTTAATTTCGCAATTATTACAGCCAAAACGTCCGTTATAATAGGAAATATTTTGCATCTCTGCTCTGCATGGGGCATCAGCCACTATCAATGGAGCTACAATTTTAGAATTGCCACTCTCATTAGTCTTTGGATCAATCCAATTAACGCCGGCATTAAAACAATCTTGTAATTTTGAACAAAACGGTTGAAGATAAGTATTCATTAACGGTTTGCGTTCATCATACCACAAACCAGTGACGACTAAGAAAGATTCCCGAAGATACTCTGGGATTTCAGCTATCATAAACATTAATGGCCAAAACTGAGCCTTTGAACTTTTCATTAATGAAACACCATCAGTATTTAATATTAAAGTTAAATCATACACTCCTTTTTCCCTTCTACAATTTACTCTAATATATTCTGTTCCATCAGTAATGTCGCTAATTACATTTGGATCGCGATCACGACACTTCGATTGATTTAAAATCTCAGCAAGATTTCTATGCTCAAACATATGTCTAATTTGCTGCGATATATCCAATTCATAAAATACCGATCTACCGCCGCCTGATAAACATACTCGGCAACAGTTGTTAACAAAGATATTATTATCATAAAAAAGACACGTTTTACAATAGAAGTGTTCCGTGACAGAGCACTGAGGAGCGATGTTTCGAGTATACTGAAATAACTGAAAACAAGATTTAGGCATATTATTCGGCTGTGGAAGCATATTACAAATTGTCAACAAAGTATTTTTTAAATTCTCTTTCGTCATCCTGTGTTTAATGTACAATTCGAAAACAGCTAAGACACATTCATCTGTACTTTTTGGGCTATTCTCATACAACATACTATATGTTTCAACTACCTCGTCATTTTGATTGTCTTGATTGTCACCAACCTCATAACTACTCTCCGAACTGCAGTTCCTCTCAATGTCACTAACATTATTTTCATCCTCTTCTTCATTTTTGCTTTCTTCATTTTCTTCTTCATCTTCTTCTTCTCCTTCAACTTCTTCTTCTTCTTCTTCTTCACCTTCAGCGTCTTCTTCTGCTCCTTCATCATCATCGTTTTCTTCCAATTCGCTGCCATCGTCATCTACTAGTAGTAGGCTTTTTTCTTCCGAGTCAGCTGAGCTATTGCTTTCATGTACGGTCTGATCCTTGATACCTGTAGATGAGCCTTCTTCTACAAATATAATGGAATTATTTTCATCCAAAGAAGCCCTTACTTTATTCCGCCACCTTTGTAATGTTCTTAGAGGGATCTATATATAAAAAAAAATATAATTTATTAAATATATATAAATATATATACATACATAAATGAAACATGAATATTATGTTAATATTTGCACCAGAAAATAAGTTCTATATAAATATATATATATATTAATATATTGTCCCCAAAAAGTCCGAAAAAAATTTTTTTATATCCAGCTATAAAGCTACAAAAATACATAATTTTAAGGAACAAAGCGATGCGTTCTTTTTTAAAGCACGAAACAAGGAAGGATAGCACGTGCTATCGACAGATTTTTTAAATATTTTTATCTTTCATGATTTTAAAACTAAACCTGTATTTTTACAAGTTATATATCATTACTCGGCGAAAAATTATCGCAGACAAAAAATTACAAAAACTATCGATAGTACGTTAAAGTTAAAACTTCAAACTTCAAAATGCTTTGTTAATTTTTTGTCTACGATGATTTTTCGCCGAGTTACAGCGGCTTGAAATAGTTCAATTTTTAGCGTATGAAAAGTATTTTTTTTTTAAGTAATATATATGAAAATTTCCTGCCAATCGCACTCACATATTTTAATATGAAATAAATATAAAGGACCAAAGTTACAATAAGTGCATTAAGAGAATGTCATTATAAATGAAACTGTGTATATACGTACCGAAAGGTTTCCATCAATCTTCCAAGGGTGAGAATGATATAATTTCTTTTTCGCCACTGGTTCATCATAATCACGAATATCGTTTGACATTTTTTATGCGTATGGATATTTGATAAAAAATTGAGTAAGAATCTTTCAGTTGATACTTTTGCTCTGTACGCTATACTTGCATGTCACTGCCAGTGCAACCATGATCAACTGATCAGCTTTGCACATATAGCCGCTGCGGGCACTGTGGTCTACGCAGTCCGTACAGTCACAACGCGGGAACCAGAACTTTTCTGATAGCTATAGAAAACTATGAATTTATGATTATATTAGGTTTATGTATTATGTATTTGAAATTAATATTTTCAATGATATGATATATCTAATATAACAAAATAATTGCCATTGCTACACACGCGTGTCTTTATTGAAAGTCATTGTTATTGATCTGTCAAAAAAAATCGTTCTTTCCCGCGTTACGACTGTAGAGTGTTGAGCCCAGGGATGCGATATTTCCTACCGGGCTCCTGGCTCTCGAGCCCTACACAAGCGAGAAGCGCGTACATGTGCTGCGCAAAGTGTTCCGCGCAGCACATGTACACGCTTCTCGCTTGTGTGGGGCTCGGAAGCCGGGAGCCCGGTAAGAAACATCGCATCACTGGTAGAGCCCAACGTGCCGAGCTCCATCCTCCACCCCAGTACATCAGTATCGCTACCCAGTATCGCCGATTCGCTGCGCCGACATCGAGGTGCCAAGCGCCTTTTATTGTTTCAACAATTTTTTCCTTTGTTCTGTACGAGCGCCAGTGCTGGACGAACAAATACCACAACTACGTGTTCTAACCTGCAAAAATTATACACGAGGCTAGGAAACTCTGTGGAAACGCGTGTGCGTACTTCCGTGTCTGCAAAGTGCGTGTGTTCATAATATTGCATTATGTAAAATAAGAATTAAGAAAAGTCGTTTTTATTTAATAGCAATAATGTTCATCCTGCAATGCGAATCAGATGGTTCATATTGTGTGGTTCACGAAAATGCGGTCATTTTTGACGAAGAGAACATAAGACCTGGGGACAAAGTTATGTTCGTCTGGAATAAAAAACATTACGACGGATCCGTCATCATGAGATCAGGTAAAAAATTAACATGTTAATTAAGACTATATGCATAAAATTTCAAAATATAATAAATAAATATTTTAATGTTTTTTGTTGTTTTAACCATCTTAAATATGTAATAGTCTATAAAATTATAAAAATTTTTAACATTTTCTGGATATCAAACATTAAATATGTAATAAAATTTATACAGAATATTAAGGCGACAGAATAAGGCGACAATTGTATCTGCCTTTGGATATCTATCATCCAGCCATCTCCTAGCACAAAATATTTCTCGTTACTTTGCCCATGAACATAAATAATGTATGGCTGGATGTGCAACCCTTCTCAACTCAATCATAGATTATATATTTAACTGTTTATTTATATATATGTACTTCTTATTCAAATTCATATGTATGTAATCAGTACTTTGATGCAGGTATCCTTCGACTATATTTATGCCAAACAGCATGAAGATTCATTAATAAATTCTATTTTTTTCCAATTCTCTCAGGTGTTGCTTAGGAGTAACATGGTGTTTCAAAGGGTTAATGTTCGATATCCAAAAAATGTTAAAAATTTTTATAATTTTATAGACTATATAGACTATATATAGACTATTACACATTTAAAGTGAAACATTATTATTTACATATATGTTATAGATGATGAAACAAAAATTGACGAGAAAATAAAAATGTTGAAAGCTGAAGAAAAAAATAAACGCGCGTCAAAAAGTAAATGCAATAAATCGGAAGCATCGAAAGTAATAGATCGGTCTGAATTGGGCTCTAGTCGTAAAAAAGCATCTGTAAAAAGGTGGTCGCCAGAGACTAAACTCTTGTCGGGCGAGAATAAAAAACCACGAAATGTTTTATTGAAAGGGAATGGAGCCGTAAGTATTTTCAATATATATTAAATCCAGGGCTGGGCAAAATGTATTTCAAATTGTATTTCAAATACAATAAAATATTTGAAATACAAAATGTACAATGCTAACACAATCTTGGTATTTAAATTATAAAATACAAAATACTTTTAATTTTTAATTTTCGATTTAAAATACAAAAATTTTGTATTTTAAATTAAAAAATTGAAGATATTTTGCAATAAATACTAAAATTGTTAGTATTTTGTATTTTGTATTTCAAATGTGTTTGCCCAGCCCTGATTAAATCATATATATTAAAATTTTTACTTTGTTTCTTTAATATACATATCCCTATATCTCTTAAAATGTAATGAAATTATGACTCTTTTTTCAGAAAAGCAATAAAAGTGCAAATTGGCAGGAGAAACTTTCTTCGGCAATGCAGGCTCAAGTTTCAAAAGTGATCGATATCCAAAAGAAAGAAAAATCGATCAGCATCGAAAACAGTAACCTAAGTAGTTCTCCCGATTCGAAAAATGCTTCGTGGTCAGAAGATGAGTCAAACAGGGAATTAACAACTCCCGAAAAAATCGCAAAAAAAAAGGTAATTATATTTTATGAATATTTTACATATTAATTGCTATTCATCAAACTGAATCAGTATAATACTCTCTGATTATCATTTCAGCATTATGCACAGCAGAAGCAATCAGATATCGCGGCATTAATGAAAATAGCGTCAAACGCACCAGTTTTGGAGCCGCGGAAAAAATCTGAGTTACCAGCACTTAAAAAAAATGAGACCAAAGAGCTTTCAAGAAATTATTATTCAATAGTAGATGACGAAAATAAGGATTTGCGACAGGATCTAGGTATGGCATTTTTTAATTATAGAAATTTTAGAAAAGAATAAATTTTAACTATTGGAAAATATTAAAAAATTATTAGTGAGGATTATTTATTGATGAATATATTTGAATAAATAACTTTACTTAAAAAAATAATATACTGTAATACTGTAATAATATACTTGTATTTTAATGTGTTATCACTTTCAGAATCAAAAATCAAAAATATAAAGGCAAAAGAAACTACTAATAAGATTATGGATGATGATGAATATAGTGATGATGATTACCCATCAACTACAGTTGACGAGCGTAATCTGCAATCTAACGACCAATTATTAGGACAAAATTCGCCAGGCGATAAGGTAAAATAATACAGTTCCTATGCCTTTAATAAGATTCCTAAATGTTTTCTAAACGCAATTTTACATTAAAAAAAGCATATCTTGAAATTGTGATCATATATATTGCAATCTTAAGAATAATATTTGATATTGAAAAAATAACATTTATGATAGTAAATATTACTAATATTTTACAGATGGTCTTACTGCAGGATGGGGTGTTCTGCAATGAACGCGTTTTGGAAGTCGCATTGAGTTCGTCGCACAAGGCGAGCCATATTGTCCGCCGCCTAATTGTAGGCGTATTTAAGCTTGAGAGCTTAAAGGACTGCACATTCACGGGCGCAAGTCACCGCGGAGTGCATGAAAACAAAGACGACATCACTTGTTTAAACTTGCACGCAAGAAATAGTATCATTGGTTAGTAATGTATATTTATTCTTCAATTATGCCACAATTATTATTTCCGTATTTATATAGCGATAAAATGTTATATATTTATGTATAAAAATTATGTTTTTGTTTACAGATTATGCAATGAAATTGGCAAAAAGAAAAGGGTGGGTAACACAATCTATCAAGGAACTAAATACCGCGATGTCACAAAAACTGGGCGAAATAAAAAGAGAGCTGAAAAACGCTGATGCCCAAAACAAGTAATTTTTTTGAACGGGTGTTTGTGCTCATTTCGTTTTTTAAAATTAAAAAAATTTTTTTTTTTTATTAATCTACTATGAGATTTAAAATTATTTAAGTTGCTTAAAATTAAAAAAAGACAACCTCTATTACGTTACGTAAAATTAAAACATAATTTATTAAATATAATTTATTTAATGTTACAAAATTAAAAAAAAAGGACTTTTTATTTTTTTGTACTGGTAAAAAATATTGATTGACTGCTATAAAAATTTTGATGGTTTTTGTAAACTTTATCAAGGTTTAATAAATAAAGTTTTTCCTTTTCATGAATACTGTTTCATTATTTATTAATTTTTAACCTGATACATGGCCGTATATGGCAGTGTACAATCATATACAGCCATATATACTTGTATACAACCGTGAATAATTGTGCATGGGCGTATATGATTGTACATGACCATGTCAGGTCAAAATCCATACATAGACATGTATGGAGTCTCCACACATGAGTATGTATTCTTATGTATGATCAAGCATGGGCATTTTTTCCCGGGTATATATTTGCATCGTTCGTCAGAAGTGCAAGTTGCCTCCCTGATAATAGTTCTCTGATTTTTTGACAGCAAGCCGTGAATACGAATTAAATGTTTTGTTAAATAGATATTTTTTTGAAAAAACTTGGTGCATTTATTAAATCCACAGTAATAGTAACATGTGATATTTCTATGAAATTTGTGGTGATTCAAGTGAGATCTCAATGATGACGTTTCAAATGCACAAAATTGACAATAAAACATTTTAATCTGTAAAACATATTAATAATTTGATGATTGATAAATACAATTTGCTTCCTACCTATGATAAATTAATTCTTACATTTTATATTTACTCGCACTCGGTTTTGCTTCGGATAATAAAAAAATAAATTGTCATGAAACTAACTCGAGTAATGAATATTACGACTCAGGTAGCACACATAGTCATATTGACGTCAATTTTAGGTCATATTTCGTCCAAGACGTCATATGTCTTCTAAATGACGTGTATTTAACGTCCTATTGTTGACAAAATTATGACGTTATAAAAAGGACGTGAATTAGACGTCTTTTTAAGACCAAATTTATTATTTACAATTTTATTTTTTAAGTTTTTCTTAATTAAAACAGACTTTGTTCGTTCCACTTTTAAACTTTTTACTTATAGTAATTATCGATGTAATAATGCGATGGTTATATCATAAGTGAAAAAATCGCAATATGTAAAGATATTCAAACACAAATAGAATGATAAAGGTAAAAAGTAGGCAATGAAAAATATAGTTAATAATATTGCTTTATTATTAATTACTGCGTTTGCAATTTCGTCCAAAAGTATGGAAAGTATATCTAATGGCATCGATAGAATCCTACCCTATCACGCACTTGTAACAAATGATCACTGCGAGCGTATAATAAGGAAAACTCCATTGATGCCATTTAGAATGTAGAATGCATTTGAACTGAGTAGCGTGGCGCGAACGTGAAGCGCAGGCGCAATTCTGGGTTCTGGATTGGACAAGACAGTATGAGTAACAGTGTAATAGCACAGTATACACTAGGTCTCTTTTTTACTCCATATTAGAAGGAAAGAGATAAACTCTGAACTAGTGCAGCCAGTTCAGCTGAAAAGAATAGATCTACTGTGGTAATAGCGGGAAAGTGAGAAATGTAACACGTGCACAATAAGTGATTCTGGGGCCGGTTGAAGTTTCTGTTTATCTGTGTTTTTTTACAAAATGAAGAGAAAATAATTTAGCAAAAGGGTAAATATTGTGTGTACACACTCCTTTCTCAACCTTATTTCTTTTTCGTACATGTGCAGTATACAGTTATTAATATGGGATTCAAGTTCTTTGTCTATTATTATTAAAGATTTGCTTTTTGTTTTTGTTTTGAGATCATAACCTACAAGTACTTGCTTTCACATTGTGCCTTTGCATATAAAACTGCAGCACTAAACATGTTTAGTACAAATTTGTTTCTATATAAATTGCAGGATTTTATTATTTGATTTGATGTTTCTATGCGTGAAAAAGTTAGCTTTCAATATGCAAATGCGTATATATTAATGCATAAATTATTGTGATATTGAAGCCTAAAACCGACAATACTATATTATCTTTATTTATATTAATTATACAAGTGAAAATATTTACATTAACATTGTAATAAATTTGATAGAAGATTTAAAGCGTACAGGTGAGTTTATTAAAATATCTCTCTAATCTTGTAATACATAAATATATATATTATATTATCCTTTCTTTGCAGCGAAATAATCCAAAAATAAGTATGGCTTATGTTGTTGTAGAATTTGATGAAAAACACGGTGGTGGTGTAGCTGCTGTTAACAATGCATGGCTTACACTTTTAAAAAAGGAAGTTTTTTGGCCTCCTTATAAAGATCAAAATAAATTTGATAAAGCTTTGAAAACAGGGGAGACAGTTGATACTGAAAAATGGACACTGCACAGTATTTCGCGTATTTTTTACAGAAGTGGTAAATTAGATTTTTCATATTTATTTGTTTATTCTACATATATATGTATTTATTTATTTATTCTACATTTTTTCTAAATTGCAGATGATCTTGTAAAGATAAGAGAGAAACTAAAACAATCAGAAATTATATCAAATTTGGAAAGTGAAGAAGAAAACGAAAGTATACGTAAAAAACGGAAAAGGATACCTAATAAAAGAATATGTAGTTCGTCAGATGATGAACAAGAGGAACAACGAAAGAAACAATTACCCAGACCACCCCTAGTAAAACAAATAAATGTTAATAATACTTCTAAACGTTTAGAGAAAGGTATATCTACTTATTTTATATATATTCAAATGTGTGTTCTATTGTTTTATATAACCTTAAAAAAATAAATATTTGTTACATTTATTTTCAGATTTTACTTTGGCCCGTTCTGATTCACCTTTGCCGATTAGTACTCTCAATACAAGTGAAAATATAAGCCCCGGTGTAACAAGTACTGCAAGTAATTCTGTAAATAATAACATAAATATTTCAACAACTCCACGTTCACATCGTCAATTTATTCATACAGTGGATAATTTTGGTTTGTAAAAGCTTATTTGTGAAAGTAGATAGAATGTCGACAGTTTTTATAATAAGATATTTTTCAGAAAAACTTGTTTCCCTGATAGCTACTGTCAAAGAACAGAATGATGAAATATTGCGATGGATGAACAGACAAAATACAAAAAATGTAAACAATGTGACTGGATTGCCTGATATACCATTTGCATTTCCATTGAAAACAGTTGAGGAATTAGATCAGTTAGATGTTTACTTGAAAACAAATAATGATGATAATATAGCTTTGGTATGTATACATAATAGCATTTAATACCATAGCATGTATACATAATAGCATTTAATACCATAGCATGTATACATAATAGCATTTAATACCATAGATAATTAAATTTCTTTTTAGTCGGCATATTTGTCTAGTCTGGGTGGGAATCATGTACCAAGCAAAACAAATAGAATTTTAAAATATATTTTGACTGATGCTGTGGCAATAAATTTTAATTATTACGGCAAACGTTCACAGAAAAGAGCCTTTTCAGATTTATCCCTGAAAAATTTAATTGTTGGTAAGTGTTCTTTTATGTATTTATTTTTTGTATGTGTGCATAGATGGGCATTTGGTTTTTTCTTTAGTTTGATGTAATTTACCGTATATAATTTCTATCAATTTTAATTAATAAAAATGACAGGCAATTTGTACATAACTTAAATAAAATTCAATTTATAAATTTATATATAAAATTACATCTAAATTCACTTTTAAACACATTCATAATTAAAACTTTATTGCTAAAAATTTTCTTTATTGTAACTTATTTAAATCTTAATAATTCTACATTTTAATTTGAATTATTTAATTTAGTATAGATACTTTCAATCTTTTAATGTTATATATAATATGGTTTAAATTTTACGGAAACTTGATATTTCTTAGGTGCAGTCAAGAGAAGCGTCGCCAATACAACCGATAAGGAAATAGAAGATGCAATAAAAGTTTGGCTGAAGCATGCTCAAGATCGTATGAAGAAAACGAGAGAAAATGCCTGAAAAAATTAAATATAAGTTGAAACCTGTTGTAGGTAAACGCCAATGTTATCGTAGAATTGCACTAACTGTTCGTAAAACACTTCAAATATGTGATAAGAAACCCAACATAACACATAAGAATATTTCACTTAATAGTATATTTGAAAATAGTAATAATGATGATGCACTTGATAATAATGTGTCAAATATATCACATGGGAATATTTCACTTAATAGTGAAAATGAAGATAACGATATTAACAATATACTTAAAAATAATGTGTCCAGTAATTACGATGCAAGTTTATCGCTAACGTTGTCTGACAACACTTTAGTTTCATCTGATTTAAATAGTACAGTTTCTCAGCCGTTTAAACTCAATGTTAAGACAGTGGGCTTTTAATTTTAATGTCACACATTCTGCAATTACTGGTTTATTACACGTATTACACGTTTTTCATCATGATGAATTGCTTTTAGACTCCAGAACATTATTAGAAACGCCAAGAAATATTAAAACAAAACAACTTAATAATGGGGATTTTTATTATATCGGTCTGAAAAATATTTTAAAATCTATTGTATCGCAAACAGCAGAAAATTTTGAAAATAAGTTAGATATCAGTTTTAATATTGATGGACTTCCATTATTTAACAGTTCAAATTTACAGTTCTGGCCGATTTTAGGACTAGTAAAAAATTTTAAAAGTAATCCCTTTGCTATTGGTATATTTTGCGGTAGATCAAAACCACAGCCTTTAGAATTATTTCTAGAAGATTTTATTGACGAACTTCTATATTTGTTGCAAGAAGGTATTGAAATCAATAACAAAAGATATTACATTGCTATCCATAGTTTTGTGTGCGATGCACCTGCTAGAGCATTCATAAAATGTATAAAATCCCATACTGGCTATTCATGTTGCGAAAAATGTGTGATACGAGGACAGTATATACAAAGTCGAGTTGTATTTAGAAATATATCTGCACCGAAAAGAACAAATATTTCTTTTATTAATCAACAAGATGAGGATCACCATATCAAAATCTCTCCTTTAATTAAATTGGGAATCGACATGATCACTGTTTTTCCAATTGATTATATGCATGCTTGTTGCTTAGGAGTAATGCGAAAATTATTAAATTTTTGGATAAGTGGTGCGTTAACAACACGATTATCTGGTCGTAAAGTGAATATTTTATCAGAACATTTAGAATCCTTAAAATCATATATGCCATTAGAATTTAATAGAAAACCCAGGACACTTCATGAGCTTCCAAGGTGGAAAGCGACAGAGCTCCGTACATTTTTATTATATTTAGGACCCCTTGTACTAAAAAATATAGTTGTTACAGCCGTCTATGAGCACTATTTACTTTTTCATACTGCAATATCAATTCTAATATCTGCAAAATTTATATCAAAATTTAGTTGTGCATTTCCACAAGAACTGTTGAATATATTTGTTAAACATTGTGAACAATTATACGGCCAAGAATTCTTAATCTATAATGTACACATATTATGTCATTTAGCTGATGATGTGCAGATTTATGAGCCATTAGATTCATTTTCATGTTTCCCGTTTGAGAATTATCTTGGCCAGATTAAAAATTTAATAAAATCTTCTAATTATCCTTTGCAACAAATTGGTCGTAGATTACACGAAATAAATGTAGCATTAGAGAATAATTTACCTATCATAGAAAAACAGTCTATTCATGCTGTAGAAGATAATTTGAGTCCATTACCTGAAAAATTTAAAAGCGTTTTCTGTAAGCAATTTAAAAAATTTAAACATGGAGATTTTACTATTTCGACACATTCTTATTCAAGTGCAAATTCGTATTGTTTAATGAAAAATAATATACTCATTCAAATTCAAAATATTGTCGTTATAAGCCTACAAGAAATATTTATTGTTGGAAAATACTTTACATCCTATGATTCTCTATATAAGTATCCCCTAAATTCAAAAGAATTAAATATTTATGTTGTAAAAAATTTAACTTATGAATCTGATATATGGTCTTTTCATGATATACTTGCAAAGTGCATTGTGTTTCCTTTTGATAATTGTTGGGTTTCTTTTCCTATTATTTATACATATTAAAAAAAATATTAGAGCAAAACGTTAGAATAAAAGAAGAATAAAATTTTGAATAAAATATTAACTTTTAATTAAGAAAACAATTTTTATTTTAAAGAAACATATATATATATATATATATATATACATATATATACAGTTAAAAATTAAGATAAGTGAGCTTAAAATGTTTTTATTAATTCAAATGGTTTATATATACAAGTAAAATTGTTTTCACATATAACATTTAAATATATAATACATACAATTTCGAATATATAATACTTGAATAAAGACATTTTAGGCTCACTTAATTACCTTAAATTAAATTTAAGACAAAAACGTTGCATTTTTTTTTATTAAAGGCTGTGCTATAAAATAGATAAATACTACAAATAAGAATTTATTTTATTGTTGCCGTTTAGAGGTAGTATCAGTATTAGATGCTCAACTATATATTTTATTTTTATCATTTGAAAATTTAATTGTTAGTATTGTAAAGCACATAAGTCTAAATATTGTAAAACGTACATATAATGAATAAATAAATATATTATGTAAATATATTTTGTCTTTTTAAATTTTAATTTTAACGTTATTTTTAAGGCAATTCTAAAATCATTATGACGTCATACTAATGTCATCAGATGACGTCATACTAATGTCATCCAATGACGTTATATTGTTGTCATCTGATGACGTCATTTATGCTGTGACAAATGGCCGTCAGTATAGGGTCATTTAGACGTCATACTAACCGTCAGTTTGACGTAAGTCCTGACGAAAACGTACGTAAAAAAGACGTCTAATTGACGACGTTGTGCTACCTGGGGAACTTATACTTTTTGTTTATTAAATCTTACTGACTATTAAAATTTACATGCACATTGAAAAGACGTCTTCTGAACGGATATGCGTGCTGTCTGGTTAAAATTATAAGCATGTGATTTCGTATGATATACTTACAGAGATATACTTACATTATTGTTAATACAAGATCCACAATATAATTAACGTCGTACTTTTGCACTATATAATTGACGTCGCACTTTGTTCCACGGCAATCACTATAACCTCAAATATCTGGCGACGAGCAAAGCGTGTGTCTAGAACAGTCTAAAAACAATTGATGGCTTTGCCGCGCGATCTTGCCCTTGGCAGGAAGCGCGCGAGGGAGCCAATTTTGCCGCGAAACTAAATTTAATGAACATGTACATTAAATTTTACTTAATTTACAGTAAATTGAAATTTATTTATACCTCCGTATATTAAAAGTATATTAAATTCTAGTACACTTATATTTTAACTTACTAAAACTTAAATTTCATAAATCTATACATTAAATATCATTTCAATTACGAGTGATTTAAATTTCATTTACCATTGTATATTAAAAGTTCATGAAATTTCATGACATTTTTAACAGTGTTGACTTTGCAGAACTTCTTACCAGGTACATTTTTAAAAATCACAGTTATTTTTGTATATACTTTGCACATGCATCCAAATTTCTCACTACAAATTTATTAGATATTCGTTAATTAATAAAGCACGATTTGTACACAAAAACTTGTATATTAAAAAATTTGATTATTTAGGAACATTTATTATATATTGAAACTGTGAAATTTTTGTCTCTAAAGAGACTACAGCTTTCATTTTTTATAACACTTATATAACTTACATCTTCAACAACAAAATTGAAAACATCTCTGAGAAAAGATAATTCGATGACTAAGTATGAGCTAATGCATCACCGTGTTTTTAACTTAAACTGAAAATCTCCAATGATTACAAAAGCAATTGCCACAATAACATAAAGAATATCTATCTATGCTTAAAGAAAAATTAATGAACATAACTTACAAAATAATAATGTATTAAAGAATATAAATTAATACTAAAAAGATTGCATGATAATTTTATCGATTACGTATTACAAGAACCGCATTTTTTGACTTTCCACGCCAACAATACAAAGGTTTCAGAACTTTGCGGTGAAATATGGAATTTACTTTCCAAAACGCTGAACTTTACGTAAGATTGCATAGATCACATTATGAAAACAGATTGTCGTATTAACAAGACTAACTAGAAAATATTTCTAATTTTTAAATTGAAGCCAGTGAGAGTAAACGTAAACGGCTTGGGTGTAAAAGATAAAAATTCCACTTGTGACGGATTATTAGCTATTATCGTTC
Source organism: Linepithema humile (assembly GCF_040581485.1). Lineage (NCBI taxonomy): Eukaryota > Metazoa > Arthropoda > Insecta > Hymenoptera > Formicidae > Linepithema > Linepithema humile. The sequence continues at coordinate 18,687,053 of NC_090130.1, read as the reverse complement.
GCAATGAAACCATTGCAATACCAAAAGTTGAAACGTTTCATTCGCAACTAACGGCTACTCGTTTTACTATACTTTATGGACTAAACGGGTATTTACCACAATTTCTTAATTTCTAATCAAGAAATCTTGATTTTTTGCTGTAAGATTAAAGTGTATCCTTCTGTTCCATTTTTATGTATTTATCTGTAAGTCGCATGTTACGTTTCTTTTTCCATTTGCTACTTGCTTATTGGTTGCGCCATTGTAAATGCGTATGCTTACAGACTTACGCTTTGGCATTTTTCTGTTTTTACGTTTATATCAACGCTGTTCTGTATAACCAAGATTTGGCTTATAATAAACCTACTAAGTATTTCAATTGACTTGGGATGGTGTATTTCATTCTGCAAACCATTCACAACAACAGATTTGGAGGTCCATGGAAGTCCTCTGTCGCCCGCTAATACAGCTTCGCGTATTAGCCCTGCTGCGTTATGTTAAATACTAAGAAAACTCGTCAAATTGGCGTGATTCGCGAGTAGCATAGTTTTTTTGAGCATTATTAGGTTGGTGCATAAGGTTTATCGTTTTTGTCAAATGTTGAGAATTAAAAACAAGTTATGTATTGCTCAATTTTTATAATTAATTTTTATGAATTAAAATAGTCACTATTAACTTTAATATTCTTTCTATCTCGATAGAAGAAGTAAGATTTTTGTTATTTATTAAATAAGTATATTAAAAAAAGGAAGTAGTGGAAATACAACAATTTCCTTCCTCCAATTTCCACCAATTTAATAACAATGTGATTTTTCGCTAGTCGTGATATAAATTCGCTTGAAATCTGACGAAAAAAAAGCTGGTTGAAGTTTGGAACGTTTCTGGAGCGATTTTTTTTTTAATGATTTGTCGCTCTTCTCTTTCTGCACAGAGAAAGTTTTGAGGCCCTCACACGACATACATAAGAGACCGATCCGATACATGCGTCGGAAGACACAAAGAGGATTTTTTAAGAGATTTTGGGGGGAGGTTTTTTTGAGTATGAGGGTGTCTTCCGACGCATGTATTGGATCGGTCTTTTTTGTACTTTGTTTGTGGGTCTTGAAACTTCCTCCCTGCAAAAGGAGAAGAATGACAAATTATTTTTAAAAAATCGCTCCAGGAACGTTCCAAACTTCAACCAGCTGAAAAAAGATATTATTTTTGAATGGAGAGATAAAGCTGAAAGTAATCTAATTACTTCTATTTGTCTAACGTGTAGATGCCATATAAAATGTTATACGTTATATTTTTATGATAGATGAGAATCTCTATAAATTTTATAAACTATGTTAGAAAATTGCAAATTCAATAGAGATGTTAGAGAATTAATTATGTGTTGCAATTATCAGAATTGATTTTTCTAAATGTTATTCTAATGTGATATACTTGTTATTGTTAAATTTACATTCACTTTTTAATATTAGTTATTTTACGATTTTACTATTATCAGCAACATTTTTGAATTATACATTTTTTCCAAGTCTGTTATTTCTATAATATTGCGTAAAATTTAATAATCAAACGAATTTACCGTGAAGTTCGATTATAATTATGCTGTCTCGTCCGGATGGATATAATTGTAGTAGCGTTCCGCTGCGCTATCCTCAACAGGTTTTGAAGCCAGATTCAAAAAACGCGCCGCCTGCCTGCACGCAGGCCGCGCCGTACTATCGCCACGGCCCTCATTAGTTTAAAGGTAACAAATCTGGCAAAATTGGGATAGAACAAAAAGAAAAAAGGGGGGGGGGGAGGGATACTCCATCCGGACGAGACAGCATAATTATAATCGAACTTCACGGTAAGTTCGTTTGATTATTAAATTATGCCAGGTCTCGTCCGGATGGATATAATTGTAGATATTCAAAGCACAGATTTGTTGTAGATTCCGTACGGTACAAAATAAAACGTTTTTTATTTGGATTATACATTTGATTATGTAGGAAAAGAAATAAATCTGAAAATCTATATGTTTATAAAAACTCTTATGTACTATTCAAGACTGTGTCCTGAAAAGATGCGCCCCTAAGCAACGGGCGATTGTAGAAACGGGCAAAGACATTTGAGGAACTGCTCCAGCCAGCAGTACGCCTGATCTCGTCCAAACTAACACCTCTACTAGCAGCGAGAGAAGTTGAAGCGTGACGAGTAGAGTGTGCAGAGAAGATCCTAGTATTAATTCCGGCTGAGCCAAGCACCTCCTTAACCCAGCAAGCTAATGTCTGAGCTGCCACCGGCCTATGCGGGGCCCGAAGAGAAATGAAAAGAGGTGAACAGCTTTCGCTGCGCAAGATGGATGTGAATTGTAAATAAAACTTTAATAAAGAGAAAAGACAAAGCTCTGGCTTACTTTGGAAGGGCTTGAACGAGAGCAAGGGTTGAGCTCTGCCGATTCCCGAGGTCTTTAAACGCGAAGAAATTTTAATGATTAAGGAATCCGCGAATTGAATATTAGAGATCTGGATGGCTGCAAGCGTCTGCATCCTCTGCGCGGTAGTAAGAGCAAGGAGTGTGATGAGCTTTTTAGACAAGCATTCTAGAGAGAGGTTCTTATGAGGGTATAGGGAGGCCAGATAGTTAAGAACTGGAGCTGGGTCCCATACGTAGTCGTAACGAGGGCGTTGAGGCTTCAAAGCCGCAACTCCTCGAAAGAATCTCTTAATGAGAGGGTGAGAACCTACTTCATTCGTCGAAACCAGCGATATAGCAGAACGGTATGAGTTTAGGGTGGCGTAGGAGCGCACCCCTAAAAACTGTGACAATAAAAAGTCCAAGAAGACGGGCACTGACGGAGTAAAGTAGTCGATGTCCTTTTCTTTGCAGAAATTCCACCACAGCTTGATAGGTTTCGCATATTGGGCTATAGTAGCCTCTGAGAGAGAAGCGAGCATTGTAGCTACTGCTTGGGATGGAGTTTCCCTGTAGACAAAGGCTTGCCGGATAACCTCGCGGCAACCAGGGTAATCCTGTCCCAAGCTGGGTGAAATTTCCTGAAAGGAGATGATAACATGTTAATGTTGGGATTGAAGCAGATAGGGCGACTGACTATAATGCGGTTAAATAAGGGGAACCATGGTTGGGCTGGCCACCACGGCACGACAACCACCCCCTCCGCTTCGTCGAAGATAATTTTACGCAGAACCTTTAAAATTAGGATAAAAGGGGGGAATGCATAGAAATAAAAGCTATCCCAGTGTAACGAAAAGGCATCGACTGCCTCCGCGAGAGGATCTGGAAGCCAAGAAACAAATCTAACGCATTTGTTATTGATGGATGATGCGAATAAGTCAATATCAAACTGCCCAAAACGATGATTGATTATACTAAAATATCGATGATCTAGGGTCCATTCAGTTCCCTCGGAGACTACCCTAGACTCGGCGTCTGCTTCGCAATTTTGGGCTGAAGGAATATATGCAGCATAGATAAAGATATTCCGGTCTGCACACCACATCCAGATTTCCCTAGCTAAATTAGATAAGAGTGGAAATTTTATGGAGCCCATGCGATTAATGTAAGACAGGGCTGTAGAGTTATCTACCCTGAGAAGAACGCTGGAGTTCGAAAAATGAGCGGCAAAACAGCGAAGAGCGTGGAAAACCGCTAGTAGTTCTAGATAATTAATGTGGAAATGCTTCTCTTTCGGTGACCAAAACCCGTGTGAACGCCCCTTGCTACAAACAGCGCCCCAACCTGTGAGGGAGGCGTCTGAGAAGATCTCAAGGTCAAAGAGACCTGATCTGATGGGATTTTCTTGAGATTTGTCCGCAAAAATGTTCTTCCACCAGTGGAGATCCTCCCTGATCGATGAAGGGAGAGACATTTGAGCCTCGAAGTCGCCTCCTGTAGCTGTAAGAGCCAAAAATTTTATTCTTTCTAAGATTTTTGTGTGTAAAATGCCATACTGGACGGCTGGGCAAACCGAGATCAAAGAGCCTATAAAACTGGCTAAATAGCGAATTTTGCAACTGCTTCTGGCAAGGATATCCAAGAATCTCTGGAATAATTTCTCCCTCCTGTCAGGGGGGATGGAAACTGTAAAAGATGATGTGTTAAAAATAAAACCAAGGAAGCGACAAGAACTTGTCGGGGTGGAAACGCTCTTGCGTTCGTTAATGAGAAATCCTAAAGATAACAGCAACTGTCTTGTTGCCTTGATATTCTTCCGGCACTGATTATGCGATGGCGCTATGAGGAGAAAATCGTCCAGGTAAATCACCGAAGAGAAGCCTTTAACCCTGAGGAAATATGCTACTGGCCTTAAAATCTTAGTAAAAATGTAAGGTGTCGAAGCCAGGCCAAAAGGTAAGACACGGAATTGGTATAGATGACCGAGGAAACGAAAACGAAGGAATTTCCTATCGTTCTGGTGTACCGGAACAAGGAGATATGCGTCCTCCAGGTCAATGGAGGCGAGATAATCTCCTGGAGAAATAAGGCGAATAACGGTTTTCCAGTCCTCCATCTTGAAATGCGGTGCACGAATAAACCGATTGAGGTTTTTCAGGTTGAGAATAAATCTCCAACCTCCTGAGGGTTTTTCAATCAAGAAATATGAGGACAGATATTGACTCTCACAGTCCACGGCTGGCTCTATTGCTCCCTTAGTTAAAAGTCTGGCAATCTCCTGGGAACAGCGCTGCTCCTCGAAGCAGGATAAGAGAACTGAAGGTTCTCTGGCCTGAGAGAGTGGTTGCCGGATGAGGGGTAGCCTATACCCCGAAATGGCTTGTAGGATCCTTGGACCCGAAGTAATTATTTCCCATTGGGACCGAAAAAGGGCTAATCTGCCGCCCACTATTACCTCAGTGTTAACTAGTGTCTCCTCGACCTCGAGTGGGACCTGGGATAGTACGGACGGCGATTTGTGTTCGCCCCTGGCCTCCTGGATGCCGTCCTCGGGCGGGGCGCAGGGGCTCGGGCATTTCCCGAACTAGATGCAGCTGTACGTACAGGCTGAGAGATCGGCTGCTGAAGTTGTCTGGATATCTGTACCAGGACTCTGATGATTTCCTTAGACGATTTCTGCATTGCTGCTACCTTCTTTATTTGGTCTCCAAAGGAGGTCCCGAAGAGAAGCTCATCCGAAGGGATAGCATTTGCAGTGTCCTTGGCTGCAAGATTGAGTGCGGGCATGATTTGTGCCCGTTTAGATTTGGAAAGCTGATGGAAAAGGTCAGCCAGGATTCTGGCACCATCGTTAACCTTAGCCACTGCTGAACGTGCCTCCGACGTGAGAGATGATTGAATGGCCGGGCAGAGAAAATCCGAAATGGCCTCGCCAAGAGCGCAAAGGGCCTTGCCAAGTTGATCCTGATTTTTGCAGGCAAAATCATCCCTCTTGATAACAGAGTTTCCCTTGAGAGCCACTCGACATTCCTGGTTTAATGCCGGGGCTTTGAGAAAAGCCGCTGCGTCCGGCGGAGAGTATTTTTTGAAAAGTTGATCATGTTGATCCGTGACAAGACCAGAACGTGTGAGATCCTGCCACATCTGGGTTACTATTTCGTCCCAGAAAGAGACCTTCTCAATGTCTCGCTCTCCAAACAATTGTTTGGCCAGAGAAACGGCGGTGACCTCGCCGGAGACAGAGATATCCGGGAGAAAGCTAGCCTGAAGCAAACCTTGCTTAGGGCCTGGAGGTTAGGTTAGGTTAGGGGAGGGACTTGCCCTCCTGGAGGAGGCAAGTCATCCTCGTCTGCATCACTTACCACTGCAACAGATGTACGAAGTTGATGAGACTGTCTGTAAAAGCAGGTTGTGTCGTCATGCCGCCTGTATTTCGCAAATACAGATCCAGCAGTATTCATACACACCTGATGGGTCCGCTGGCACAAGAGGTGCCTCGAGACCGACCTCCGAGTCGGATCTCGAATGAATGCGTGACCCTTGACTCGTCTGCGGGGAAGCAGAGAGAACAGACCGTTGCGGGGAGGGGCGACGGGGCGCCATAACCTCACTCTGTGAGAGGATGTCAATCAAATGTGACATCTTTTCCTCTAAACCCGCAATCCTATCTGCCGACGGTGATCTCCTTCTCTTTCTGGATGTGTGAGACGTCTTTCCCATTCCTGAAAAGACAAGAATTCGTAGTACTGAAAAATGAGAAAAAAGCACGAGTTGAGGAATTGCACAACAGGAAAACAATGAGGGCCGTGGCGATAGTACGGCGCGGCCTGCGTGCAAGCAGGCGGCGCGTTTTTTGAATCTGGCTTCAAAACCTGTTGAGGATAGCGCAGCGGAACGCTACTACAATTATATCCATCCGGACGAGACCTGGCATAATTATAAATATGTGATGTACAAGGAAAATTTAAAAGAATGTTTCTCCTATTTCATGATTTATCATCAATGGCAATAAAATCGATAATATCGTTCAGCTATCAACTGGATGTAGCTAATGCTACACATACAGAGCTATCACAACTGACACAAATACCATATTCGCCACTATTTGGTATTACAAGTGCTCATTATAAAGATGTTAAAACATAAACAAATGTTTTATTTTGGTAGTTGATAGTCTATTGGTTCAAAATTATTTTCAATAACCATTTGAGATAAATCATGAGACAGATGTTAGGAGATATGCAATGGAAATTTAGTGACTGCATTATGCGGAAAGTTATATGTATATACGTTAGCGTGATTATATGTTTATGAATAATACGTGTCCGTATACATATATGATCATGTTAATACAAGCTTTTCTCACAGATTATATAAATTATACGAAATATTCCTGACACAACTTTAGACTTGCATATGTAATTATATTAATAATTGTATGACATTTTGCAGGTTCCATTAGATTCTCTTTTGCAGGTTTCATTAGATTCTCTTCGGGACATCGCATATGAAACGAATATCTTGTTCCTTTTTCTGACGTTTTATTGTTATACAATAATATACAATCTAAATTTATATATTTTACTTGTATTTAAATATTTTAAATAAAAGAAGAAAGATTAGTGTATGAACATTATTAAAGTACATATGCACCTAACGTGCAACTTACGAGAAACTTTCCTTAGTAATATGACTCCTTTAAGCAAAGACAATCGCGCTATTTCTCTCTTTCTTGTATTATTTATGCACTGGAAAAAAAATTTTGTTGTATTATAAGAAATTCTGGTTGATTCTACTAGTACGTTTGTTCAAAAATGGACGAAACAAATTTGTTGTTGGAATTACCAGAAGATTCTGTTAAATTTCATCCTGTTTAAATCTATCAGAATTTCTTGTAAACCTTACTACATCGTGTTGTTAGATTTACAAAACTCTACCAGAATTTCTTGTAAACCTTACCACATTGTGTTGTTAGATTTACAAAACTCTACCAGAATTTCTTGTTAACTTTACTATATCGTTTCGTTAGGTTAACACAACTTTGTAGTTAAAAAACAAGTTCGGATAGGTGTGGTTTTTGTAAAATACTAACAATATATTTTGGTTTAAAGTATACTCAGTGATGTGATGTTTCCTACCGGGCTCGGGAGCCGGGAGCCCGGTAGGAAACATTACATCACTGGTATACATATATTTCATTAAAAAAAAAAAAAACACCACGTGATCATAAAACTTTTCGGATGTAAGGCTGATGGCAGAGACCGAGACGTAAAAACTTATGTATGTCGTAGTCGTTTCCACACATATCCAATAATCTTTCACGACTTACGTTTTTCTCTGCCTTACCATACGTCCACGACAGACGTCTACGATAGACATAAGTGCTTACTTCTCGTTCTCTGCCATCGGCCTAACTAATATTCCGTAATGGATTCCACGACGCGACATAAAACTTTAGCGAGCTCAGTTGAGACTGTTCCGACTGCTTAACGCCATTGCTTCGCGAAAGATCTAATGCGCGCGATACACGCCGCGAGTAGCGAGGGCGCAGTAGCAGTGTAACAAATGAATGCGGCGAACAGTTGATCAACCGTTTAGTGAGTAATGACGAAACTGTTGCAGAGCGCTGCGATTTATGTAAATATAACAAGAAGTTTTGTAGATCCAACAAGAAAACACTTATTCAAATCCTTATAGTAAAGTTAACCAAACGGTGTTGATATAAGGTGTAAAATTTTGTGACGATAACCAGAAATTCTGTTTCGTTCGACTAAAATACGGTCAACCAGAAGAATTTTGTTAATATAATAAAACCATTTTTCTCAGTGTGTGATAATACCGTAAATTGACTTTAATATATTGCGTCATACTACTGCAATTGCTGGAAAGTTAAACTACATACGAATCAAACATTTCGTCATTTTTATTATTCCTGAAACTGTTTCATTCGAAATTTTTTGTCTAAAAAATGTTTAAGCCAGACAATTCTTTGGAAACTAAAGATTGCAAATTGATTAAAATTCGAACTTTCAGGTCAAAGTAAACTAACAATAAAACGAAGATTATTTAATTAATCAAATTTTAATTTAATTTTTATTTTATAATTTCAATCTCTGAAGGATAATGTGATATGAAATTATTTAACGCAATATAGTAATCTTTTTCAAAGAATAAGCTAAATTAATTATAGTGTACTTGTGCTTTATAAATATTACTTGCAAATCTGATATAGGAATAATATTAGGTTGTGTAATAAGTAATGTTGCATTTTTCAAATAAATGTGCCTACTTTACATGACAGGCAAAACGCATTTGTACTAAAACAAAAATTAAATAATTATTTGTTGATTTATTTGTCAAGTTATAATCAATTGTACTCGCGTCATTATCTTTCATCCTTATTAATATACGTTAATTATACGTTAAAAAAGTAATAATATCATTTATTAAAAAATTAAAAACTACTAACTACAATCCAAAATATAATATAACGTTATAAATTAATAAGTTGACAAGTGCTTAGGTTACAAGCTTGTAGCGCTTTTTATTAGTTGCTTCTAATTTACAATATTTATCGAATATGATTTCATTACAAATAAATATTTATAATTATTTAAAATTTTTGACTTTATGTTACTTTGTTTTTTACTACAAAACTGTAGGTAACGAGAAAGAAAAAAAAGAATTAATAAAACACGTACCAATAAACTTTTAACTTTTTACATGCATATATACGTTACAAATGTAGCCATGTATACATTACAAAGTAGAGAAGTACATATGCATACTTATGTTTTCTCAATTAATGTATTATGTATATATAATGTAACAGTATGAAAAAGTTTGGTAAATTATGTGTCTTCTTTCGTTCTCTACTACACTCATCGACAGAAACGTTTTTGTATCAGTTCTTGTTGGTTCAGTTACACGCGTCTAGTCACTTCAAACGGACATAATGTTTTTATCACTAAATATTGCAAATAAAAAACATGTGTGGGGATATTATGTGAAACTATCGGATTTCAAAGCACAGTGCAAGTTTTGCAAAAATAAATATATATATTTAGGAGATACACACTTAAAACCAAATATGGCAAATCATCATATAAAAATTTGGAAATATGAAGAAGAAAAAACAATAATAAAAGGGCCATAGATGTTTTTCAAATAATTAAACAAATCATATTCACAATGCGTTATTTGTGATGCACATGTTCTGTCTACATTCGAATATGTAGAAAATCATTTGAGTTCACATTTTGAAAAACAACGGAAGAATCATACATTTCGCAGTTGGCCATGGAAATATTCAACAAACAGAGATGGTTTTGTGGTGGAATGTAATATTTGTAAAAAAAATGTACTTGTTGCTATTTATAGTCATCTGGACGCTCATATAAAAGAGGAACATTGGGACAAACTGAAAAATACGCAAGAAACACATGACACAGTTAGTTCATCAGAATGCGTTTCATCACTTCAAACGAACACAACGTCTAAGTCACTAACTGATGTAAATAAAAAGCATCTGTGGAAATATTATGTAAAACTGCCGAATTCTAAAGCGCAATGCATGTTTTGCAAAAAAAAATATTATAGAACAGTTACAAATTTTTACAGGCATTGTATAAGGCATCATAGAAAAAATTGGAAATACGAACAAGAGAAAAAACTAACAAAATTGCCATGGTTGTATTTCAAATATTCAAACAAATTATATTCACAATGTATTGTCTGTAATGCAAATGTTCGATCTACATCAAAATCTATAAAAAAATCACTTGAGTTCGTATTCTGAAAAACAACGAAAGAATCATATCCTTCGCAGTTGGCTATACAAATATTTGACAAAAAGAGATGATTTAGTAGGGGAGTGTAATATTTGTCACAAGAATTTCGCTTTTGGTATTCAACATTGGATTATTTCTCATATAAAAATAACATTTCGGACAAATAAAAAAATACAAATTGAAAAAAAACTTGACACAGTTGATTTGTCGCGTTTCAGCAATTCAAACGGACTGTCTATATCAATGAAAGATTTTCATATATTGTTTCAAGTTTTATATAATTTATGTATTTTGACGCATGTTAAAATTTTTTTATATATTTTCATTATTTTTTGTACTTTATATAGTGCCAATTTCTTATTATAACTTCTGTAAAAGTCTCCGAATGTAATACATTTAATTGTCGGTAAAATATATCAATTTAAATTTTAAAATTATGTTTATTCGAAAAATATTTATGTTATACGCATTTATCATAAATAAATCACCATATAAATCAAATAAATTCATCTCATTATAAGAGAGTGTCATTTCATTATTTAAAGGTATTATTGTTACATATGATTTGTACGGTTTGCAGTAAATGCAGGTTGTTTTACTTTTTATTTCATTCATTATTTTATCGGAATGCGTCAATTTTTCTATCAATGTTTTTCACAAAAATTCGCAAATAGAATCATAATCGAAAACTCATTCATCAAAAGCGTTCCGTTCGGAATTTTCGAAGATATATAATGGGTGCTGCTGGATTAATTTGTTACCTATATCCCAATTTTTCCGAAATATTAGATAATAGTAAAAATTTATTGATAAATTTTAATAAATTATTGATATCATTAAACTGCAATGTGTTACGGTTAAGATGCAGCCCATAATAACATTTCAAAATTACATTAACGTTTATTTCTCATCACGTTGGAGATTCATTATTTTTTAACGTCTTTTCAATATATTCCAGCCGTTTCAGGAATTATCGTATTTTATTTCGCTGAATGGAATCCACAATGTTTGAAAACTAATTCAAAAGTTGAAGTCTGCAAATAAAAACTGTAAATTTTTTTGATAGAAACGTCCGCGTTCTTCGCTACAAAGATTGCAAAGCGGAAGATTCTAAAGATGTCAACGAGATAATCGCTCCGAGTAGAAACAATATGCGTAATTGCATCGGTATTAGGATGACAATAATTTAGAATAAAAAAGAACTCAATAATTATCGTCGGAATTATTTAGAATGTCATAGCACGAGAACTGTAATCAAGCAGCATTAGTATTTTGACATCGTGATTGTTTCATTCATTAGCATAAAAAGTGACAATGTACTTTACATTATACGAATGCACTATTATGAAATTTATTACCAAAATTATTGCGTATATTATTACAGGTAGATAAAAGTAGAATAGATAAGCTTGTTAATAAAATTAATTGCAGTGTTTATCAATATCTTATCTAAAAAAAACATGGAAGATTTTTATTTTTTCTTTTTTCCGCGATATTAATCTTTTTGTTTAAACATTAATTTTTACATGTGGTTTATACGGTTTGTGGTTATTGTTTTGTGTTTTATAAAAAATATTCAAAAAGTCTTTTTTATACATTTCCGAATTCTTTGTTTAAATCTTTTCTGAAGACAAAGACGTAATGGTTTAATATTGGTTTAATATAAATGCTCACGAGAAGTTCGGTCCAATTATTCAAGACTATACATTCATGTAATAACCCAATCACAACTTTATGTAATTCCAATATATCTTTACGTGAATAACAGGACTGGTGTTAAATAGTACTACAAATTGCGACAATGATAATATAATAATATATAAATAATGGTGATAAAATTTTATTTTTATTAAACATAATTATAATAAATAATTCTTTGTAACTAAAAAAATAAATGGCGCGTATAATGCGCGCTGGTGCGTCTAGTTTAATAAAATTACTTAGTTCATTTCTCTATCATAAAACTTATCATAACTGTTGCCTTCACTCAATATATTTTATATTATTCAAAAATGCCAAAATTATTTTTGCACATAGACGAATAACTGTCAAAGTGCGTTGTAATAAAAATATTCAAACAAAAAAAAAACAAAAAAAATATTAAATAATCTTTATTTTAATACGAGTATTTAAGATTAAATTAAAGCAAATTAAAGCACATTAAAAACTGCTATTATTGAACAAATAAGAATAGAATAATATAATACGAAATTTATACCAATAAATCGGGGCGTTTTTGTAAAAAAGATCGACGATAATTTGAAAATAAATCTGGTGGTTAAATGCATCCACATTATCATTTTTATGCGATATCTATTGAGTCAATCATATGTATTTATTTCTGCAATGAGTATATCAATTGCATTTAATGCAGCATAAATAATTAAAAAAAAAAAATGCGTTTTTCTTGATATAGCCAAATAAATTTCTTTGATATAGCCATAATTTGAAAATAATTTTATTTAATACATATAGATAATAAATTATTTGTGTATTATTTTTTACAAAATATTTGTGTAAAAGATACGCGCTGTAACGTCTATTTCGCTGAGATGTTATCACTACAGAAAAAAAATTTTATATCAAAAATTACTATGTACGGCAGTAGCCGCGGATTATGAAGGAATTATAGAAATTTTTACTATGTTTGTCACATGTGAAACATAGTACAAATTTTTGGTTTGCGACTTCATGGTCCGCGGTTAATACCGTACAAGGTAATTTCTCATATAAAATTTTCTCTGTGTATACATACTCGGCATGAGATGTTACTGCGTGTTTTGATCGTTGTTAGCTAGATTTGACCAGCAAATTAATATTTACATTCAAATTGAAAATAATTATGCGGCTTCTTTCGTTCTCTACTAAACTCATCGACTGAAAGGTTTTTGTATCAGTTCTTGATAGTTCATCGTATTCAGTTACACGCGTCTAGTCACATCAAACGGACATAATGTCTACATCACTAAATATTGCAGGTAAAAAACATTTCTGGGAATATTATGTAAAACTATCGGATTTTGAAGCACAGTTCAAGTTTTGCGAAAATAAATATATATATTTAGCAGATACAAGCTTAAAAAGACATATGGCAATGCATCATATAAAAATTTGGAAATACGAAGAACAGAAAACAATAATAAAAGGGCCATGGATGTATTTCAATTATTTAAACAAATTATATTCACAATGCGTTATCTGTGATGCACATGTTCTGTCTACATTCGAATATGTAGAAAATCACTTGAGTTCACATTCTGAAAAACAACGGATGAATCACACATTTCACAATTGGCCATGGAAATATTCGACAAAAAGAGATGATTTTGTAGTGGGGTGTAATAATTGTAATAAGAATGTATCTCTTCATGTTCATGAGCATTTGAATGTTCATATAAAAATGAAACATTGGGAGAAATTGAAAAATACGCAAGAAACACACGACACAGTTGATTCATCAGAATGCGTTTCATCACTTCAAACGGACACAACGTCTAAGTCACTATTGTAACTAAACAGCATCTGTAGAAATATTATGTAAAACTATCAAATTTTAAAGTGCAGTGTATGTTTTGCGAAAACAAATATAATTATATAAATACTAAAAATTTCTATAAACATATAGAAAAATGGCATAAAAAAATTTTGGAATACGAACGAGAGAGAAAATTAATAAAATTTCCATGGATGTATTTCAAGTATTTTAACAAATCACAGTAGTAGTTATACTATGGGGGTTCTAACCCAGGGGCAATGAGGGGGGTGCGGGTGAAGAGGGGAAGAGGGGTATCGGATAACAGTGGAGGGGGTAATAACGTCATCGTTTTGGAGGAGAGGGGGTAAATGTGGAGTGGTAGGGGTATCAGATTACAATAATTTCCGGAAGATAAGGATTGTTAATACAAATCGCGAGATAAGGATTCCCGGAAAAGATAAGGATTGTTTATTGGAAAGAGAACTGTTTACATCCTATGGTTTTTTTCTACACATCAAAGTAGAGCGCCATGTTGTCGGAATCATTATGTTTATAGTATGCAGGTTCGTGCAGATTTACGGATTGCGTCATCGCTGTATTTTAGAACAAAGAGGCAGCATTTGAGCGCCGTTTCTTAGAGGGTGTGATAATGATTGTTAATACAAATCGATAGTTTTAATCAGTGTCGTGTGCAACAAGCGGGTATATAAAGCATGTGAAAAAGAATAGGGAACCATCAGTCGTTCGAAATCATTGTGAAAATCACTAGTTCGCTGTGACGTTTACTAGCAACGATGTTTTGCACCATGTCAACCGTGAATAATCAGATCAACGAACAGCAGAGTGCGAAGAAGCTGCAATTACCTAACGTGTAAGTTGACTCTCTTACTATTTGCACTTTTAAACTCACCGCCATTGTTACACTTTGAACTCACGCAAGCTTTTATCCACAGAAATAAAAGTAATTCACCAAGTAATTCACCAAGAAGCATGATCACGCCTCCCAGAATTTTAGCTAGAAGATACCCGTTGACAAAAACCGGCTATAAATATCTGGATATCGGAATCAATATTTCTACGCCGAGCCACATAGAAATCGCTCTCGGTGACAACCAGGTGGCAGAGAGATACATTTTACATACAACATGTGGAAGATCCTCCTGGATCAACGACATGCCATCCACCATTTCTTTAACAATGATGAAGACAAAGCACATGCATCATCTCAAACCATCGAACATGTCACGCTACGGTTTGGAAAGATAAATAATCTAAAAGTGCTGCGTCTGGAAACATCAACGGTGTGTTTAGCAATGTCACACAACACCATATATAACATGATCGCTCTCGAGTATTGTGTGGATCGTATCGTTCAATCGTTGAACAATGTCACTAGTATGGTCGACATCAAGTTCACACACTTTCGAAAAATCGCGAGCGGTGCGAAGGATCCCATCGCGGTGATACGTGAGAGCGAATCGTTCGATAAGAATGATATAATCGATTGTGAGCTGTTAGCTCAGGTCTTTGGATCGCAATAATTCTAGCATATCACATACTTTATTGTTAAAATATTTTCACCATCATAATGTATTTATTAGATGCATCTGTTTAATAAATATTATTTCAATTAAATTATTTTTTATTATCTCGACTATATACCTTTCTCACCCTATCCGCTATACCGACTTATCCTACAACGCGCGCATCAAAGTAGAGTGTCTGTTTAAATCGCGTCATCGCTGTATTTTAGAACAAAGAGGTAGCATTTGAGCGCCGTTTCTTAGAGGGTGTGATAAGGATTGTTAATACAAATTGTAGGCATCGCCATGTTGCTAGATGCGTCATCATGTTTGGAGGAGTGGGGGTAAATTCGGAGTGGTGGGGATATCATATTACAATAATTCCCGGAAGAGATAAGATAAGAATTGTTAATACAAACATGAGCCATTGTTATGCTTATAGTTAGTGTCGTGTGCAACAAACGGGTATATAAAGCGAGTGAGAAAAATATGAATCTTCAAAATCATTCGCAATGGAGAAGGAGCGCGATCTTACCGTACGAGCAACGAATATCAAAACGACGGGAGAGTTCCTTCCATGGGACTACGAGTGCAACGAGTACCTCGACTCTCTCAAGGAACAATGTCGCAAGAGGCAACGCACCGGAGTAGTCAACTCTCTGGTGGCGCAAATTGCGCGTCTGGAGGGTGTGAAGGACGCCCTGCACGAGCGTTTCGTACCCATCGGTGCTGGATACGGTGGATACGAGAAGAAGGGCTACACGTGGAAGGAGATCGAGACGGCGTTTAGGAACCGTGTGCTGACCGGTGCGATTATCAATCAAAACTACATCGATCCTCGTGAATTTTTGAAAAACGTGAGAAATACGGTTATCGAGCGGATCCAGGGCGTCATGGTGGAACACAACAGCGTCAAGATTAACACCGCGTTCAACGGGGAATTCGTCGCGGGCGACAAGACTGCCGTGAAGACCATCGCCACGAAGAACTGCGAGCTCTTTCCAACATCTGATCTACAAGAATGGTACACGCGGCACGTGGAGGATGATATTCTGGCGGCTTTGGAGGAGTTTCAGGAACGCGATAGCGGATGGGCGTTGTCGCGTATCCTGAATCTCACCGTCAATGTGAACAAGTTCAATCCTCTGCGCGCGGGATGCAACATCGAGTTACCGCGGAAAATTATGCTGAAAAGGGCGGTAGTCAATGTTAAATCAAACGATAATGCATGCTTTGCGTGGGCAGTCGTAGCCGCTTTATATCCAGCGAAAAAACATCCGGAAAGAACGATAGAATACCCACATTACTCAACGGTGCTCAACCTGTGCGGCATCGAGTTCCCCGTGACGCTGTCACAAATATCAAAGTTCGAGAAACTAAACGCCATCTCCGTCAACGTCTTCACCACCGAAGACTCAAAAATCGTCCCTCTGCGGCTCGCCGACGACAAAAAAGAGAAGCACGTCAACCTGCTATACGTGCGTAAAAACAACGATGCACACTTTGCGTGCATAAAGAACCTGCCGCGGTTGGTGAGCTCACAACTGAGCATGCACAAATGTAAAAAGTACATTTGCGATCGGTAAGTAAAAAAAAAAAGATGTGTATAAAATAAATCAATATTTTTTATTCATAGTTTTAATCAAATAAATTATTACAGGTGTCTACACTACTTTTATACACGGGAGAAGTTGTCAGTCCACAGCGTCGACTGCGGGAAAATGAACGACTGCGCCGTCGTTCTCCCCAGCGAGGACGACGAGTGGCTGACGTTCCGGAATTACAATCGGAAGGAGCGGGTTCCGTTCGTAGTGTACGCCGATCTCGAATGTACGCTCGAGAAAAAGGTGGATCAGGACGGTACCACTTACGCCTACCAACATCACAGAGCCTTTAGCGTAGGATATTATGTAAGTTGCACGTACGATAATTCTTTATCTAGTTTTAAGTCGTATCGCGGTGAGGATTGCGTGGCGTGGTTCGTCAACGAACTTCACGATTTGACGCACCGTGTGAAAGCGATCCTCACCACCGTCGTCCCCATGGCGGATCTTACGCGGGAGGAATCGGAAAAATTCCGTAGCACCGCGACGTGCCACGTGTGCGAGAAACCGTTTACACCGGACGATACGCGGGTGCGCGATCATTGTCATCTCACCGGGCGTTACCGCGGTGCCGCGCACTCGTCGTGCAATCTAAATTACAAAGACTCCCACGTTATCCCGGTGATATTTCACAATTTATCCGGTTACGACGCGCATTTCATTATTAAAGACGTTGCCAATGCCTTTGAAGGCAACGTCGAATTGTTACCGCTGACGAAAGAGCGATACATTTCTTTTACAAAAAATGTTAAAGATACCATGGATCAAAAATCAAAATTGTGTATAAAATTACGGTTTATTGATTCGTTTAAATTTCTCAGTACAAGTCTCGACAAATTGGCATCATATTTAACTATAGATAAATTAAAGATTACACGATCGGAATTCAATCATTTATCCGCGGAACATTTCAATTTGCTTACTCGGAAAGGTGTGTTTCCCTACGAGTACGTCGACAGCGTCGACAAGCTCCGGGACACAAGCCTGCCATCGCGCGAATCGTTTTACAGCTCGCTCACCGGAGAAACGGTATCCGAGAGCGATTACGCGCACGCGACAAACGTCTGGCAAACATTTTCAATCAAAGATCTAGGCCAATACAGCGATTTGTATTTGAAAACAAACGTTCTTTTGTTGGCGGATATTTTTCAAAATTTTCGAAACATGTCTATAAAGAGTTACGGTTTAGATCCCGCTCATTACTACACTCTACCGGGATACACGTGGGACGCTATGATGAAGTACACGCGCGTAAAATTCGAGTTGCTCACGGACATCGATATGGTGCTGTTTGTCGAGCGCGGTATACGCGGCGGTCTCAGCCAATGCTCCAACCGACACGTCGCCGCCAACAACAAATACATGCCATCCTACGACCCATCGGAACCGTCGTCGTACCTAATGTACTATGATGTAAACAACTTGTACGGCTGGGCGATGTGTCAACCGTTGTCCTACGCCAAATTTCGATGGGTCGATGATGTCGAAAACTTTAACGTAATGTCCGTTGCATCCGATTCGGCTACCGGTTATGTGCTGGAAGTCGATCTCGAGTACCCGGTGAATCTTCACGACGCGCACTCCGATCTGCCGTTCTGCCCGACGCGCGATAAGCCGCCCGGCAAGCGGGAGATCAAATTACTCGCCACGCTGTGCGATAAGCAGCGTTATGTCATCCACTACCGTAATCTGCAGCAATGCGTGCGACACGGTCTGCGAATTGCAAAGATTCACCGCGTACTGCAATTCGCGCAATCTCCATGGCTTCGCGGATACATAGAACTAAATACACAGTTTCGGACACGGGCGACAAACGATTTCGAGAAAAATTTATACAAATTGATGAACAACGCGGTTTTCGGCAAAACTATTGAGAATGTGCGAAATCACACGGATGTACGACTCGTTACACAGTGGGAGGGACAGTACGGAGCGGAGGCTATGATCGCGAAACCGAATTTCCACAGCCGAAGCGTGTTCTCGGAGAATCTGATTGCCGTAGAGTTGCGAAAACTCGAAGTGAAATTCGACAAGCCGATCTACGTGGGTATGTGCATCCTCGACATATCCAAGACCTGCTTGTACGAGTTCCACTACGAGTACATGGCGCCTCTCTACCGCGACAATTGCAAAATTATGTATACCGATATCGACAGTCTGATATACCTTCTGCACTGCGAGGACGCGTATCGGGATATGAAACGCGATATATCCAAATTCGACACGAGCGACTACTCCGAGGACAACGTTTACGGTATGCCGCGCGCCAACAAGAAAGTACCCGGTCTGATGAAAGACGAGAACAACGGCGCGATCATGACGGAATTTGTCGGACTGAGAGCGAAGATGTACGCGTTGAGAGTCACCGGTCAAAAAGACACCAAAAAGGTTAAAGGTGTAAAAAAGAGTGTAGTCGCTAGAACGATAACGTTCGACGATTACACTCGGTGTCTCAACGCCGAAATCGAGCTGACGCGGCGTCAATCGTGCATCCGCTCAAAGTTGCACGAGGTGTACACCGTGTCGGAGTCGAAGCTCGCGCTCAGTCCGTACGACGATAAGCGGCACGTCGTATCCGGTTCCACCGACACTCTACCATGGGGACATCGCGAGATACATTTGTAAATAATGCGTAGTAATTTATATAGTTTAATATTTTATGTATTATTGTTATTAGTTTTTTAAATGTATATATATTGCAACATATTGTAGTAATAAAGAACACCATTGTATATATATGTATAATAGTTTATTATAATACAATGTAAAATATACACAGTTTATTACAATATATCGTCTTTATTTATCCAAGAGTTGTGCGAATTGTCGAATCCCAACCACTTTACAAACACCTTATCGTCCTTTCGGCGCAACACCTTCTCCACGAGATAAACGTCGGGTTGAGCGGTCTTGAGCAATTCGTGCTCGTAAAAGCCTCCCGCGACCTGATCTCCGCGATAATCTTTAATCAGATACGTCACAGGATTGGTACGTTGCACCGTGGCGATCTTAAACACCTCCGTCGACCAATTCGGCGTGTATCCTTTCTCGAATACAGTTTTGAATTTGCTCACGCGCACCGAATCACCCACCCTGAATTTCGCCGGTGCGGCAATTTTTATGTTACTGTACACGGTGTTCAAGAGTCCCTTTGCGATCGCGGGAGTGACATTGATCGGACGCATACCGATCGTACGATGTTTACGACCGTTGTATTCCGAGACCAATCGCGGTAAATCGTCGATCCACTTGTACGATCCCGCGAGCGTAAAAAACTTCCACATTTCATTCTTCAACGTGCGATTGAATTGTTCCACCACCGAAGCCTTCATGACCGAGTATGTCGAATAATGATTGATGCCGTGTTTCTTGACAAGATTTTGGAAATCTCTGTTGTAAAATTCTTTTCCATGGTCGGTCTGCAAGTTTTTCGAAATTCTCTCCCTAAATATCGCGGAAAATGCTTTGGACGTTTCGATTCCACCTTTGGTCTTTAAGGGCACGGCCCACGCGTACTTGCTCAGCACATCGATAACGGTTAGAATGTAGTTGCAGTCGCCGTTGGATCGCGAGTACGGTCTCATCTCGACAATGTCAGCCTGCCACAAATCGTCGTATCCTTTCACGACGACTGGCCGACGCGTAAAGTTTCTTCTCGCCGGTGCGTGGAGCTCGTCCACGAGCGATCTCCTCTCCAGGCTCACCGCTTCCTTCTTGCTCATTGTGATTCGTTTTGCTTCTTCTTCTTCATCGCATCATCGTAGTATTCGATGAAATTTTTGCAGCTTGTTACGACAGTGTACTAGAAGACTCCGAGGAGGAATTTTCGGTGTTTTTGAAAGAATCTATCCTACCGATATTGATGCAAAAGTTGTGCTCTTCCATCGAGTAGCGCCACACTCTCGTCGAGGAGACCTCTCAGATCGTGAATCTGTCGTTCCAACGCCACGTATCTGGTCTCGATGTAATCGTCGTGGTCCCTCTTCCAGGTCCGCTCGGTATTCTCCGAATCTTCGAGTCGCGAAAGTACTTCTCGCTTAAAATTTTCATGGAGCATACGATCTTGATTCGCACGATCGCTCATAAGCTTGAGGTGATGATCCAGATGCAGCTTGTTGACAGCGTCGGTGTCCGCTTCAGGGTCGGCGAGATGTCTGATTACGCGTGACTTGGCATTGAAAACCTCACCATCCTTGCAGAGACAATTCTCGCGCACGTAATTCTTCGAGACTCCGCCGCTCTGTCTCGTCACCCTGACGCTTCCTCCTCCTAACTGTAGTCCGAATTTGTTGATAGACATTCCTGTAGCATCACACGAGCAATACTGGCGATAGTTGAAAAGCTGTGATTAATTTATAATCAGACCGGCTTCGCGCAGTTCCTCGATAATCGAGAGAAACTCGTTATCGTGCGCGTTGTTTCCCGCCTGACGGGAGGCGTCCAGCAATCGAAGGCGATCCACCAATTCGTTCGGATCATCCCAGTGCACGTAATCGACCGCGTTGTCGGTCACAGTCATGGTCTGTGGTACGTTACACTTGGGTAACGTGCGACCCACACCTCTCTTGTCGAGATGTGCAACACCTCCACCTTTCTTAGATATCAGAGGTGTGATGATATGTTTGTATTTGTATCCTTTGTTTCCCAAAACAGGTAAATGCGCGTTATGACCGCGTCTGTGAGCGTTAGTAGCGAGTAGTATGCTCTTGTACTTTTGTTTGTCATCCTCCGTACACAGCGTATCGTCGGGAAGTCTTTTAAATATTAATTCGAACAGGCCGGGTGTGCCAGCGTATTTCACACCGTCCACGATCACATTGTCGTCTTTATCAATGTCGAAGACCTTGTCTCCGAGAAACGTTCCCGCATCGTTAAAGTATACACCGTACACGTTGTCGATCCCTCTCTTCTTGTCACCGCTCAAGAGCTCCCCGATGTACTCTTGACCCAGCGGACCCATTTGGCCGTACAGAGCTTCCCGACCATCGGACGTTTGCATCGTCTGTCTCACGGATGTTACGAAAGACGGGTCCGTGGTTTCGAACACGTTTTCGGTCGGTAAATATGTCGGCGCTTCAAACACCAATTTTTGCGGCTGGAACGGAGTCGAGGCTTGTATCGGTGGCGTCAATGGGATCTGTATCGGTGTCGTCAACGAGGTACGCTTGATTTTCTTCTTCTTCTCAGAGCTTGTCCGCTTTCGTTTGATGTCCGGTTCGTTTTTAATCTCGAGATCGTCAACCGAATCATCGTCACCCTTGATGTTCTCGACGATTCGTTTCAACGGCTCTACGATCGGTTTCAACCGTTTCTCCAATTGCACCTCTTGCTCCATTCTACCCGTCTTCAACGTCCGATGCTTCTTGCGAATCGACTCGCTCGTACGAGCGATTTCCTTCGCGATCTTCTCCCTCTCGTCGATATCTTTCGTGTCAAGCGTCATCGTCAACGTCTCGAGAACAACTAACCATTCCGCGGTACCGCAAACTCGTTAAAACCACGTCTGTAACGTCCATCGTTAATCGCACTATCCTTGTCTATCACTAAAAATCCGTACTTGTGCTGCCAACATGCGTGACACAATGTACCGAAATCTTCGTACGTCATGTCCGTATTCACATGATCGTTGTAGACGTGCTTAAGGTTTGTTCCATCCTGCTTGAATATTACGAGTAAATTCGCGTTGTCGCGCACGAAATGTTTCGGTATTTTTGCATACGTTTGGCATAGATAAAAACAATCGACCTTCGAATGTCGACCCATAGCAAAGTACTCACGTATCGCATTCTGCTTGTCGCACGCTATATCGTCGAAGACGAATACGGAATTCGGTAACGCCTCGCTGTGCGGTTTGTGTTGTTGTCCGAGAATGTAAAGTAGCCGATTTCATCGATCGATCCGAGCAATCGATACTTTCGAGATATCGATACTTTGGTTGATTCAACGATTTCGAGTACACGTACACGTTTTCGAAACGTACACCGTTCGGACTTTCCAGCAGACTAATCATTACATTGGTTTTACCGCAATTCGAGGGACCGCAAATGATACCGCGTATCGTGTTTGGCAGCATTTTACCGTGTCTGCACGCCTTCTCACAAACCCCTTGCGTCTTATCATCCATGTTTTTCACACGGATCGTGTACGGTTGTTGTACAAATTTCATTTTTTTTTTACCAGACTCTTTCTCATCCTTGTTATTACGCGACGAGTGCGCAGCATCGGTTGTTGGAAAGAGCGGTACTGGTTAATGATCGATACGCGCCTCCTATTTATAGGTGAGCGCTGTCGAAACACACCTCAGTTGGAAATATGATTTACACGCGATACGTTAGAATTCGCGCTCTATGAAACGATACAAGGGTGCCGGTTTACTGAACAGTGTGATAAATCGACTACCGTTGGAGCTGCATATACCCGGCTACCAATTTTGCGGGCCGGGGACTCGTCTGCGGAAACGACTCGCGCGAGGGGATCGAGGTATCAATCCGTTGGACGCGGCGTGTCGCGATCACGACATCGCGTACTCGCAAAACCGCGAATCAGCGGACCGCCACGCAGCCGATCGCGTTCTCGCCGATAAAGCGCGGGTGCGGATCACCGCTGCGGACGCGACTCTCGGTGAGAGGGCTGCTGCTACCGCCGTATGGGCTGCTATGAAAGCAAAGACGAAATTGGGGATGGGTATGACAAAGAGAAAGAAGAAGAAGACCAAGAGGAGAACGCTTCCGACGGCGAAACGCGGTGGTATGTTACCGTTGTTACCGCTCTTGGGAGTCATCGGTTCGCTTGCCGGTGGAGCGGCGGGTGTTGCAAAGGCGGTGAACGACTCTAAGGCCGCGCGACGACAACTCGAAGAGACGAAACGTCACAATAAAGCAATGGAAGGACGGGGGATTTATCTCGCTCCGTACAAGCGGGGCAAAGGATTGAAGAGGAAAAAAAAAAACGTCGAAAAAACGATAGAGATGCCCACGGGTGCCACCACCAATCTACAGTTGTTACAAATAGCGAAGCGTATGCGAATACCGTATTTCCGAGGTGTCTACATGCGTAACGCTTTACCCGACAAGATACATAAAAATGAGAGCGGTATCGTGAATTTGGACGATGTCGACGGGCCGGGCACGCATTGGGTGGCGTACGCCAAGAGAGGCGATCGCGCCGTATACTTTGACAGCTTTGGCAATTTGCAACCGCCGAAGGAGCTTACACGCTACTTCGGAGACACCGATACAACGATAACGTACAATCGCACGGTCCACCAGACGTACGATCAAACGATCTGTGGACAATTGTGTCTCCTGTTCCTCCAGAAAATAGATATAAAAATCGATCAGCCATCGATCGACATCAGTCGTCGATGGAATCTCGGCAATGTCGCTGACGCTCACTCTAAGCGGTAAAAGCAGCGTTCTCACGGTGGATTATTTTCCACCGATAGACTTGAGCGATGGGGACTACGAGCTCGGCCTAACCACGATGGAGACCTACAACACGATTCCGAACGTGACGGTAGCGAACAATAAATTTTATTTCGACGACAATGACGAAGAAATTACAATTCCCGAAGGATCGTACGAATTGGACGCCATTGCTTCTTATCTGAAACGCGCAATACTGCAAAAACGAGGAAAAAGTGAAGAGCAAGATTATCCATTGTCACTTCGTCCCAACGTTAATACCATGAAGAGTGAAATCATGTGCGCTTTTCGAATAAATTTCGCCAAACCGAATACCATCGGACCGCTGTTTGGATTTTCGACGGGTCGTATACTGGAACCGAGAAAGTTGCACGAATCAGATTCCTCGGTAAACATCGTCAACGTAAACATTATTCGAGTGGAATGCAGCATAACCACGGGTGCGTACGCCAACGACAGGTCGGTGCACACGATACACGAATTTTCACCGAACGTACCTCCGGGATATAAAGTCTCGGAAACACCGGCGCAAATCATTTACCTTCCGGTCATCGCGAGGAGCGTTACCGATATCACCTTGCGTGTGGTGGATCAAGACGGACGATTGATCGATTTTCGCGGAGAGGAGATTACCATCAGACTGCACTTGCGGCGACGTGGTGCGAGGAAATGCTCGTGTTGAACGAACAGCGAGTGATTGAGAGAACAACGAAAATTGGGAAAACATTGCCATTCAAGAGGCTCAGTACGACGAACGTAAACTTTTTAAAATCGTTGGGATTCGTTGTGAGAAACGCTTAAAGAGATGGATATACTCGACATCGCTGACGAGCCCGTCTTCGACGAGCGTATCGTGAAATATGAGATGCACACGTACAATCCGTACGCTAACACGACGTTGGGACACAGCGACGAGATACGAATACCGATACAGCAACAGGATTTGTACACGTTACCGTGTGAGAGTTTTCTCTACATTGAAGGAAAACTCGTTATGAATCCTACCGGTGAGAATAGAGATAACGTGTGTATAATGGGTAATAATTGTGTCGCGTTCATGTTTGATGAAATGCGATACGAGCTCGACGGAGTTGAAATCGATCGTAACAGAAACGTTGGAATAACGAGCACGATCAAAAACTATGTATCGCTGACGACGGTGAAGAGCAAGACGCTGAAATACGCATCGTGGAATCCGGATGGAAATCCGTTGCTCGATGGAAACTTTAATTTTTGCGTTCCGCTCAATACTCTTTTAGGATTCTGCGAGGACTACAAACGCATCGTGATCAACGCTCGTCACGAACTTGTATTGATACGATCGCGCAACGATAACAATTCTCTCGTTGGACGAGCCGGTGCGAATCCGACGATCGAGCTACTCAAGATACAGTGGCGAATGCCTCACGTATCTCTGAGCGAAGTCAACAAGCTGTCTCTTCTTCGAACTTTGGAAAGCGGAAGATATCTGAGCGTGTGCTTCCGTTCGTGGGATCTGTACGAGTTTCCTCTGCTGCAGAATACAACAAAGCATTCCTGGGCGGTCAAAGCTGCGACGCAATTGGAAAAACCGCGATACGTAATCTTTGCTCTCCAAACCGGTCGAAAAAACGTACTGTCTGAAAACGCTACGCAATTTGACGCTTGTAAACTCACCAATGTGAGACTGCATCTGAATTCAGATTTTTATCCGTACGACGACATGAATTTGGATTTCGACAAGAGTCGATACGCTATACTGTACAATATGTATGCACGTTTCCGCAAAGCCTATTATGGACAGGACGATACGTATTTGGACATCGATGAATTCTCGAAAGCCGGTCCGTTCGTAGTCATAGATTGTTCGCGACAAAACGACTCTGTCAAGAGCGCCACCGTTGACGTGCAAATAGAATTTGATTGTAAGGAAAATATACCGGCCAACACCACCGCCTATTGTCTCATTATACACGATCGAATGGTCGAATATAATCCGCTGAACAACATTGTGCGCAGACTCGTATGATTTTTTTTTTATAAATTGGAGATGCGTACGCGGACATGTCAGTTTTCCGACGGTCGACGATGATGTCTGACGTACCAATTTTCGTCGATCTGCAAGGTTACGAGTTCAACAACATTTTTATCGTGAAAGAGGTAGCGGTACTTCGCGATGGCGAAACGTTATCTCATTACGTATTTCGTGAACACGTACCGTGGTATCTGTTGACGAAATCGGAAAAATCGCTGGCGTGTTGGTTACGGATACACCACCACGGCTTCCGATGGGAAGATGGACACGTCTCGTACAGTCAGATGAAAAGTCTTATCAACAATGCCATTGGTACGGAACCGTCTCTGATATACGTGAAAGGACTCGAGAAGAAAAAGTGGTTGTGCGAGATTTTGGAAGATGATGTAGAGATTGAAACAATAGATGCGGATTACGAAGATATCGCACGCCTGACGAACTTGGATGTAATCGGAACCTTGCGCTGCGCGTATCACACGAGACATTGCGCTATGCGGAATGTTTGCAAATTGTACAAGTGGTGGTTTGAGCGTAACAAACGTGTAAAACAACTATGATTTATGCTAATAAAATGATGTGTATCACACTCGTATGACTTTTATTCCACCTTTTACCCATTACATAATCCACCATATAATATGGTCTATCGCTTATCTCGTACATCTTTCAGACATTTATTGAACGTATATCAAACGTCTTTGAACGTCAATCGAACTACTTTTAACATCTATTGAACATCTATTGTACGCCTCTCGTACATCTTTGAACGTCTATCGTACGTCTTTGAACGTCTATCGAACGTCTATCGTACATCTATTGTACGTCTTTGAACGTCTCTCGTACGCCTCTCGTACATCTATCGAACGTCTATTGTACGTCTTTGAACGTCTATCGTACTACTTTTAACATCTATGTAACATCTTTTAACGTATTGTTGAACATCTTACGTACAACTTTTAACATCTTTTGTACATCTATCGAACGTATTTTAACGTTTATTACTACAGCGAAATTGACGTTTTTGCGTCGAGCTGTATATAAGGTGTGCGGAAGAGAGAAATTTATCAGTTCAAAGTGTGCACGCGGTGGAGAAAAAAGTATAGAAAAATGGAGCGTGATCAGAATAGAAAAAATTCCGAATACGAGAAGTGTAAGGATTGCGGAGTGTACCACAAGCCGATAGCTGTGGTCGAGCCTCGTCCGAGAACGACTCAAGCGCCTCCCGTCCCTCCTTGTAATCGTGAAAGGCGTTAAAGGCTCGGTTGAAACAATTTTTTTTTTTGTAAAAAATGTATAGATAAAAAAAAATATGAATAAAATTTGTTAATACTAATCTTATTGCGATTTTTTCTCCTTTCACCTACCATCCTTAAATTACATATTAAGTTTAGATTAGAGTTCCTATTAAATTTATATTTTTACCGCGGATAATTTGTATTAAGAAGAAAACATAAGTATATTATTGGTTATTAACAACAAGCTACAGAGCCCAAGCTGGATTTTCGTGCTTAATTTATTAATATATTATAACAAATGTTTAGGTCAATCTAGACGTTTCGACCATCTGGTTGTGGTCATCTTCAGTAGTTAGTTTTTATAAAATTCGGAACATATTAATAAACAATCGTTACTTATAAAACTAATTCGGATATTACAATCTTCTTATATTCGTTACATTTAAAAATTGTTTAGAAGGACAACACATCTTGAAAGTCATGCCTCTTCTAATAACACCAATCTTAAGATCATCAGGAAGGAAATCATGTTTTACATTAAACATACACGATGTCCTTTTTAAGATTTGAATTGTGGTTGATTGCAATTATTCTAAAACCAGCATGAACCAATGTCTACTTTTATCTTTATATTACTTGTTATTTATTAAAATTACTAAAAATATTCTTACCTCAATGCATAGCAGTACCGTCATGTTGTGTTTTCGTGTAAACTTTCTTATTTTAAAAAAACTAAGAACCAAAACTATTCGGTGTAACGAGTCAGTTTGCTAAAAATGATATTGGAGGTCCGTGTCGTTTGAGTGGACATGGCAAACTAGTTGAATATAATAGAGGATATATTAGAGAACTCGTATGTGAAGGAGATTCGTGGTGGGAGAGTGAGTGATCTTTAAGCAGTAAACAAATTGAGAACTGGCAAATACAAGTTTGGCAGTAACTCAGTATCGTTCTGCTTATTGAGACTCGTTTTTTGCCGTTTTATGTGCAACATCTCGGAAATAAGCCTTTTGCTATAAGACATTTCCTTGTCTAATATTTCTACATTCTCCCAATCCATTTCATGGTTTTTTTCTAATCTATGACAAGAAATGACAGAAGGGGATCCCGTTCTTTTATTTATATCCGACTTGTGTTCTTTAATTCTAGTTTTCAATTTTCTCTTTGTTTGTCCCACATAACTAGCCTCGCAATCATGACACGTTACCTTATATACTACATCACATTGGCTCATGGATTCAATAATGTCTTTCCCTGTTTTTATAAACCTATTAAGTTTATTGTTACACGAAAAGGCTAAATGATGATTGTATTTTTTCATGTTCCGTGTGAATTTATCAAAAGTTTCTTTTATATATGGTATCGTAAAATAACCCGTTTTATCATTGCTATTTTTGTTTTTATTACAACAATTATTGCTAAATTTTTTAAGTCTTTCGTTAATACTATTAAAAATTAATTCCAATGGATAGCCGTTAATTAAAAGTAGGGAAATCATTTCCTCGATGTTCTTGTGCCAATATTGTGGGTGTGTTAACTTTACAACTCTGTCAAATAAGCCAAAGATAACACCTTTTTTGTGTGCCATGGGATGATGCGAATAAAAACTTAAATATCTGCCCGAAAAAGTAGGTTTGTGGAACAAATCAAATTTAATAAAATTGTTTTCCGATATTAGTTTAACGTTTAGGAAATTGATATGATTATTTATTCCTTTTTCCAATGTGAATTGTAATCTGCTATGCATTGAGTTGAATGTCTCCAAAACTTCGTCTAAATGATTTTCTGGAGCCGTAAATAGTATGTCGTCAACATACCTAAAATAAAACGGTAATTTGTAAGGTAGACGTTCGATTGCTGAATTTTCCAAATCTTGTAACACAAATTCTGCTATTATTGGAGAGAGAGGAGAACCCATTGGAGTGCCAAAAATTTGTTTGTAAATTACTTTATTAAAACTAAAATACGTTGAATTTAAAACTAAATTGATACCAATTAAAAATTCTTCTATTGGTATGGAATTGTACCTTCTAATCCATTCCCATCTGTTTTTTATGCTTTCTATTGCCTTTTCAACAGGAATGTTCGTAAAAAGAGAAACAACATCTAAAGAAGCAAGGCAATGATCCGATTCTAAAAAAACACCGTTCAACTTTTCAACTAGATCAAAACTATTTTTTATGTTTCTTTTCGAATTAGGTACATTGTTTGCAAGGATTCCATGTAAAAAGTTAGCTATCTTATATAACGGGCTATTAATCGAAGATACTATTACTCTGAGAGGATATCCTTCTTTATGGATTTTTGGCAAACCGTAGGCTCTAGGTGTGTTTCCGTCCGTTTCCAAAAGACACCTGTATTTTATGTCATCTATGTAACCTCTCTCTCTCCATCTGGCAAGTAGAGACCTCAGTTTATCAGTTAATATTTTAGTTGGGTCTTTTTTAACAATTTGGTAGGTGTTGGTGTCAGAAAGTATGTCGACCATTTTTTCCATATATTCTGATTTTTTCATGACTACTGTACTATTGCCTTTATCAGCCCTGGTGAATAATAGATCAGGGTTTTCATTTATAAATTTTTTTGTTTTGTACAACCAATTGAGTAACTTTCTGTCATCAACACTATTGCGGGAGTTTCCCTTACAGAACCCATTTATAATTGATATAGTATCATTTCTAACAGAACATTTGTAATCTTCACTCTTTCTTTCAATGTTTCTTTCAATGTTTTTTATGACTTCAATTGACATCGACATTTTTTCCGTGATAGGCATGTTAAAACGTTCTCCCAATTGTAACAAAAGCTCGACCTCTTTGGGAATTACAACATCTGATAAATTAACGAACCATTTTTTATGTTTGTCGTCTAAGGTCGACTGAGAGTTGAAATTGTCAGGCATTATTATTATATTCGAATTAATATCAGACCCAAAATTATTATGTGTTTTCACATTGTTAGTATTGAAAGCAATTGGTTTGATACTTGCTCTTTAAGATTGCTCTTTGATACTTGCTATCTTTAAGATAAACAAAAAAATTGAATGGTTAGTTTCTAAACAGAACATTGATAGAAGAGCAAGTATCAAACCAATTGCTTTCAATACTAACAATGTGAAAACACATAATAATTTTGGGTCTGATATTAATTCGAATATAATAATAATGCCTGACAATTTCAACTCTCAGTCGACCTTAGACGACAAACATAAAAAATGGTTCGTTAATTTATCAGATGTTGTAATTCCCAAAGAGGTCGAGCTTTTGTTACAATTGGGAGAACGTTTTAACATGCCTATCACGGAAAAAATGTCGATGTCAATTGAAGTCATAAAAAACATTGAAAGAAACATTGAAAGAAAGAGTGAAGATTACAAATGTTCTGTTAGAAATGATACTATATCAATTATAAATGGGTTCTGTAAGGGAAACTCCCGCAATAGTGTTGATGACAGAAAGTTACTCAATTGGTTGTACAAAACAAAAAAATTTATAAATGAAAACCCTGATCTATTATTCACCAGGGCTGATAAAGGCAATAGTACAGTAGTCATGAAAAAATCAGAATATATGGAAAAAATGGTCGACATACTTTCTGACACCAACACCTACCAAATTGTTAAAAAAGACCCAACTAAAATATTAACTGATAAACTGAGGTCTCTACTTGCCAGATGGAGAGAGAGAGGTTACATAGATGACATAAAATACAGGTGTCTTTTGGAAACGGACGGAAACACACCTAGAGCCTACGGTTTGCCAAAAATCCATAAAGAAGGATATCCTCTCAGAGTAATAGTATCTTCGATTAATAGCCCGTTATATAAGATAGCTAACTTTTTACATGGAATCCTTGCAAACAATGTACCTAATTCGAAAAGAAACATAAAAAATAGTTTTGATCTAGTTGAAAAGTTGAACGGTGTTTTTTTAGAATCGGATCATTGCCTTGCTTCTTTAGATGTTGTTTCTCTTTTTACGAACATTCCTGTTGAAAAGGCAATAGAAAGCATAAAAAACAGATGGGAATGGATTAGAAGGTACAATTCCATACCAATAGAAGAATTTTTAATTGGTATCAATTTAGTTTTAAATTCAACGTATTTTAGTTTTAATAAAGTAATTTACAAACAAATTTTTGGCACTCCAATGGGTTCTCCTCTCTCTCCAATAATAGCAGAATTTGTGTTACAAGATTTGGAAAATTCAGCAATCGAACGTCTACCTTACAAATTACCGTTTTATTTTAGGTATGTTGACGACATACTATTTACGGCTCCAGAAAATCATTTAGACGAAGTTTTGGAGACATTCAACTCAATGCATAGCAGATTACAATTCACATTGGAAAAAGGAATAAATAATCATATCAATTTCCTAAACGTTAAACTAATATCGGAAAACAATTTTATTAAATTTGATTTGTTCCACAAACCTACTTTTTCGGGCAGATATTTAAGTTTTTATTCGCATCATCCCATGGCACACAAAAAAGGTGTTATCTTTGGCTTATTTGACAGAGTTGTAAAGTTAACACACCCACAATATTGGCACAAGAACATCGAGGAAATGATTTCCCTACTTTTAATTAACGGCTATCCATTGGAATTAATTTTTAATAGTATTAACGAAAGACTTAAAAAATTTAGCAATAATTGTTGTAATAAAAACAAAAATAGCAATGATAAAACGGGTTATTTTACGATACCATATATAAAAGAAACTTTTGATAAATTCACACGGAACATGAAAAAATACAATCATCATTTAGCCTTTTCGTGTAACAATAAACTTAATAGGTTTATAAAAACAGGGAAAGACATTATTGAATCCATGAGCCAATGTGATGTAGTATATAAGGTAACGTGTCATGATTGCGAGGCTAGTTATGTGGGACAAACAAAGAGAAAATTGAAAACTAGAATTAAAGAACACAAGTCGGATATAAATAAAAGAACGGGATCCCCTTCTGTCATTTCTTGTCATAGATTAGAAAAAAACCATGAAATGGATTGGGAGAATGTAGAAATATTAGACAAGGAAATGTCTTATAGCAAAAGGCTTATTTCCGAGATGTTGCACATAAAACGGCAAAAAACGAGTCTCAATAAGCAGAACGATACTGAGTTACTGCCAAACTTGTATTTGCCAGTTCTCAATTTGTTTACTGCTTAAAGATCACTCACTCTTCCACCACGAATCTCCTTCACATACGAGTTCTCTAATATATCCTCTATTATATTCAACTAGTTTGCCATGTCCACTCAAACGACACGGACCTCCAATATCATTTTTAGCAAACTGACTCGTTACACCGAATAGTTTTGGTTCTTAGTTTTTTTAAAATAAGAAAGTTTACACGAAAACACAACATGACGGTACTGCTATGCATTGAGGTAAGAATATTTTTAGTAATTTTAATAAATAACAAGTAATATAAAGATAAAAGTAGACATTGGTTCATGCTGGTTTTAGAATAATTGCAATCAACCACAATTCAAATCTTAAAAAGGACATCGTGTATGTTTAATGTAAAACATGATTTCCTTCCTGATGATCTTAAGATTGGTGTTATTAGAAGAGGCATGACTTTCAAGATGTGTTGTCCTTCTAAACAATTTTTAAATGTAACGAATATAAGAAGATTGTAATATCCGAATTAGTTTTATAAGTAACGATTGTTTATTAATATGTTCCGAATTTTATAAAAACTAACTACTGAAGATGACCACAACCAGATGGTCGAAACGTCTAGATTGACCTAAACATTTGTTATAATATATTAATAAATTAAGCACGAAAATCCAGCTTGGGCTCTGTAGCTTGTTGTTAATAATTTATTTGAATAATTTGAGCCAATATTATATTTTTAATTTATATTATTGGTGTTTAGAATAAA
The DNA here is from genome assembly GCF_040581485.1 of Linepithema humile. NCBI lineage: Eukaryota > Metazoa > Arthropoda > Insecta > Hymenoptera > Formicidae > Linepithema > Linepithema humile. The sequence goes on along the minus strand of NC_090130.1, from coordinate 18,653,723 downwards.
TGCATAACTTAAATAATTCACTCTATATTATTCGCCACAATTAAAAGAAAAAAAAAATGATAGTCACTGGTTCGCTCGTTTCCTTCTATCGTGTAGTGTAACATGACGCGCGCGCTTATCTCGCAGTAGGATAGGTCGGTGAATAAGATGAGGCACAGGAATAATAATTCAAATTATTTTATTGATAAATAATATTTATTAAAAATAATTAGTTCCGCATACATGGTTCAGTGTTGTATACTCCGTTATCCCGGTTCTGCAAAAACATTGTTCATTCTTTTCTTGCACCGAGGTGTTGCATACTCCGTTCTCCCGGTTCTGCAAAATGTGTACGATCGATGTTTGATGTTGAGGAGTTGTGTGTACTTTGTGCAAATGTATCGATGTCGGCACCTTCTCTGGATGCATTTTTCTAATTTTTTCCAGTATCGCTGATCTATACTGCTTCGGTATCATATAATATATGTAGTCATAATAGTGTGAAGAGATCCTTGATATTAGACTATCCTGAGCGCATAACGAGCACAACTTTTCCATCAATATCGGCAGGATAGATTCTATTAAAAACGTTGAAAATTCCTCCTCGGAATATTCTAGTACACTGTCGTCAATTTCACTCGTCCATTCGATAAATTGTTGTCGAAATATAGTATCCGGAATATATGGTTTAATGAATGCAGGAAATGTTGTATACTTTTCAATTATTTCCTCACTGCTTTTATACTTCCTTCTACATTCCCGACATGTTGTTAACCAATCTGTGAGAGTACTCAGATTTTCCTCTCGTAAGGCAAGACTGTCTTCCATCTCTGTAATAAATAAAAATTATTAAAATAAAAAAATATCCAATTAGTTATTACGCATTCGAAAAATGTGTATTAAAGATATTTTAAAAATGTGTACTTTACCTATTTCAGTTTGCACAGAGTGCAATCTTTCCTGTACGGTGGGGGCCCGTCGATGTGGTCACGCTGCCACGACTGGTTGTAGTGCAACGAGCACCGACGATAACCTTGCACTTCCGGATCCGCTCTTAAATGATCCGGTAGCCTATCCCACACGTGATCCACAAACCGAGCAAAGTTTTTTATAAGAATCACTTTCGGCACGATTTCTAATTGCTCCGCGGACAAGCTCAGAATGTCACGTTCGTCCAATAGCGCGATGAACATTTCGACTGTTATACCACTCGTTCTTCGCGGGCCTTATATACCCGCTTGTTGCACACGACACTGATTAAAACTATCGATTTGTATTAACAATCCTCATCTTATCTCTTCCGGGAATTATTTTGTTGCATACAAAATTGAAATCTAACAACATGGCGCCGAAAAATGTTGACGTGGCTGCTTGTTGCTATGGGCTTTTGTTCTAAAATACAGCGATGACGCAATCCGTAAACCTGCACGAACCTACATACTATAAACATTGCGATTCCAACAACATGGCGCTCTACTTTGATGTGTAGAAAAAAACCATAGGATGTAAACAGTTCTCTTTCCAATAAACAATCCTTATCTTTTCCGGGAATTCTTATCTCGCGATTTGTATTAACAATCCTTATCTTCCGGAAATTATTGTAATCTGATACCCCTACCACTCCACATTTACCCCCTCTCCTCCAAAACGATGACGTTATTACCCCCTCCACTGTTATCCGATACCCCTCTTCCCCTCTTCACCCGCACCCCCCTCATTGCCCCTGGGTTAGAACCCCCATAGTATAACTACTCACAGTGTATTATTTGTGACGCAAATGTTCTGTCTACATCCGAATCTATAGAAAATCATTTGAGTTCACGTAATAAGAATGTATTTCTTCATGTTCATGTTCACTTGGATGTTCATATAAAAATGAAACATTGGGACAAATTGAAATATATGCAAGAAACACATGACACAGTTGGTTCATTAGAATGCGTTTCATCATTTCAAACGAACACAATGTCTAAATTATTAAATGATGTAAATAAAAAGCATGTGTAGAAATATTATGTAAAACTGCCGAATTTTAAAGCGCAGTGCATGTTTTGCAAAAAAAAATATTATGTAACCGCAAAATATTAATATAGACCGCCATTTTAAATTTTATATCTTTAATACCATATTTAAATTCATCGACCCAAAGAAAAATTTACTTATTTTGATAAAAAATAATAAAAATTTTGATGTATCTGGACGCCATATTGGCGGCCATTTTGAATTTCATACTTTTGACATAAGATTTAGTTTTAGCGACCTCAAAAATCCCCTAATCTATTTTACTTTTTAAAATTTTCAACTTATTTCACCTATTATATTAAATCTACCTTTTACCTTTAAAGGGTAGTTTTCACCCTTCAGAGTAAACCTTTGCCGATAAAAAAAATACGTGTCAAATATTTTTCATAGTTCTACTAATATGCAAAGTTTCATTAAAATCGGCGAGTGACAATTCCGTAGGTTTACTTGTCAGTCAAATTCTCGAGTGTTTGTCCTAGCCCATCTTACATTTCCTTTCGAGCATTGTAAGTTCGCGAAACGTTCAAAGTTTCGACGTCACCAGCACTGATCGAAAAAAAGCAAAATTATTATCTAACAATTTTGAAAATCCAATAAAGATGTTCTTAATTATAAATTATATTTAATAATTAATTCTTTCACAATATAAATATTTTAAAATAGATATTGTATACATTCAAACAGCAGTATAGGGCTGGAGAAACTATCATAATTATTTGTGTGCAAGGAAATTAGCGTGAAATTAGAATGATTAAAAGTGTGATTATACTTAATAACAGACAAAAAATACAAATGTTTAAACGCATTCTATTTAACTACAGATTTAATATATTATTGTATGTACACAGAATATGTCATATTTACAGATGTATATGCAATGTATATACATTGAAGATCAAAATGTTATCTGGGATTTGCTTCAATTTAATTTTAACTTGTATTAAAATAAAAATTATTATAATATTTTATTTAATATTTTATTTTGTTTGAATATTTTTGTTAACACACTTTGACACAGCTATTCGTCTGTGTGCAAAAATAATTTCGGCATTGTTTAATAATATAAAATATATTGAGTAAAGGCTAAAGTTATGATAAGTTTCATGGTAAAGAAATGAACTACGTAATTTTATTAAATTGGACACACCAGCGCGCACTAACGCGCCATTTATTTTTTTAGTTACAAAGAATTATTTATTTCAGCTCCAAAGTGAGGGTTTGAGGAAGGGGGGTTTAGGGGTTAACCTCCCTCTCCAAAATTAAATTAATATACCTTATTTTTGTATTAATTTAACAATTTTGTATTTAATTTAACAAAATGTAAAAAATCTGTAGTTAAATAGAATGCGTTTAAACATTTGTATTTTTTGTCTGTTATTAAGTATAATCACACTTTTAATAATTCTAATTTCACGCTAATTTCCTTGCACACAAATAATTATGATAGTTTCTCCAGCCCTATACTGCTGTTTGAATGTATACAATATCTATTTTAAAATATTTATATTGTGAAAGAATTAATTATTAAATATAATTTATAATTAAGAACATCTTTATTGGATTTTCAAAATTGTTAGATAATAATTTTGCTTTTTTTCGATCAGTGCTGGTGACGTCGAAACTTTGAACGTTTCGCAAACTTACAATGCTCGAAAGGAAATGTAAGATGGGCTAGGACAAACACTCGAGAATTTGACTGACAAGTAAACCTACGGAATTGTCACTCGCCGATTTTAATGAAACTTTGCATATTAGTAGAACTATGAAAAATATTTGACACGTATTTTTTTGTACAATGGATATCGTAGATATGTACGAATGCAATGCGCTGTATGTGCATTGTATATTCATATAATATGCATGTGTATATAAAAGGTATATTCTATATACATTCGTGAGAAGTATGTGTGTCAGATAATTTATATATACAATGAATATTTATTTCATAGCCCATGCATATAAAATGTATATACATCTCTATGGATATAACATTCTATGTATATACAACGATCTACAAATGAAACACATTGTACAGATATGTACTGATATGCATTATATTTGTACATTTTAATGACATTGAATGTACATCGTTTGTAGATTACTCTTATATATACATAGAATATGCTATAGCCACACATGATGTACATATATTATACATAAATTTAATATCGAGTTAATATTCAATTTATATACGAAAATTACGTGTACTTCTATATATCATGCATGTACTTCTATGTATTATATATATATGTAGATACAAAAAAGTATCATAATAGGTACTTTTGTATGCATATTCTGCATATACTCTGAAATAGATAAGGAATTAAAGGTTTATGCAAAGAAATATATGTATTTACGTTTATATATATATATATGCGTTTATTTATATAATACATTTATTTATATTTTAATATATTAAATTTATAAATATTACATTACAATTAAACTTTGAAGTTATTTCGAACATAAAATTAGACATTATTTCTTTGGCCAAAATATTCCATAAAGAAACTTAAAAAATAAAATTTTGCTAAATTACAATATTAAAAAGCTTGTTCTAAAAAAGTACTTTATGTATTTGAAAAGATATTCAACAGACTAAAATGTTTGTATAATATTAATTATTAATACATACATACAATATTCTGTAAACAAATTAATAAAACAATTAACTTTGTGTTTAAGTAATATTTTATAAATAAAGCAAATATAGCTACAAAAATTTTGCAAATAGATTTAGCACTTTTTATAATAAGCTTCAATTCTAACTACAAAGCAGAAAAACTTCGCGTTACCAATTAAAAAAACAAAGATTGTATATATGGATTAAACAGTAATTGTATAACACTAATAGTGTTTGTAATAGAAAAAGTAATACGTTTCCAAAAACAAAAACAAAAATTAGCGTGCTTTTTATTTATATTCTTTTTATATAATATAAATATAATTCAGGTCTGTTCCAAAACTTGTCTAATCTACTTTGACATTACATTTTCTAAATGGAAAAAATTGAGTTTTGTTAATAGACTGGAAATTTTTTGCAAAATTTAAACAAAAATATAATTATGAACACAATGTACATAATAAGATTTTAATTTTTTATGAAGCTCAATAATCTAAACAAAATGCATGTTTTATTAATTTTTTATAAAAAGTGGATAAGGCAAATTTTTAAACGGAACGCTTTCATTATAAGTATGCATAAAGTTCTATATAAAAACGCTGAATTTTTTTAACAAATATAGATTTTTCTTCTTTTTTATAATATTTTTTATATTAATAAAGATTCATTAACATTTTAAGGAAACTACTTTATGAAAGACAATTATTGAAAAAAAGGTTCAGTTTTCATTAAAACATTGCTGATAAGAATTGCAAATATAATTAAATTATAAATTACATTTTAATTTTTAATTATTCAATATTTAATTTGAAATTAAACTAACAATTACACTTTTTAAATTTTTTTTATAATTTTCAATTCTGATTATAAGTGTAATAGTGGGAAAGAAACGTATTGACCTCTACATGGTAGAACTATTAACTTTCTATTTATGTCATCAATAGACCACATTTCAAGTAAATTATTACTCCTTTTTATATACTGTATGTCAAAAAAAGATGAACTACATGGTTTGGAGTAAAAATCATTTTGCAAACTGTAGCTATAACTTAAGAAAACTGTTGAATTTTCATGAGTAACAAAATTTTTTATTTCAATTATTGTTTTATCTTTCAACTCTACAAATCGGTTAGCAATTCTATTAATATTTAAACAATATTCGGTAGTTTTAAGTTTTTTGTACTGAGGAGGATTACAAGTATTTATTAAAGGGCCATCAGAATGCTCTATTAACAATTCTCTAGATAAATTATCATCAGTATTCTTAGTAAATCTTAAAATATTATTCTCTTCAACGATTCGACGAACAACCTGTTGCAAGGGTTGAGAAGTTTTTCGAACCATCTTTTTTAATTTTTGCATAAAATTTTCGAATGGAAAAGCACTAAAGTTATCCAATGAACCAAATAATCTTACACAACCACTCAAGTGCAAAAAATTATGTATATTATGCGAAATAAAATCTGGACCATAGATTTGAATAGAATTAATAATAAAATATTTCATAAGCTCGTGAGCATAAGAAATAAAAGGTTCATATTTTGAATAATTATTACTAATTAAGATAGTGCTCGCCAAACTAAGTGTAATAAAATTATTGTAAATTTAGAAGGCAGTATTTGCCTTAAGACTATTGGGCCTGTATATAGTAAAAAAAGTCTGAATTCAGTTGCTTTATATCGCTTACATTCTATTATAGATCGAGTCTTTCTTGAAAATTCACAAGGAATATATTTTTTTAGTTTGGAAAGCAAGTTAGTAATATCATTAACATCCTTTGCACATAATTTGTGAGGAGGTTTACCAAATATCCACCCATAACGTCTATTACACAGCAATCTCTTAGTTCCGCCTAACAAAAGAAGATGCATATAATCCAAGGGCACATTATCAATAATGTCAAAGCCTGGAATGTTAATAAAAAGAGTTTCACCAATGTGATGTTCTGGGTGAAGTTTATTTTTAAAAGAATCATTTGTTCTTTTTACGAAATTTTCCGTTTCAACAAAACAAATAACATTGTTAATCATTTCTCCTTCTTGATTGCATTTTGTGCAGGAAAAGTAGCCCGAATGACTTTTAACTGATAAAACAAATGATTTTGCAGGTGCATCACAGATTAACATTACAATTTTAAAATTGCATGTAATAGTCTTGATTAATATGCCATTTGTTGCTAATTTTGCACATTCATTGACAAAATCAAATAAAAAATCATTGGGATTTGGTTTTTCATTTCCATGGTAAAGAGCTACCAAGAAAACTTTATTTTTAAGAGCTTCAATTGATTTGACGGAACACAAAATAGGCCAAAATGAAATTGCAGAACTTTTACTCAAAGGTAGTCCGTCAATATTAACTGCAAGAGAAAACGTTGTGTTGGACGTTACATTAATATTATGGGTAATGCATAAAAAATTTAATGTTTCAGCTATCCCGAAATAATGAAATAAACCAGATCCCAATTTTTTACTATACAATTTGTTAGGCGTTTTTAAAAGAGTGCGAGGATCTGCCGGTAAATTGTTTGTGCAATAAGAAGGATCTTCACGTAAAATATTGAGCAGTTTTCCCAATGCAGACAAACTAACGTTGCTTTCCACAGCCCATTTAGCAATTTTGACAGATAATTGCTCACTATTTTTGGTATGAACATTATTTTCCGAACACAAACTTATATCTTTAATTGTGTTTTCAGAATTATGGGTAGGTTGTTCATTGAATGTCGAATTATCAATACCTAAATAACCGGTATTATCAGAATTACAATCAACTTCATTATTTGAGTAGCTGTAACGATTAGTTTCATCAATTTGATTCTCAACTGTTAAATTTTGAACATGAAATTGATAAGTACTATTAATAATTGCTCTAGAGATTGCTTAACCTTTTTTTTAATATATCGAGAACGTTTTTCTCGAAAACTTTTTTTTTCATTCATTTTTATTTTAAACACAAAACATATACTAAAAAATATTGTAAGCATTGAATGCAAAACTTGTTATCTAAACTAAACAAAAAACTATATTTTGCAATTCAACATCGCATATAAAAGAAACTACATTTTGTAGTTCAACGTTGCATACAAAAGATTTAATATTAGTTATTAAAAATTGAGAAAATGAGGTTAATTAAAACAATTTTACATATGTAATAACAATACATGTAGAAGCAGTATCACTGCTATGTCGAGACTAGAATATCAGTCTGTTCAAAAGAGAATAAGTTATACATACGTTCAGTATGATAAAAGCACATTATTTAACAAGTGCAAATAGCTACGTATCTTTGTCAGGAGTGTTGGATTGAACTTGGTTTGACTTCTTCTGTGCATTAATGTATCGATCCTTACTTCTGACGAGCCAAGCTTTTATGTGATTTATTGTCTCCAGTTCAGTGGCGCTTTGAAATTTTGAACTTTTACGAACAACATCTGAAAATCATAAAAAAAAGTGAATTATGTATACTTTCATTAAATAAGAATTTTTAACTTATGAGATTATTCACAATTTCTATTTAGTTTATAACTTTTACCTAAAATAACAGCTGCAATGCTTAAATTTTTAAATGCTTTTTTCTTTTTTGCACCTTCCCAAGAGTATAGCATTCCGACTTCGTTTAGTAGTATTCTATACATTATTCTTTTAATCAACTCTTTTAAGCTGGATCCTCCTATACGACTTAGTTCTTCAGTCTAAAATATAAAAAGTTTTTTAAATAAAAGCTGTTATAGAGAGATCAATATTAAATTTTAGTACATATTTAGTCGTCATTACAAAATTCACATAAAAATTAATAGAAAATTTATTCATACCAATGCTACTTTATTATCAATTGATTTGTTAATCCAATCTTCCACTTCAATTAACGATTCTTCGTTCATCGGAAACAAATGTATAATCTTTAAAACTTCCGACCTATCATTATTTATGACAGTTTCAGTGTTTACTTTTGTACTTCTAATGAGAATGTTGATACTATCTAACATGTCATTAACTTTTAGATGTAATAAGTTTATTTCCTTCAATACTTTCTCATAATATTCTAAAATTTGAGAAATAACAATAATTTGTCAATATTCCATATAATATATAAATGTAAATATGTGTATATAGTAAGTAAAAATATTCATAAGATATAAAGAAATAATATTATTATAAAAACATAATTTATATTTACTTGAATTTAACGACTGGTATTTTAAAAAAGCTTCTTCGCTCACTGAGTTCGTAATTGATGTAGAATTCGTAACATCTAAAATAAAATATGGTATAATATATATAATTTATAATTTACATATGAAACATATTTTTTAATAATTTGTTGTCACCACATATATATTAGTCAACAACGTTTTATAACTACTATTTTTCATAATTAAATGTACTCACTGTTTTCATTTTTCTCTGTACTTTTATCTTCATTCACAGTAATCAGCTGGAAAGTGTCTATCAAAGGAACCACATATATATGTATAAACAGTTTAATTGTGTACTTTATTCATACATAATAATATTTACCATTCACTGATTTCCTTGACTTCAGAAAAGATGTGATGGGGTAAATATTTTCATCGTTTGAGTTATCATCTAATGATGTATCAGTATCTGAGAATCGTTTATTTTGATTTTTATTATCTTTTTGCTTTTTTCGCATCCGTTTTCTCTTAATGTCTTCGTTATGTGAAGAAAGTTCATTAGTAGTTTTAGCTTTATTTGCCTTTTTGTTGGCAATTTTTAAATCATCTAAACAAAAAACGTTTTCAAAAAGTCACAATTATGTAATGAATTATGCATACAAAATCACACATATTAAAAGAATTCTGCACTCCTGTAATGATGAATGTTTATAAAGTTTAGCTATAAATATATTAAATTGATATTAAAGCTTGCAGTCTACACATCAGAATATATATTGATGGAGTAAATGAAAAAAGAAAATGAGAATGTGGTCGAAAAAAGAGTTATAAGACATGAAAAAAATAAGGTTGGGAAAAAATAGTAGATTTTTGTCTCACAACCTCACAGTGTTGAATATTAAACTGATCAATCCATAATATATTAAAGAGTAAGAGTAAGACAGGTCAGCATTTGGAAGAAACAAATATGGTGCATTAGAAATAGAGCAATTAAGAAAAGAAAAAAGAGAAACATATATATAATGGAAATATTAAAAGAAAGAAACATTAATCATTAATATCCAAAAACAAGTAAAGTTTAACTGTGTTTATCTATACCACTATAATGCTAGTAAAACATACATTGTAAATAAATAAAGTCACATTGAATTGCATAATTATAAAAAATATAATTTAATAAAATAAAACTTAATTATAAATTCCCTAGTTATTAATTACAATATTTTTAAATTAGGATCCATATAATTTGCAAAATAAAAATTTTATCAATTAATTGAAAACATAAATTAATTATTTGTAACCCTCCAAATTTTAAAATCAAGCTATCCAATTACTTAAATATTTCCGATTAAACCAAATTTTTACCATATTGTCCTAAGATTACAGCAGGATATGTTTTCCATAATGAACGATTTGGAGCGTCCTGATTTTTTATCTTTTCTTCAATGATAGAGCTACTACAGGAATCTGGTGGCCAATAACATATCAAAGTTTTTTCGCAATACCAATTTTTTGGTACAGTTTCAACAGTATTTTCCAAATGAAATTTAACAACGAGCCAGGGCATCTTGAAGTATTCTATAATATTTTCTCATTAATATATTGCTTTCGCTTTTCGCTTTTTAGTATAGATTAATCCTTATCCCCAATAATAAAATATATTTATTGTTTATAATTATTAATAAATATTATTTTATATTTTATATCTTAAAACAGAATTATAGATGCAACTTTTGAGCTGATTTCTGAGACAATGCCTACTATCCCCTCACAACCGCTCGAGGCTCGATGACCAAGCCACGTTTAATGTTTATATCTCAGGAATGTCTCTACACAAGAAGTAAGCTAGGATTGTATTCTTTTGCTAAATTGTTATTAAAATTTTCCTTGCTAAATAATTTTTATTTTCATAAATAATTAAATATCAAAATACATATACAAATTACATATATAATACATTAATAATAAACATTAATAATAAAATTATAATAAACATTTTTTATATTTAATTATTTATGAAAATAAAATTATTTAGCAAGGAAAATTTTAATGGCGATTTAACGAAAGGTATAATCCTAGCTTATTTCTTATGTAAGGACATTCCTGAATCATAAGATCAGTGGTTCGGCCATCGAGCCTCGAGCAAGGCGTTCTCAGAAATCAGCTCAAAAGTTGCATCTAATTTCGAGCACTGACTTAAACAATACTTTTATTTTGGCAAATTTTCGGTCATTAACCTCAGGCCATAAATTTTCCGCCAACGCGATAACACGAGTTAACTACATGAACACGGACACGGACACACGTAAGATGCGACAAGAGAATTCGTGGCTTTATAGAAAAGCAAGGGCTACTTACCGGCTTGCGATCTTTTCCTTCTTGAAGGTTAGCCGCACACGTTCTCGAAAATATCGACTTTTGCACAAAGAGATCCGCCTCAGGCCACAGTTGCACAGGAAAAGAGCGAAGTAGATCCTATTCGATACAGGATCGATAGAGGTGTCATCCCGCTAGATGCGCGATAACGAGGCGCGATGCGTTGGCCAATAACCATTAAGCGCATGGCCGTAGCGGCCTAAAGGTCATCACACACAAAATTCCGTAACGACGTAAGGCTCTTAAATCTAATTTTATTATATGTATATACATGAGGTGTCCGTAATGCGAAAAAAATAATTCCACTTAGATGCATCCCAAGTTGCACACTCAATTGTGATTGGTCGATTTCTTTATGATCTTACGTCTTAGGCTGCGTCTCCATGGAAAAAGAAATAACGGAACGGAACAGTAACAGAACAATAGAGGAAAAGAGATATGATAAATATATCTCTTTTCAATTACTGTTCCATTATTGTTCCGTTCCGCTATTTCTTTCTCCAATTATTTTTTTCACATTACGGACACCTCATGTATATACATATTGTCACGCCAAGTTAAATCTTTGTATTCACTATCATCTGGATTTTCATATAAGAAAGACACATTCGGACAAATTGAAAAATATGCAAGAAACACATGACCCTGTTGATTCGTCAGAACGTATTTCATCACTTGAAACGAACATAACTTTTATGCCACTAGATACTGCAACTAAAAAAAATATATGGGAGTATTATATGAAGCTGACGGATTTTAAGGCACAATGCAAGTATTGTAAAATTAAATATAATTATATAAAAGATACAAACTTTAAACGTCACATTGAAAAAAACCATAAAAAAATTTTGGAATACAAAGAAGAGAAAAAACTAATAAGAGGGCCGTGGTTGTATTTCAAGTATTCAAACCAATTATTTTCACAATGTATTATCTGTTCTTGAATAAATATGAGAATTATTTATTTAGGATGCAGTTAAACAAACTATACGTGTAGTGCTTGAGCAAATTAAGTATATTTGAATCAAACTTATTAAATACTTTTACATACTTGCACGCGGTTTACTTTCTCTATATCCAACAACAATAACCAGAGAGAGAGAGAAAAACAAAAGCGATCTAGAGTCATAGAAAACATAAAACATAGTAATGGAATGACATTATTCTTAACACCCTCTCTTAATGTCATTCTCTAAAATCAACTTAAGATTTAAAATAACATTTCACAAAATAACACAACTTACATAGTATTGCATTGTTCAACTTAAAATAACTTCTAATCTACTGATAATTTATAATGCTTCATAATATGCCCTCTCTAACTATCTAAACTTAAACTTTTACGATTCTTACAAAATAAAGCACTTGTTAAGCCTTTAGTTAATATATCTGCTTGTTGATCTTTACCATTAATATACTCCAATTGTATAGTTCCATTTTTAAAGTTCTCACAAACAAACTTATATTTCAGATCTATATGTTTAACTCTTCGATTATTTTCCGGATTCTTAACTAAGAATATACATGCTTGATTGTCCTCAAATATTGTAATCTTATCAGTCTTTATACTAAAATCTAATAATAACATTTTAATAACAAACCAAAGTCCATCCACAACAGAATTACATAACGCTATAAGTTCAGCTTCAGTCGTTGATAACGCAATACAATTTTGTTTCTTAGTGGTCCAAGATACTATATTACCAAACACTTTAATTAAGTATCCAGACACTGATTTCCGATCATGTACATCTCCTCCCCAATCTGCATCTACATAACACACTAATGGATGCTTCTCTTCTTTTCTAATATAAACTAAACTTAAATCCTTTGTCCCTTTGAGATATCTTAATATTCTTTTGAGATGTTGCCACACGGCATTCGGATATTTATCCTGATATCTACTAAAGTAGTTTACGGCAAAATTTAAATCCGGACGTGAACCTAACATTAAATACATTAAACAGCCTATTAATTCTTTCACTGGTTTATCTGTAGTTTTATCACATTATTATTATATATATATAATATAATATATATACTCCAATTACTCCAATAAGTGTCAAATCTGACGTGACAAATATATATTGTCAGAGAGCAGAATAAATAATGTCCGCGAAAACAATTTTGTTTATTATCGATTTGTTGTCATGGTAAAATACAACAAACATTGTTAATCAACATGGAAAGCGCACAAGCCACCAGCTCGAAAATTAATAAGGGAGGAATAAGAAAAAAGTAAGTAAAATAATAATATTATTTTACAATACAACTTTTATAATACAACATTTTATAATACAACATTATGTACATCTTTATTTTTCAGAATGTCAAAACTGGGGATAAATCCGGATAAAGAGTTATTGGAAGACGACCTATTAAAAGACGTAGACATGGTGGAACAAGACATTCAGCTGCAAGATGCAGCTGAAAAAATCAAAAAGTTTGAAGAAGAGTTAGAATCTTAAAAAAAAATAGGTAAATACATTACACATATTAATACAAATGTTTGAACGCATTTTATTTAACTACAGATTTTTTACTTTTTGCTGTTGAGTTAAATAACGAAAAATATCTCGATTAATACACAATGATCTAGTCTTGCGCAACACGCAATTATTCGACAATCATTAATTAATATCTCAATTATTATTTTTAAAATTACAGAATAGCAAATGATTATTTATTATTATATTTTTACATTTGCTATTCTGTAATTTTCAAAATAATAATTGAGATATTAATTAAGAAGGATTGTCGAATAATTGCGCGTTGCGCAAGACTATATATATATGTATATATAACTAATTAAATAATTTTTTCAAAATTTACAGTAGCAAAGAAAAAGGAAAATAAAGAAAAAGGAAAGAAGGAAAACGAAGAAAAAGAAAAGAAGAAAAACGAAGATGAAAAAAAAAAGGAAGAAGAAAAGAGTAAGATGGAAAATAGATTCACAAGTGAGTAATACATAAATATAATATTAAATAAATAACAAATAATAAAATAAATAAAATATTAATAACGAACTTTTTATAGGACCAAGATGGAACAGAGGTGGTAGGGGTCAACGTAATAAGAATTTTTACAAAAAGCGCGGCGGCGGACGCACATTTATTTTTAACATGTAATATTTTATTCAGTTAAATTATTATATTATTATATTTTATTCAGCACTTTTAGACATATTAGGTGATGGTACAACAATATCTGATGTAAAAACAGATCAGGAACTGTTATTGAAATTGGAAACCAATATGCGCAATTGCATGAATTGTTTTAAATCATATTTAGATATACCTTAAAGTTCATGTTCTCTATTTGTAATATTATAGTTTATTTTTGTGCACGAGTATAATGTAAATGAAAAACTATCTTCCAATGTAATATTTATAGTATTCATAAAACTTAATGGAAATTTATTTAGATAAAAAAACAATGTTTGTACTTTATAAAATGTAAACTCAATGCAGATAGTAAATAAAAGATGTTTTAATAAATAAATATTATATTGAGATGCATTAATTGGAAATTTTTTTATTAAAAAAGTTAAATTAATGTTAATGATATTGTAATTGTTCGTATAGTAAAAATTTATTTAGTGTTTTATATGAAATAAGAGAAATAGATTGTTTTAAAATTCCAAAAATCTTTAACTCATTTTTGTATAGTTATTACATTTTTAAATGCCAATAACAAATGCTTAAATTTTCTTTCTATAAAATTTTAATAATTTTCTGCCTGCATTAGTCTGTATTCCAGCGTTACCAATTCTTGGCTTGGGTTACCACGCAACAATCAAAAGACCATGTTCATGTGCTGCGTAAAGCGTTCTGCGCAGCACATGAACATGGTCCCTCGATTGTGTGCGTGGAAACCTAGGACAAAAGTTTGTAACGCTGCTGTACTGATTATAAACATTTTAATCATATGGCAAACCTATTAAAACAACTTCGATATTTTTATCACTTAGAGAGGAGGATTTTTGAAACGCTTGAAAGCGATCATAATCGCTGAGCGGTTGTATCTCTTCGCGCGCTTGCATTCGGCGGCAGGCTGGATTGATACGCGCTTATTCGGACATCTTTAGTAATTAATAACTCAAATAACTATAAAATTTTAATATTTTTCTATGTAACATCTAAAAATTTAAATGAGCAAATAGCCAAACAAACGTAAGCGCGCCGCGCGGTTTCTCAGCGCCATCAGCGCACCTAACGTCAGAAACTTGCAGATTCCACCATCTGCACAAAATACACTTTCTGTCCACTAATTAACTAACTACAGAATACTGAGAGTGTACACTTCTGCACTTTAAGATCGAAAAAAATTTTTTTCATGAAGAATACTATTATTTTTTATATACACTATCTTTATTCGTCTCCACAACACGTTATATATATTTTAAAAAAAGGTAAAAAAAAGGCGCCAAGTACACGCAAACCTTCCAAAAAAAAGTTGTTGTATACACGCAAACCTTCCAAAAGAAATTGTTGTATATATAAACACGCAAACCTTACAAAAAAGTTGTATATTTTATATCAACAAATTACCTTTTTAAAAAAAGGTAAAGAAAAGGCGCCAAGTACACGCAAATCTTCCAAAAAAAAGTTGTATACACGCAAACCTCCCAAAAAAAGTTGTTGTATATATAAACACGCAAACCTTACAAAAAAGTTGTTGTGTATTTTACCTAACAAAAAAGTTGTTGTATATTTGAAAATCAACAAATTACCTTTTTAAAAAAAGGTAAAGAAAAGGCGCCAAGTGCACGCAAATCTTCCAAAAAAAAGTTGTTGTATACACGCAAATCTTCCAAAAAAAGTTATTGTATACCAAAAAAAAGTTGTTGTATACACGTAAACCTTCCAAAAAAAGTTGTTGTATATATAAACCTTTCAAAAAAAAGCTGTCGTATATATTAACCTTCCAAAAAAATTAATCTTCCAAAAATAAATGTCGTATATATATTAACAAACCTTCCAAAAAAAAGTTGTTTATATAAACACGCAAATCTTCCAAAAAAAGTTGTTTTGTATATATAAATCTTTCAAAAAAAGCTGTCGTATATATTATTCCAAAAAAAGTTGTTGTATATATAAACCTTTCAAAAAAAAGCTGTCGTATATATTAACCTTCCAAAAAAATTAATCTTCCAAAAATAAATGTCGTATATATATTAACAAACCTTCCAAAAAAAAGTTATTTATATAAACACGCAAATCTTCCAAAAAAAGTTGTTGTATATATAAACCTTTCAAAAAAAAAGCTGTCGTATATATTAACGTTCCAAAAAAATTAATCTTCCAAAAATAAATGTCGTATATATATTAACAAACCTTCCAAAAAAAAGTTGTTTATATAAACACGCAAATCTTCCAAAAAAAGTTGTTGTATATATAAACCTTTCAAAAAAAGCTGTCGTATATATTATATATTAACCTTCCAAAAAATTTATCTTCCACAAAAAAATGTATATATATTAACAAATAACAAACCTTTCAAAAAAAGTTGTATATATAACCAAATGAAAATTTGCTATATATTCTGCCTATAAAAGAGATGATATCAGAAAATGACGCCAAGTTTAAATAAAAAACCTTTCAAAAAAAGTTGTATGTATATATTTAAAAAAAATTGTATATACCAAATAAAAATTCGCTATATATTCTGCCTATAAAAAAGGTGATATCAGATCAGAAAATGACGCCAAGTTTAAATAAAAAACCTTTCAAAAAAACTTGTATGTATATATTTTAAAAAAAGTTGTATATACCAAATAAAAATTCGCTATATATTCTGCCTATAAAAGAGGTGATATCAGAAAATGACGCCAAGTTTAAATAAAAAATCTTTCAAAAAAACTTGTATGTATATATTTAAAAAAAAGTTGTATATACCAAATAAAAATTTGCTATATATTCTGCCTATAAAAGAGGTGATATCAGGAAATGACGCCAAGTTTAAATAAAAAACCTTTAAAAAAACTTGTATGTGTATATATATTACGAAAAAGGATTATATTTATTGCGCTTATTGCGCTTACAGCTTTTTAACCAATAAGCATCGATAAGATTGTATTTAGTTATTTTTGCATCTTTATCTAGTTATTTATTTAAAAATTATATTTATATCTACAATTAGTTAATTTTTTTTCAAATATACATTTTAAAATAATTGCATCTGTATCTATTTACTTTTGCTTCTATATCTAGTTATTTAAATTTAAAAATGATATTTGTGTTTATATCTATCTAGTTAATTTTTCTTAAGCATACTTTTTAAAATAATTGCATCTGTATCTAGTTATTTTTTTTATATCTGTATCTAGTTAAATAAAATAATTTTTTAAATAAAAGTATTTAATTCAAAAATAAAAAAATTTTTCAAATTTAATCAAAATAAAAAAATATTACAAAATTTCGCAAAAAACTTGGCGCTGCTGTACTGAACTACATGTTAAATACATCTTAAAATATTATAAAGAATAAAAATGAGCAATAATTTTACAATTTACATGATTAAGTGTTATAATGACTCAAACTGACCAGAGCGGCAAACGACGACGCGATAGCCAATTAAACTCTTGTTCTTACGGTAAAATTGTAAGTTGATTGGCTATAGCATCGCCATTTGCCGCTTCGTCGCTCTAGTCTGTGGGCTTGTTCGTTTTAGCTACACTGGGGCTGCTCTGGGTCTGCTCTACACAGGACAATACAGGACAGATAAATAGTTTGTTTTGTATTATCTTGTTTAGAGCAGACCCAGAGCTGCCCCAGTGCAGCTAAAACAAACAAGTCCTGTTTGAGCCGAAATTTGTTTGCATCGCTTGCTCTAACATGCTCCTACTCGCTCTAATACTCCAAACTAAACTATAGTATTACGTCACATATACTATAGATTAAAGTATGTTGGAATGATTAGGAGCATGTTAAAGTATTACGATGCGAATCTTATGTAAATTAATAGTTTAGTACAGCAGCGCCAAGTTTTTTGCGAAATTTTGTAATATTTTTTTATTTTGATTAAATTTGAAAAATTTTTTTATTTTTGAATTAAATACTTTTATTTAAAAAATTATTTTATTTAACTAGATACAGATATAAAAAAAATAACTAGATACAGATGCAATTATTTTAAAAAGTATACTTAAGAAAAATTAACTAGATAGATATAAACACAAATATCATTTTTAAATTTAAATAACTAGATATAGAAGCAAAAGTAACTAGATACAGATGCAATTATTTTAAAATGTATATTTGAAAAAAAATTAACTAATTGTAGATATGAATATAATTTTTAAATAAATAACTAGATAAAGATGCAAAAATAACTAAATACAATCTTATCGATGCTTATTGGTTAAAAAGCTGTAAGCGCAATAAGCGCAATAAATATAATCCTTTTTCGTAATATATATACATACAAGTTTTTTTAAAGGTTTTTTATTTAAACTTGGCGTCATTTCCTGATATCACCTCTTTTATAGGCAGAATATATAGCGAATTTTTATTTGGTATATACAACTTTTTTTTAAATATATACATACAAGTTTTTTTGAAAGATTTTTTATTTAAACTTGGCGTCATTTTCTGATATCACCTCTTTTATAGGCAGAATATATAGCAAATTTTTATTTGGTATATACAACTTTTTTTAAAATATATACATACAAGTTTTTTTGAAAGGTTTTTTATTTAAACTTGGCGTCATTTTCTGATCTGATATCACCTTTTTTATAGGCAGAATATATAGCGAATTTTTATTTGGTATATACAACTTTTTTTTAAATATATACATACAACTTTTTTTGAAAGGTTTTTTATTTAAACTTGGCGTCATTTTCAGATATCACCTCTTTTATAAGCAGAATATATAGCAAATTTTCATTTGGTTATATATACAACAACTTTTTTTGAAAGGTTTGTTATTTGTTAATATATATACATTTATTTTTGGAAGATTAATTTTTTTGGAAGGTTAATATATACGACAGCTTTTTTTTTGAAAGGTTTATATATACAACAACTTTTTTTGAAATAATATATACGACAGCTTTTTTTGAAAGGTTTATATATACAACAACTTTTTTTGGAAGATTTGCGTGTTTATATAAACAACTTTTTTTTGGAAGGTTTGTTAATATATATACGACATTTATTTTTGGAAGATTAATTTTTTTGGAAGGTTAATATATACGACAGCTTTTTTTTGAAAGGTTTATATATACAACAACTTTTTTTGGAAGGTTTACGTGTATACAACAACTTTTTTTTGGTATACAATAACTTTTTTTGGAAGGTTTGCGTGTATACAACAACTTTTTTTTGGAAGATTTGCGTGCACTTGGCGCCTTTTCTTTACCTTTTTTTAAAAAGGTAATTTGTTGATTTTCAAATATACAACAACTTTTTTGTTAGGTAAAATACATTTATATATACAACAACTTTTTTTGGGATTAATATATACGACAGCTTTTTTTTGAAAGGTTTATATATACAACAACTTTTTTTGGAAGGTTTACGTGTATACAACAACTTTTTTTTGGTATACAATAACTTTTTTTGGAAGGTTTGCGTGTATACAACAACTTTTTTTTGGAAGATTTGCGTGCACTTGGCGCCTTTTCTTTACCTTTTTTTAAAAAGGTAATTTGTTGATTTTCAAATATACAACAACTTTTTTGTTAGGTAAAATACACAACTTTTTTGTAAGGTTTGCGTGTTTATATATACAACAACTTTTTTTGGGAGGTTTGCGTGTATACAACTTTTTTTTGGAAGATTTGCGTGTACTTGGCGCCTTTTCTTTACCTTTTTTTAAAAAGGTAATTCGTTAATATAAAATATACAACTTTTTTGTAAGGTTTGCGTGTTTATATATACAACAACTTTTTTTGGAAGGTTTGCGTGTATACAACAACTTTTTTTGGAAGGTTTGCGTGTACTTGGCGCCTTTTTTTTACCTTTTTTTAAAAAGGTAATTTGTTGATTGATGGATATTATTTCTTTTTTTCAGTAAAAATATTACTAAATATATTAACTTTATATTGATATTTCAGAGTGAAATAACAATTGTGAAATAATTAATTAGATTTTGCTAAAGAGTCCCACCACCACCCCCGTCATATAAAACGGTCCTCTTTGATTAATGTTGTAATAATATAAAGTTATATATAATTATGTAAATATCAAACAAATCGTTTCTAGGCCATTGTATTTGTCTAATTTAAGCGTCATTGGCTTAACTTTCTTTATTTTCTTTTTTTTACATATATTTGATTATCCATAAAGATTTTCGTCATCAGTGAACATATTTTAATAAAATATTTGATTATATATGACAATTCTTTTTACCATTTATTATCAAAAGATATGATCAAATAATACCACCAATTACTTATCAATTTTCTGTAAGAAAATGATACAGATATCTTTAGCGCCTCTAGGCCATTGTTTTTTTCTAATTTGCGCATCGTCAGCTTCAATCCAAGTATTAGACATTTCTTCTCTACATATACTTGTGTAATGACCATTTTCGATACATTATCCATGATGGAATATAGCACTCATAACTTTGTAGAATTGTCCAGCAATATTTATATTAGTTGTTGGGACAGCACGTAAAGTAAACTTATCTGTTTTTGTTGATATACCGTCTTGAATTGCTATTAAATGCATGACAATTATATCTCCGGTTAATATTAATTCACTTTTACATAATATGTCATTTCCTGTACAATTTTTACATGATTCGTTGTGTAATTGACACCAATGAGAAAATGTTACATTTAATAATTCATTAAGATCAAAACTTTTTTTCTTCCGTTTATTAACAGGAATTGAAAGAAGGATATTTTTATTAACAATAGTCGTCGTATTATGACAATTTTTACATCGTTTAATGAAAGTGACTTGATGCTCAACTAAATTTTTTATATAATCGTATTTCGTGCAAAGAGCTATAAGAAATTCACATGCATCTCGTTTAACATTTTTGGAGAAAAATTCTCCTAAACTTTGTCGTATTACATATGTATTCAAGTTAGGCAGTTTGTTTTCATATTGATTTATTAAAATACCTAAAATACTTAATTTATCATACTCAAATATTAGTTTTCTAATAACATTTAAATGTAAAAAGCATTGCAATACTGCATTTGCATAACACGAACCCTTATCTATATTTTGAAAACCATGTGTGACCCAAGTAATATTTTTTCGAACTTTTTTATGTGATTCTTGAACAGAACTAATTATTTTGGGTTGTACCCATAAAATATCTTTTATTTTACGATACTTTTCTTTTGAAACAGAAATTATATCTGTTTTGGATTTGTGTATTCGTTTTAATCGATTATATTCAACAATAGCTTCTTCACTAGCTTCTATAGATGAAGGGTCAAAATTGATCAAATGCAATCCATCTGAAGATGTTACTCGTGACAATGCAACATAAACTTGGCCGTGACTAAATACAGAATTACCTATGTCCATAAAAGCATTCTGCAAACTCAGGCAAACTTTGGCTTTTATGAACAGTAATTCCGTAACTTAGACACAATGGAAATTGTTTTCGATACTCCAATTACTCCAATAAGTGTCAAATCTGACGTGACAAATATATATTGTCAGGGAGCAGAATAATCAATGTCCGCGAAAACAATTTTGTTTATTATCGATTTGTTGTCATAGTAAATGTTGTCATAGTAAAATAACAAACATTGTTAATCAACATGGAAAGCGCACAAGCCACCAGCTCGAAAATTAATAAGGGAGGAATAAGAAAAAAGTAAGTAAAATAATAATATTATTTTACAATACAACTTTTATAATACAACATTTTATAATACAACATTATGTACATCTTTATTTTTCAGAATGTCAAAACTGGAAATAAATCCGGATAAAGAGTTATTGGAAGACGACCTATTGAAAGACGTAGACATGGTGAAACAAGACATTCAGCTGCAAGATGCAGCTGAAAAAATCAAAAAACTTGAAGAAGAGTTAGAATCTTTAAAAAAAATAGGTAAATACATTACACATATTAATACAAATGTTTGAACGCATTTTATTTAACTACAGATTTTTTACTTTTTGCTGTTGAGTTAAATAACGAAAAATATCAGGATTAATACACAATGATCTAGTCTTGCGCAACACGCAATTATTCGACAATCATTAATTAATATCTCAATTATTATTTTTAAAATTACAGAATAGCAAATGATTATTTATTATTATATTTTTACATTTGCTATTCTGTAATTTTCAAAATAATAATTGAGATATTAATTAAGAAGGATTGTCGAATAATTGCGCGTTGCGCAAGACTATATATATATATGTATATATAACTAATTAAATAATTTTTTCAAAATTTACAGTAGCAAAGAAAAAGGAAAATGAAGAAAAAGGAAAGAAGGAAAACGAAGAAAAAGGAAAGAAGGAAAACGAAGATGAAAAAAAAAGGAAGAAGAAAAGAGTAAAATGGAAAATAGATTCACAAGTGAGTAATACATAAATATAATATTAAATAAATAACAAATAATAAAATAAATAAAATATTAATAACAAACTATTTATAGGACCAAGATGGAACAGAGGTGGTAGGGGTCAACGCAGTAATAAAAATTCTTACAAAAAGCGCGGTGGACGCACATTTATTTTTAATATGTAATATTTAACATAACATTGAAAAGTAAAACAATACCATACATGTTCCAACGTATTGTTATCAACTAGTTTATATTGTGTATGTTGTGTATTATTAGCAATTTGTTCATATTGCGTATTGTTAGCAATCCGTTGATATTCTGTATTGTTAGCAATCCGTTCATCTTTTGTATTGTTAGCAACTTGGTCATACTCTGTATTATTAGGAATTATTTTATGTTCTGTATTTTGAGAAATTCGTAGCAATATTCTTTTTGGTTCTGTATTGTTTCTATTCGGTATTGTAGCAATCCATACATGTTCCAACGTATTGTTATCAACTAGTTTATATTGTGTATGTTGTGTATTATTAGCAATTTGTCCATATTCTGTATTGTTAGCATTTGAAAGAGTAATAATTCTCATAGCGATTAACACTAATTCACCATTTAATAAAAGTTTTCGGAGTACCATATTAATGTAATTTTGAATTCTGATCTGTAAGAAAAACATTGTAGTTTGTAGAAAAGAAAGACATATGTAACATTTAGTCCTTAATTTTTATAAAACAAGAAAAGATAAATATTGAAAAAAATTGCACTTATTCATGCCGTAAAAAATTTTATCAAAAAATTATGTAAGGAACATAATACACACTGAAAACTTTTTTTTAAACATAGAAATAGAGAACGTGGAATATATAAAATATACATAATTTTCGAATATAAATATAATAAATGTAATTTTAATTTTTTTTTAAATAAAATATGTTTTACAGACAACAAGGCTTCACACGCATATATTTTCTTACAAGGAAAGGGACCCAAGTGTCCCCCTCCGATTTTGACGAGCTTTAAATATGTTGTAAAGTAGCTCAAAATAAGAGACACGTATTTTTTTTTATGTGCTTTCTCGCACGTTTAGGGTTGAAACAACCCCTACAAGCTAAAACGGTTTTTTTGGTTTTGACTGAATATCGTCAAAACTGTAAGAGATATCAAAAAATGTTTCGAATAAAAGTTGCATGGTCTTTTATGAGCTTTATAACCGCGTAGCTCGATTTTTAAAAAATTTTATATTTTTTAATTTACCCTTACCCCTTCTTATTATTTTTACGAATTTCAAAATTTTTGTTATGACAAAAGTTGTAGCATTTTTTACGCTGAATACAACCATATATGATTTTATTATGTTTCAAAATCGCATTTTTCAGAAATGAGTTGTCAATGTCGCACTATATGCGTCGCGCTGCGATATATGCATATATATGCATAACGCATCGTTTGTGCCGCTTGTGTAATCGATGTTTGTCGCGCATGTGTAATTGATAAGATGAATAAAATTAGAAATAAAGATTAGCATGTTATGAAGTATTCGGAAAAATGTTCTGATCAAAGAACAAAGTTCACTAAAGTTGTTGCCAAGGCATCTCCTCTATATTACACTTTTATAGTTATACTAGAACAATACAAGCGCGCGCTGCGCCCGTGCACTTATTATAATAATTTAATAATTATGAAATCTAAATATTTTAATAAAATTTTTAAAATTTTAAATAACCGTTAAAATAATCTTTGCTCTTAAACTATCAAACTGTCAGAATAATCGAGATAACCAATTAGCGTCACGGATAAGCGTCAACAATACTTTCGATACATTCGAGTATCGATCTTTCATGCCTTTTTTAAGAGTGGATTATATCGAAAGAGAAATAAATAAATAAAAATCTTCCAATTAAAATGCAATTTATTGTTTTTCAATGGTAATGCAAAAAATTCCAATTAATTTCAGGTTTTTCTATTAATCAATACTAGAAACATTTGTTTGTTTATTATTTTATTTCTTTTATAATAATATATGTCGAAACAATTACAACTTTACCTTCAACAATAACATACTACATATATTGAATATACTACATATATTAACATACATATATTAAAAACAGATGAATTTATGGAACAAACGTATCACAAAGGTGATGTTCGTGAAAAAAGTGATTTATATAAAGTGACTTTTTGCACCATGCGCAAGTAATTATTGCAGGTGCGCCACAAATATCGCATGTTGATTTTGACTGTTTATGGAAACAAAATTCCACTGGTGTTTCGAATTCTTCGGGCTTATTTATTACGTACCCGCTTTTATACCATGCGTATTTCAATAAATTTCTGAATCTTGGCGATGAAAATTGATTATGAGTCAATGACTGTAATTTTAAAATGGTGTTTCTTGCATGCAGATTGACTTCCAGACCTAAAAGCATTACAGTATCAGAAAAGTGTCTAATAAAATTCTTCCACAAACGAAAACTATATACATCCAATGGTTGTATTTTTCCTGTTGTTCCAGCTGGTATAGTCAACAAAATATCTTCTGTAGATTCTGGTTTAGATTCTTGAATAATATTTGGACAATGACCAAAGTTTAGTCCATGAATCTAGTAGTAAAACAGATTTTGGACCTACATTTGGAAAAAGTACGTCTTGCAACCAAATTTTAAAATGATGCGCTGTTAATTTTCCGGATTTCGAAGCCGTAACAAAAATATTAGGTGCCTTAAACATTGTTTCTTGCACTCTGGGACCAAATGTTCCACTAACTTCTTTCAGTACAATAAAAAGAGGCAATAGAAATCTACCATCGGCTGAAACAGTAGGTTATATAGTATAGCTATGCGTAGTTGCCGATACGGATTGTACTGCAGATTCAATCTTTTTTGAGCTGGTTGAAGTTTGGAACGTTCCTGGAACGATTTTTTAAAAATGATTTGTCGCTCTTGTCCTTTTGCAGGGAGAAAGTTTTGAGACCCACAAACAAAGAACAAAAGAGACCGATCCGATACATGCGTCGGAAGACACCCTTATACCCGAAAAACAACCCCCAAAATCACTTAAACAATTCTAGCCAAGCTAAAAATGACTTGTCGCTCTTTTCCTTCTGCACAGAGAAAGTTCCGAGGCCCTCACACGACATGCAAAAAAGACCGATTTGATACATGCGTCGGAAGACACCCTTATACCCAAAAAACCACCCCCAAAATCACTTAAACAATTTTAGCCAAGCTAAAAATGACTTGTCGCTCTTTTCTTTCTGTACGGAAAAAGTTCCAAAACCCTCACACGACATGCAAAAAAGACCGATTTGATACATGCGTCGAAAGACACCCTTATACCCGAAAAACCACCCCCAAAATCACTTAAACCATTCTAGCCAAGCTAAAAATGACTTGTCGCTCTTTTCCTTTTGCACGGAGAAAGTTCCGAGGCCCTCACACGACATGCAAAAAAAACCGATTCGATACATGCATCGGAAGACACCCTTATACCCAAAAAATCACCCCCAAAATCACTTAAACCATTCTAGCCAAGCTAAAAATGACTTGTCGCTCTTTTCCTTTTGCACGGAAAAAGTTCCGAGGCCCTCACACGACATGCAAAAAAGACCGATTCGATACATGCGTCGGAAAACACCCTTATACCCGAAAAACCACCCCCAAAATCACGCCAAGTTAATTGGAATCCGCTTTGATCACTGTTGTAAATATTTTCAACTCCATATTCTATTATTTGATATTTAACGTTTTCAATAAATGTGTTACATTTTTCTTCAAAATCGACGTTAGACATTATAGATGTTTTTCTTATAAATTTTGTTATTTTACGAGATACAATATTATGTATTATTTTAAATTTTCCTATCTATCGCGATGAAGCTGTAAATTCTGGTACATTTAAATTTTCCTGTGCCCGAATAGCCCATCGAGCTAAATCAGCGTCGTGAACAATAATTCTATTTTCAAGAGCTGTATGAAAATTATTTAATGTATATTCCGAAATTTGTTTTAATTTTTTGAATCTACTGCCACCTTGATTCACTTGAATTTCCCATCGTCGTAATTGACGTAATGAATATACTTTCCGAAATCTTTGTTTTACTCCTTCTAATGTTCTTGGCCTTGTTGTACTGCTTTTTCAAAATTCGACTGCATTTTTTTTATATTTATACGGAATACGTCCATCTGTAGTACATATAACTTTAGGATTTGCGTCCATAGCTCACCTTCTTCCTCTTTATCTCCTAGTTCGAATTGCTCTGCTGTTGGAATATTGTTATCGTTTTCATAATCTAAAAATTCTTCTACTTCCATTTTGTATCTCTCATCGCGCATTTCTTTCAGCATAGATTCTATTTTATGTGCCATTTCTCGTTCTTCAGATGTTATCGGACTTGTTGATAGATTAAGGGCCGAAAAAGTTACGTATACTAACATTATTACGTTAAATGGATTTAATTAAATCATTCTAAAAAATATAACAATTAAATATTTCTCCTTATTTGTGTACAAAAAAATAATACTTACTTTATAGTGAATTTGCTGTTCTTTTTTTGATGCTGTTTTATATATTGTTTTTTCGTAATCACTAACAAGCGCACAACTTTAAAGCGTAATATGCACTGACGGAATATGACAACGCGTTGCGCTATAAATGCACTCGAAATGCGACTATAAAAGTGTAAAATAGAGGGGATGTTTTGGCAACAACTTTAGTGAACTTTGTTCTTTGATCAGAACATTTTTCCGAATGTTTCATAACATGCTAATCTTTATTTCTAATTTTATTTGTCTTATCAATTACACATGCACGACAAACATCGATTACACAAGCGGCACAAACGATGCGTTATGCATATACATATATGCATATATCGCAGCGTGACGCATGTAGTGCGACATTGACAGCTCATTTCTGAAAAATGCGATTTCGAAATATAATAAAATTATATATGGTTGTATTCAGCGTAAAAAATGCTACAACTTTTGTCATAATAAAAATTTTGAAATTTGTAAAAATAATAAAAAGGGGTGAGGGTAAATTAAAAAATATAAAATTTTTTAAAAATCGAGCTACGCGGTTATAAAGCTCATAAAAGACCATGCAACTTTTATTCGAAACATTTTTTGATATCTCTTACAGTTTTGACGATATTCAGTCAAAACCAAAAAAACCGTTTTAGCTTGTAGGGGTTGTTTCAACCCTAAACGTGCGAGAAAGCACATAAAAAAAAATACGTGTCTCTTATTTTGAGCTACTTTACAACATATTTAAAGCTCGTCAAAATCGGAGGGGGACACTTGGGTCCCTTTCCTTGTTAGACGAATGAGATAGACTCAATTTTTTTTAAATTGTTTCTTTAAGCTGGACGTAATTATCATATATGTGGCACGTACCTATATATTTGATTAACATGAGAAATTCATAGCTTTTAAATTTTTTGTAGTTTGTTTGTTTTTCTCAGGAATATACTTAAAGTATGCAAAATATTATCCAAATTTTTTGAAATTGAAAAATATAACTGTTGATTTTAGAAATATCGAACTAATGCATTCCTAATAAATTTATGATAAATGTTAAAATAATTTCTTCGACGAATACAATTAATCGTTGTGTATCTTGTCATGCAATGTAAGGATAAGAGGACAAATGTTAAGAGAAATATCAATGTCGGTAAATTTGAAATATGTGCTTTCGAGAAACTAAAACTATACGCGTAATTTATATGTATTCTTCTATATTTTAAAAGTGAAATATAGAAGAAATATAGAACAAAAAATTATTTGTTGTTGGTTACTCACCTATATATATTAATTAAAATAGAAGTGTTTGTTGCAATGCGCAAATTTGTAAGAAGAATACGCCTAATACCGCTTCCAATTGGGAACGTCAAGAGACATATAAACCTATTCGCGATATTTCCATATCAAACAATTATCGAACACTGAGGAAGATATCGGTGACATACACACTTTATGCCATGTAAACAGCGTTAAGAAGCTCACACTGAGCATGACGCTACTTATCGATGGATGAGAATAAAAATTAAAAAATATAATGAACATATATACGTAAAGTACAAAAATTAAATTGCCACGCAATTGTGATATTGAATATATAATATTTTCAAATAAAATTAACGTTTTGTGTATATAATAAAATTAATCATTCATGACAAAAAAATTTAATTTATTCAATTTCTTTATTGACTGAGAGCGTAGATAGTCTTAGTTTTTACAATATAATACAAATACATTATGTATTATAAAATTAAATTCTAATGAAAATGGGCTATTTTATCATTGTCAGATGTCCGTCCATGTCCTTTGTATACGTATTTTAAATGATAATTGTTTTTGTCACTAACGTAATCCTTTTTCATTACTCATCAAAGAATGCAAATATCTGCGTTATTCAAAATTTATAGTATTAGAAATAGCAATAATATAAGGGTATTAAAAATAATTAAAAACAAAAATTAAATAATTATAAATACTTAGATATTATTTAATAAAATCGAAGAAAGAGAATTACAACAATTACCGATACATGATTATGGCTGAGAAACAGTGAAGTAAGTCTTCCACTGACTTAAATGTTTCGCTATTTATTATATTTACTGATACTTAAGTAATACCCGTAGTTGTTGACAAGTCTTACGTATTCCAATTTTCGTTTCTTTATTTTTTTTCAACATCTCTTGCTATTTGATATCGCTTTTTCGATGAATATTTGGTTATCTAAAACAAATTTTTTGAATAATATCAATACATACAGATCTCTACATTGCAATTTGATAGAGTACAGTGCATAGTATTGTATATATAATTCACATCAAATATGTCATATATGTAATAAATATATGTAGACATAAAGCTTTATATTTAGATACCAGGAAATGGGTATGTTAGTGTAAAGTGCAGAAAGTATACCTCGCTCATGTGCTTTTGCTCGTGCACATGTGTAATAATTACAATGAATGTTGCAATTAAGTCATTTCTTCTACAAAAACAGAGAAAAACTAAAAAACTGATAAATTTAATAGTTGTGACAAATATTAATAAATAATTATTATAATATATTTAAATGATTAAGAAATATATACAGAGACGTATATTTAAAGAAAAATGTTATTACCTATTTGAATCGAAAGTAACTTTTTCAACAATACTGAAAACAAAATTATACAGTTCAACTTGTTTTGCATGTTTTGCAACACTAAAAAAAATGCATTAACATATTCGGGCTGAGCTCTGCGCTGTATTAATTCCGTTAAATAATGGCGAATGATAGCAAGATCTTCAGAGCAAGATAGGTATTCTAAAAATCTTTCATCAAACGTTGCATTCCATTTCTTCCATATCTCGTTCCAAATAGCGTGGTTCATTGGTATTAAATTATGACAGTATGTTCGTTTCATCTCCATCGAATTTCTGCATTACAAAAAAATATCTTATTGCTACAAATTTGCTTACATTTTGAAATTTTAATTATAAAATAATTTATTCAGCATGATACAAAAATGCAACAACATTCTGATGAAATAAATATTATACTTATAAAGTAGCTTACGAGTTGTCTTCAGAATATTTAAACTCTTCTAATAATTTCGAAGCAGCATTTCTTCGGCACTCAGAAATACCAAGAATACATGCCCATTTTACAGCTTCTTGTCTTAAATATATAGTGAGAGTATGGTCTGTCCATTCGTCAAAGTATCCTATTTTTGTAAGAAGTCCATCTATTCTGTTTTTCATTGTTTCCTAAAAATCGTTAAACTTCAATTTAACACTGTTTATTTTCGTTTATTTAATATATTTTATTTTATTTAGTATGTAAAATGTAACTTTTTTTTATGGAAATCTGTCATTACCTACCATTATCAAATTACCATATTCAAGTGGAAACATACAAGTAAAAGATTCGAAAACTTTAATCATAGGATACCATGTAACAAAATTAGTATCTCGTATTACGAAGTTCGTAATATATATATATACACTTATACACTTATTTCACTTAATACGAATTTCTAACAAATTTAGTCACTCGCACTACACTGCTCTGGATAAGTACTCTTAAGTATGCATAGTGCAAATGGCCAAATTTGTTAGACCGAATTCACTATAATTACTTTTTTTTTATTTTAACACTTTCTGCACTGATCAGCGCACCTAACGTCAGAAACTTGCAGATTCCACCATCTGCACAAAGTACACTTTCTGTCCACTAATTAACTAACTACAGAATACTGAGAGTGTACACTTCTGCACTTTAAGATCGAAAAAAATTTTTTTTATGAAGAATACTATTATTTTTTATATACACTATCTTTATTCGTCTCCACAACACGTTATATATACATTTTACGACCGATGCTAATATATAAATGTAATTAATATATACATCAAAACTGCGAGCTGACAGGTCTGAGCGCCGCCATGTTAGAAAATGTTGATGACGCTGACCAATAAGACACGAGCGACATACATCTCAACGCGACATACATCCTAGCGAGATGATTTTCTAGATTTCTCGACTTTGAATGCGTATATTTATTTTTATAAAGCACACAGAGCAAAAACAAGCAGACTTTTCTTATGTAATTTGGGTATGCGCTATCGATTGAGCCTATTGCCAACTCAATCGGCCCAGCCGTTATCGAGATCCGATAATCTCGGCTCGTCTCAACTTTCGGGCTCGCGTAAAGATACACGGTCGGTCTTGCGCTACGCGTGAACTTGGCGCGAGACACTACCGTGTCTCTTGATAATACATTAGATTTATGAGCTATATATATAAATATAAATAAATAAATAAATATATATATATATATATATATATATATATTTATATATAAAATTCTTATATCTAAAGTATTATGTATGTATTTAAAGATTACATTATGTATGTATATATAATGTACAGCAATGGATATACATATTACATATAACAAAATATGTGCAATGCATATATCTAAAGATTACATAATGTATGTATATATGTATAATGCACAACAATGTATATTCATATTATGTGCAACAAAGTATATACAAATTATGTATCTACATTTTATATATAATGTATATACATATACGTATATACATATAAAATACATCAATGAATATACATATAATATATTGCAATGTACATCCAAATTATGTATATGAAATGTACATATATATAATATTTGACGCTGTATATACATATAAAATACATTATTGGATATACATATTATGTACCATAATGTATATTTAAATTAGGTATATAAAATGTATATACATTCTATATACAGGATATTATTTTCATTTAATGGAGAAAAAATGCATATACATAAAATATCCAATGTTATGTGGGATTAAAGCACATTAAAAACTAATATTATTGTACAAATAAGAATAAAATGATGTAATACAAAATTTATATCAATAAATCAAGGAGTTATTGTAAAAAAAGTCGATAATGCCATATCTGAAAATAAATCAGGTGGTTAAATGTATACACATAATAATTTCTTATGCGATATCTATTGCGAGTCAATCATGCGAGTCAATTATATGTAATTATTTCGCAGTGAGTATATCAATTGCATTTAATGCAGCATAAATAATAAAAAAAAATGCGTTTTTCTTGATATAGCCAAATAAATTTCTCTGATATAGCCATAATTTAAAAGCAATTTAATTAATACACATAGATAATATATTATTTGTGCATTATTTCTTACAAAATATTCGTGTAAAAGATACGCGCTGTAACGTCTATTTCGCTGAGATGTTATTATTACACGGAGAAGATTTTAAATAAAAAATTACTATGTGCGGCAGTAGCCGCGGATCATGAAGAAATTATAAAAATTTTTAATATGTTTTTCACATGTGAAACATATTAATTATTTTCGGTTCGCAGCTTTATGGTCCGCGGTTAATTAATGCCATACATAGTAATTTTTGATATAAAATTTTCTCTGTGTATACATGCTTAGCATGAGATGTTACTGCCTGTTTTGATCGTTGTTAGCTAGATTTGACTGACAAATTAATATTTACATTCAAATGGAAAATAATTATGCGTCTTTTTTCGTCCTCTACTATACTCATCGACAGATAGGTTCTTGTATCAGTTCTTGTTAGTTCATCGTACTCACAATCAGTTACACGTGTCTAGTCACTTCAAACGGACATAATGTCTACATCACTATATATTGCAACTAAAAAACATGTATGGGAATATTATGTGAAACTATCGGATTTTGAAGCACAGTGCAAGTTTTGCGAAAATAAATATATATATTTAAAAGATCGATACTTAAAACGACATATGGCAATGCATCATATAAAAATTTGGAAATACGAAGAAGAGAAAACAATAATAAAAGGGCCATGGATGTATTTCAAGTATTTAAACAATTCACATTCACAGTGTATTATTTGTGACGCAAATGTTCTGTCTACATCCAAATCTGTAGAAAATCATTTGAGTTCACATTCCGAAAAACAACGAAAGAATCATATCCTTTGCGGTTGGCAATGTAAATATTCGACAAAAAAAGATGATTTTGTGATGGAGTGTAATATTTGTAATAAGAATGTACCTGTTTGTAAATATAGTTATCTGGACACTCATATAAAAGTGAAACATTCGGACAAATTGAAAAATACGCAAGTGACACATGACACAATTGGTTCATCAGAATGCGTTTCATCACTTCAAACGAACACAACGTTTAAGTCATTACCTATTGTAAATAAAAAGCATCTGTGGAAATATTATGTAAAACTGCCGAATTTTAAAGTGCAGTGCATGTTTTGCGAAAAAAAATATTATTATATACACATTTGTAATTTCCGAATACATTTTTCAACACATCATAGAAAAATTTGGAAATACGAAGAAGAGAAAAAACTAATAAAATTGCCATGGATGTATTTCAAGTATTCAAACAAATTATATTCACAATGTATAATCTGTAATGCAAATGTTCGATCTATATCTGAATCTATAGAAAATCACTTGAGTTCGCATTCTGAAAAACAACGAAAGAATCATATCTTTTGCAGTTGGCCATATAAATATTTGACAAAAAGAGATGATTTTGTAGGAAATAATTAATAATATGTAATATTTGTCACAAGAATTTTGCTCTTGGTATTCAGCATTGGATGATTTCTCATATAAAAATGACACTTTCGGACAAATTGAAAAATACAAATTGAAGGAACACATAACACAGTTTGTTCGTCAGAATGTGTTTCATCACTTCAAACGGACTGTCTATACCATTGAAAGATTGTTATATATTGTTAACGAATTGTACACCTTAAATTTTACAAATAAAAAAATACATGTAGAAATTTTTAGTCTGGATCAAAAATAGCAAAGTTTACATGGATCATCAAGATATATTTTAAATATTTCAACTCATTAAAATTGTGATGAAAACATTTTATCTGAAAGTTTAGAAGATCACTCGCATTTTGAAAAATAGTTACAAAAACATACACTTCAGAGTTGGCTATGGAAATACTGTACCGAAAGTGAAGTTTTGAAGTAGAATGTAATATTTGTCACTGATATATTTTCGTTGCTACTAGAACTAATTTAAATGACTATATTAAGAATGAATATGATTTGGCAAGTTAACTAAATTGAATAAAAAAATGTCCGTAAGTTTCATTGATATTATTGTTAATATTATTATGTATATTTAATTTTACATTACAATAATTATTATGTATAATTATTCTTTATATAGATTTATCCGGAAGTTGATAATAAGAAATGATGGTAACGGCGTCCAAGTAACATCACAACCAACAATAATGGCAGTCTTTATTTTAACGATTTTAATTTATTAAAAGATATATACAAGAAAAGTGGTGTACATAGTTCTGACGTATAATTATTTGTTTTATGTTTATAAAATAACGACCTAACAATTTACCCGGGAGAAAAAATACAAAATTAAGATGTGATTTTATCAAATATAAATATTTTACAAGTATAGATTTTATAAAATTTTATAGAAAATAATTAGAAAGCAAAGTAAAAGTCGAAGTATAAAAATCTACCAAAAAACACGTCGCGATCGATCGATAGATCACGATGGACTGGTTGGGCAGCTCTGTTATACTGTAACATGGAGTATCAGTATACAGGGTGTCTGGCAATAATCGCCCCACCGGTCATATACAGGTAGAGGAGATCAAATCGAGTAGAAAAGTCCTTTACCATTTTTTAATTTTCATAATAAGTACTGAGTAATTAACGAAAAAAGATCGGCGAATCCGCGAGAGTAAAGCGCGCGTGGTGAGAAGGACGTCCCACTGCTACGCGATCACTAGGACACAAGGATCTAGCGTTACGCGCCGCTCGTATGTTGCCATTGTCATTTGTAGAGCGCTCCTCCCAACGCTTCATCGCGCGCCTAGTGATCGCATAGCAGTGGGATGTCCTTCTCGCTGTGCGCGCTTTACTTGCACGGATTCACCAATCTTTTTTCGTTAATTACTTAGTACTTATTACAAAAATCAAAAAATGGTAAAGGACTTTTCTACTCGATTTGACCTCCTCTACCTGTATATGACCGGTGGGGCGATTATTGCCAGACACCCTGTATATTCATTTCGTATAGTGATGCAATGTTTCCTACTTTCGTATAATTGTTTTCTTTTTGATGTCATATTAGTAGTATGTTGGCAGGTATAGGGCGTCACAACAAACCCCCACCACCTACCCCATATTTGACCCAGTGACCTACTTATGGTCTGGCGTCAAAACATTCCCCCACCCCTCTCTGACGGGATGGGTAAGAAGATGGCGGTCAAACAAGATGGCGGATGTTGCCAAGATGGCGGAAATTTTTATTTTTCCGAATTGAGACAATCCAAACGGGGTTCGAACCTGGATCGCTGGGTTTCTACTAGTCCTGGTCCTAGTCTGCTGGGCTACCTATAGATCTGATGAAGTAAGTCGTAGAGTCGTATTTATGGCAGGCGCAGGATGACGTAAATTTTTATTTTTTTCCGAATTGAGAAAATCCAAACAGGGTTCGAACCTGAATTGCTGGGTTTCTAGTCCTGGTCCTAGTCTGCATGGCTACCTATAGATCTAATGAAGTAAGTCGTAGGGTCGTATTTATAGCTATGGGGCCTGGCAGGTATGGGGCCTGGCAGGTATGGGGCATCAAAACAAACGACGTCACACAGTCACCTCGCGAAGGGGTCGTATTTATGGTGGGGCCGCGTCTATATGAGGTACCCCGGACTCTCTGGCAGGTATGGGAAATGTAAACAAACATCGCCAAGGTGTCGGGCGGGGAATGATAGAACTACGGTCAAGAGACCTGTGAGCGGGCAAGTATGGGAGAACAAAAGAACGACGGAGTCAAACGGTGGATTCTGCTAGACCGATATTCGACGAAATAGAGTGACGACTAAGGGTGCGTTCGGGCAGCTCGCTACTAGCTCCGTTCACGGAGCCAAGATAGCGCTAATGAATGCGAGCTCCGTGAACAGCAATAGCATAGCGTGGTAGCGTGCGTCTGCCAATAAAAATGGAACAAGATCGTAAAAAAGCAATATTAACAGCAGTAGCACTTATAATACAAGAATTAATAGATTCATCGTCTAACAGTGATAATGGTAAAGATTTAAAAATAATAAAATAGAGTATGAATGTAAGAAAACATGTACCATGTATTAACATTAAAAATTAAAATATCGGCATTTCTCACATTTTCCGTTGAATTATTAGATGAATGTTTGTAATAAAATTAGGTGTTATTATTTTCAACACGTTAAATGCTGGACAAAAGATCCAGTCCAATTATAAATCTTTTGTCCAATATTAAACTAGTTGGAAATAATAACACCTAATTTTGTTACAAACATTCATCTGATAATTCAACGGAAAATGTGAGAAATGCCGATATTTTAATTTTTAATGCCGAGACATGGTACATGTTTTCTTACATTTATACTCTATTCTATAATTTTTCATTCTTCACCATCATCACTCTCAGACGATGAATCTATTAA
Organism: Linepithema humile; assembly: GCF_040581485.1. Taxonomy (NCBI): domain Eukaryota; kingdom Metazoa; phylum Arthropoda; class Insecta; order Hymenoptera; family Formicidae; genus Linepithema; species Linepithema humile. Next base: position 18,617,052 of record NC_090130.1, on the reverse strand, counting down.
TTCTTGCATTATAAGTGCTACTGCTGTTAATATTGTTTATTTACGATCTTGTTCCATTTTTATTAGCAGAAGCGCGCTACCACGCTATGCTATTGCTGTTCACGGAGCTCGCAAACGCTAACGCTATCAACACACTACCTCGGAAGGAATAGCGTTGATAGCGCGCAGTTATGACGTATCACACAACCATTAATGACGTCATAATTGCGTTTGGTAGCACTACCAGCTAGCTTCGTGAACAGTCGATAGCGCTAAATAGCGCTAATAGCGTCTCCCCGAACGCACTCTAAGGGGGCTCCTGTGCAAACGGTATAGAGCGCGCGCCGGTATAGCGAACAAAAGAACGCAGCGACGAATGATCGGATGCCTTTTAGTCTGATATTCGGCATGCTGGTTAAGGGGGCAGCGATATCGCGTGAACGGGGTAAGCCACCCGTTTTCGCGGATTGAGCGCGCTGTATGGATTGGGGATGCAGGAACAAGCAAAAAGAGAAAGGAAACAAACACGAGAAATGGAATACAAAATCGTTTATTTAAAATTTTTCTTAAGAATACATAATTGAACTGACAAAATAAAGTTTATACATTTTATGATTTTCAATAGAATCAAATTTAATTATAAATGATAAAAGTATACTTTAATGTATGAATTACAATTTTCGTTGAAATCTAATTATATGTACAATTTGATCAAAGTAAAGAGCGATTAATTCTAAAAATACAATTTTAAATTGATCGTCGAGAAATGTTAAATCTTTTAGTTGCGTACGTACATTAGTTTGTATTTCGTGACAATTAGATTTGAACGCGAGTTTTATAATATCGTTTTCGATATAGCCCACGATAGGTAGTCTTATTTGTATTTTATTAATAAGATATTTAGCGCAATCATTGGCACTAGTGGTGATTATATTCAGTCGATTCAAATTAGCGTTTACACATTCGAGTATATTTTCTAGTCCCAGAAAACTAGCTCTCTGCATTGTTATAGCAAGCGAATAAGTCCGGCGTTTCTTCGGAGCATGAATTTCTTCTTTAGTCGTGGTATTTTCCAAAGGTTGAACTTCTTGTCCGTTTTCTCAATATGTCAATAACAAAGCTCTTGCTCCATAAGCAGTGGTGAAATTTATAATTATCTTGTTGATAATAATCGAGTTTGCCGTAATACTATTTCCATTTAAGTAATCCGACATTTGCTTCATATTTTCTTGAAATTTTTGCCATTCCGCCATGTTGAAGCAAATAACATCGGCTCCTTTGGATGAAAATTTAACGAAAGGTTGAAAATCAAACTCGTCGTCGTTGATTGAAGTTTGCAGTCCAACATGAATTTTCTTCTTATAGGAAAAATTCAATCCATATGTTGTAGATAATAGTATGCAATTCTGCACAATTTTTTCGGAGATGTCGCATCTTGCTTCGGAACTGTCGCTGCACTTTGTCGGCTTTTCGGATTTCACAATTTCCTGGCGTTTATCCATGATACTGATTTTTATACGCAGACGCGAAACGAAAATACGAAAACTGAAACTTGTTCGCTGTTGAACTTGTAGGTTTGAATGCTAGGAGAGGAATGAGAAAAATGTTACAATCTTCCACGTAACAGAAAATCGGAAAATGGTGGGGGAAATTTGAACACATATAAACTTTTAAGCACTATGATTAGTCGCAAAGGCGACGCATTAACAAATATTACTTTTCCGAATTCCCACAAAAATTCTACTAGATAAAGAAAGTTTTGATTTTCGTGTCGCAACATGTTATGGAATAAATTTTCGTGTCGCAACATGTTACGAAATAATTTTTCATGATCTTACAACGGAAAAATTTTTGCTACCCTATTGTGGTTTTTACTACGTATTGATATATAGAGAATTATTCTTATTTAATCAATAGAATTTCTACCCGTCGCGTAGTATTTTTTAACAAGTTAATCGTCGGAATTTTTACTACGTGTTCAATAGGATTATAGGACTATAGGATTATTCTTACCCTGAATCAATCAACTTGATATTTTATTTTTTCCGAAGCACCTTGCTCTCCTATCTTGAAGTATCGTTCGTTGAATAATAGGATTATCGTGAAAAGTACGACCGAAACGTTGTATGACGAAAGGACCTGGACCGTTGTCCAGTTTCAAAGGAAGTGTAATAAAAATATTTGAAAACGATGTTTTTTTCCTAAATTTTCTCAAGGTGGGGGGAAAACTGGTATAAAACGGGAAGACGCTGAAAAATCACACAGTTTCACATTTTCTCACGCATTCGGGATCATAGCGATCTGTATTTCCGTCTTCGTGTGATTTTACTGCGTATCGAAGCCACGTTGAATTAAAAATGTCTAGTTTGCGGGAAATTATCGAATCGTGTTTGCGATTGACGCGTAGTTTAAACGGGCTCTACATCGATAATTATTTATCGTCGTTATTCGACAACGACGATAATAATTATGTTGTATTCGCAAAGTTTGCGGGTGCGTGCCCTAGCGCGGTGCTCGCGGTTTTATTCCGTTTGGGGCATTTCTCGATTTACCTCCAGCTTTTGATTATTGCTGGCGAAATAATCGAGATGAGGCGTGTGTTTAACGACAACAAAGAAGAGGATACGGGAGGCTATATCGCCGGCCTGCTGAATTACTATCGTGGTGCGGTAAAAAATGGTAAGTTTCTATTTTTTATTATGAATATTTAAAATAAAATTTAAAAAAATTAAAATCATTATTTTTTAGGAACGCTACAATGTCACGAGCCGAAAAAAGTCATGGCGGTGGAGGGTGTGGCGCGTGGCGTGCGTCAAAATTATGTCGAAAAGCGAGCTACTCAACGCCGCGGGATAAGACGCCGAGCCGATACCTCGCCTGAGGTTGGACCTTCGTGTAAGTCCTTGTATACGTTATTTATATGAAATAAAATAACAGCATCGATTTAATATTAGGAAATTTTTCAAAAAATTTAATGTTTTAGCTCGCGCGCGAATTATTCTTACGCCGGAGCTTGTCGATCTTGTGAGCAACGAATCGACGAGTCAGCTGCCTCCTCGCGAAGTGAGTTCGTTCGATGAGAAGGAAATATTCAGTCCTTTGTACAGTAAGTAATAAGAAAAGTTATCTTAGCAGAAGCATAAAATAACTAAAAAATTTGAAAAATTAATAACGTAAATTTTTAGATAACGACCGTCAACAGAGTGTAATATTACCCGGGGCTGACGACAAAGTGGAAGAGCAGGAGAAAGAGCAAGAGCAGGAAGACGAAGAAGAAGAAGAAGAGCAGGAGGAGGAAGAGCAGGAGGAGGAAGAGCAGGAAGAGAAATTACAGGCCGAGGAGAGGAATTATAAAGGAGGGGATGAAGAAAGCCACGACGGATGGGGAATGGGTGACAGAGGTAAGAAAGATTGAAAATTTTTACAGTTGCTTTTATGCTCAAATTTTATTTTTTAAACATTAAAATTTTCACAGGATACAGACCCCCTGTGATTTCTTACTCTCCCGATTACAATTATCAAACGAAAGTGTAAAATAAAAAAGAAGAAAATCTAGAGGTGAGCTGATTTAACACTACAAATTTTTCGATTTTTATTGCAAATAAAATTCGAGCATGAAGATATAAAATATAATATTTTATCAAATTTTTTAATTACTTCGCTAATTTTTTAATTTTGACTTTTGCAGTTCAAACAGGTGGTGGTAGAGAAGAAGAGCCGGAGGAAACTCGGTCGGGCGTGGAATCGACTGGCGAAACCGACGACTTCGAAAGAGCACCGCAGGAAGAGGAAAGAACGGAGAAGAAAACGAGGCGAGCGGAGGATATCGATGCAGCATCGGCGGCGGAAAGGCGTCGGAATAATAATCAGGTCGGCGATAATTTTAATTATATAGAATTAGTATCGGAAAACACGCGTAGGTTTAGAAATTTCGGGATAGAGGGTAGAGAAGCTAGATTCCGTATACTTCCGTTTCCCGAGGGAGGAGGGGAGGTTTACACACAATTGGAAAACGCGTTTCGCGAAATTCACTCTTACGCGATATTTTCATGCGTACCGGGAGATTATGTTGGATTGTCTTTCGACTCTCCGGCTCTTTTTCACGGCCCCACTGGAATATCGTTCCGTCCGGCGAATGATTTGACTCCCAAGAACATTTGGAATCTCGTGAGTGTAACGTCCCGTAAAATTTCTGAAAAATAAAATAATCAATTAGTTGTCAATAGAGATATATCCTCAATTATTAAATTGCATGACCAAATATAATCTAGTAATTTAAGATTATAATATTTAAGGTGGATGTCCCGGAATAAATAAATTTAATTATCTTTAAATAATAATGCTTTCGTGAAACATAAGGTTTCATCAATAGATTATAAACGTTAAATTCTCAATTGCTAATTATTCAGTAAATTCAAAGCTATATAATTTATTCTCGGATCTCTAACCTTACCTTATTCGTTTATTAAAATTTACTTTCCTTGTAATAAATACACTAAGGACAGAAATCTATAAATATATTCATACATTAATAATGAATCTAGTCGCTTTAGAGTCATATTTAAATTATAATACTATGACGGGAGAGTAAAGACTTAGTTATCGACTATGAAACATAAGCCGGTAAAACAGACCTATTGGAATACATTGAGAAAAATTATAAAATTCTAATAACAGATTTCTAGCCTTAATGTATAGGAAGCAATTCGAATCATTGACAAAATCTTACACTGCAACCACCGTTATGTGTTCATATAAATTGTACAACGCAGGCAATTACAATTTACGATCTTCAACAATATCGCAATTACTTGAAATTTAATTTTAACGCGCTTAAAAACTAACGCAAAATTAATATTATTGGAGAAAGGTGATTGAACTAATCGGTTTAAACAATAAATATATATATATTCTAAAAAATTATTATGAGATATAAAAATATAAAAATTAAGAAATTACAAAATATATATAAATAATAATAAACTAATATAAAAATAATAAATTTAATATAAAAAAAAAAATATAAAATTAAAAAATACAATAACAAACAAAGCAAAAACAAAATATATATAATATAAAATTAGATGATGAAACGAATAATTATCCTAATTAAGTCCCGGGCGCGCTCCCAAAAATTTTGCTGTGCTGGCCCTTCGATCGGCTCTTCCTCCGGCTCGAGAAATGGCTCATCCGCCGGTTCGGTAAATTGCTCCTCTATTTCCCGAGCTAGGACCCTCAACGATTGCACCATTTGGTGCCCATCTTCTGCCTCGATAGGCTCGGTGAACTGCAAAATCACACGAGCACTGTCCCTCAGATCAATGAAGGTCCCATAGAGAAGGACCCTTCGAGAGTTCCCTTCTCCGACAGACACTACAGAAATTAATTCCATGTGATGCTTCATGGCCTTGATAATCTGAAAACAATCAAAAACGAATTAGTAATGCCTCTAGATTGAATTTACCTGAAAATAAAACGAATTATTAAATTTTACAAAAACTCAAAAATTTTAAAATTTAAATTTTTTAAAACTTTTTATTGCCAGAATAATCTCACAACTAAAGCGAACTTTACGGACCGAACTCAAAATAGTTATCTCTAAACGTTCCCGATTTATAGCAAACTCAAAATTTTTAGTAAGACTCTATAATTCGAATATTCAAGCTGGATTAAGGTTATTAGTGTTCATAATACATCGCTACGACGTCCCGTTTGCGAGATATCGACATTTTTGAAAAACCACTATGCGTTAAAATAATCTATAAAAAATAACAATAATAATGGTAAAAGTCAAAATTTTCAATAACTTACCGTTTCCAAGAAAACTACAAAAGAAATAATATTTTTCTTAACACTTTCTCTCTGCATGCACGCAAGCAACAAGTGACTTACCTAGCCGCCCTCTGGCAGCGAGGTACAGCTACCTTAAAACCGGTCGACAAGTGTCCGCTAAGAAATAATTTAACTTAATATTTTGACCCTAATAAACCGTATAAATTTGCTGAAATAAATTAATAATTAATTAATTCTAAATTAATAAACTAGTAAAACTTTTAAAATAATTGAATAACAAACGAGAAATAAGCGATTACACTAGTTTAAAATAATACTTGCTCAGACTGTACCTGTGAATGCAAGCACAAGAGCTGAACATTTGAATTATTGAATAAAAGATTTACTAGAACAGTTGGATTAAAAATAATATCTTGTCAATGAACTGTATATTAATTAGTTATTGAAACCAAGAACGAATGTTTAAATTAATTATTTTAAATTTAAAATAAACACCTTTTTGGTATGAGAATAATAATAAATAATACTTTAATTTTTATAAATAAATTATAGTATGTAAATTCGCGACGCCGATCTGATAGAATCAATCCTGAGCGTCCTACGACGAGTATAAAGAAATATAAAAATAATTTCACTCTTATATGTAAGCTCATCTGAACACTTAAAATGTTGAATAGAAAATTTATTAAAACAATTGAATTAAAAGTAATATTTTGTCGACAAACTATATCAGGACTAGTTATTGAAATTAAGAAAAAATATTTAAATTAATTATTTTAAAAATAAAATAAACACCTTTTTGGTATAAAAATAACAATAAACAATATTTTGATTTTTGTAAAAGGACTATAATATGTAAATTCACGACGCCGATTTAATAGAATCAATCCCGAACGTCCTACGATAAGTATAACGGAATCTAAAATTATTTTCGCACTTATATCTATAAATCCATATTTCACACAAAATCGCGAATAACTCAAAAGTGAATTTAACTACAGACTTCAAACTTTGAGAACCACTTTTAAATACGGGATCACCCAATATTCTTCAATAATATCTTACTAATTAACTCTAATTAAAAACTTGACTAATTAAAGCTGTAGTATAACTTTATAGTACTACCTTAAAAGTGCAACTCTATGAAAGAGCCTGTATGAAGGCCCAATTTGAATCCCCTTCGTCAGAAGACGTAAAATAAAAGTTGCCTACGTGAAAAGATTCGACCTAAGTGCTAACACTTAACCTGTAGCCCTCGAAACAAAATCGCCTTTTTCACATATGCTATATATATAATATATATATGTATATCTATACATGTCTCTCTATAGACCCCTTCACAGCTAACTTTAAACGACCAACTGACTTGAAATACTTAACCAACGAGTGAAGGCAAATAAGATAAGAATATTTTTATGAAATTATTAAAAATAATTATTTATTGTTATATATATATATATTATAAAGCATAAGATAGGATAAGGAAATTAATATATATTATTACTTAGAACTATATATCTTTTTATTCTTAATTAAGATACACTGTCGATGCTTCCGAATTATTAGTATAAATATAAATTTCTCGCATATGAAACCGTGTGAGCTTCGGCGGACGCGGATTAGCTCGCCGGAATCCAGGTTTGGTCGGTTGGGGGTATGTCAAATAAACCAAATACTTGTTTATCAGAAAAATAATGAAACAGTGTTTATTGAGAAAGATGTTGATACGATTTGCCTCGAATGATCTGCTACAATGCTCGTGCATACATGCGAAGCGTGTGCAAGATGAATTTGAAATAGTATACAAATTAGCCAAATATCGGTGAAGCAATTGACAAGTGATAGCGAAATAGTTCTTTAAAGCGGCGTGAAATGAATACAGAGTAGCGTGTGGATAAATGCGGAGTATCGTTACTGGTAAAATAATTAATTGAGCAACGGTGGAATAATTATTTTAAAGCGGCGCAAAATATAAGTAAAAGCAACGTGAAAATAAATGCAAGATATCGGCAAAGGCGAAATAATTATTTAAGCAATGGTGAAATAATTATTTTAAAGCGGCGCAAAACAAAAGCGAAAGCAACGTGAAAATACATGCAAGATATCGGCAAAATGAAATAATTGTTCGAGCGGCGGCGAAATAATTATTTAAGGCGGCGTAAAATAAATGCGAAATATACGTGAAAATCAATGCGAAGTATCGTAATAATGAAATAATTATTTGAGGCGACGGTGGAATAATTATTTAGTATGACGTGAGGCGTCCTGGTGCGGTCGGCGAGAGCGCAAGCGCGGGCGATCGTGTCGCAACGGTTGGTACAAGACGGAGCGCTCGTCGGTGAGTGCGTTCGTAGTATCGCGAGTCTGTTCGATCGTAGATCGATGCGGACTATTCGGCGGCGCGGATTGGTCGACGCGGTGTTGCTTGCCGGACGGATTACCGTTATGAAATCCCGGCGAATAAACGCGGTGTGCGGACTTAGGCTGCCGATTACGTTCGGCGGGAGTACGAGGATGCTCGTACGAAGACGGAATTTAGAATAGCGACCTGGCTAGGTATGCGGAAATGCCCGCAATACAGAGTTCGGTGGCCTAGAGGAACCAAGTACGCTTGGCGGGTATACGAATATATTCGTATCCTGGAATCAAAGAATACCGAGGACGCTCGGCGGTACACGAGGATACTCGTGTGCTGGCACAGGTATAGAGTCCGAGTATGCTCGGTCGGGACTACGAGGACGCTCGTAGCAGGGTTGTTCGCTGTCGATCAGCGAACGGAGTCTGGTGAGAAGACGTTCAGCCGGGCCTCTTTTATACCCGGCTGGCGGCCGAATGATTTCGAATCGGCAAGCATCGGCGGTTTCGGCGGCGAGTCCCCCACAATACGGAATTTCGGAACGGTCGGGTGTGGGGGATTTTCGGCGGTTGACCGCCGTTGTTTTTGATAGGAAATTTATCGGCGCGCGATGCGCCCTTGGTGGGCTACGGACGATGGACGGTCCGTAGCCGTAACGATGCAGCGGGCTGCATCGTTACACATATAATAAATAATTATTGTACACACTTACAGCTATATATTTGTAGTGTTGCGCTTTGTTGTATGCGATGAAATTCTGTTAAAATAAGTTAAATATTAACAATTTATAAACAATAATTAATTTTAAGTGCGGAATACGGAATTTTTCCAAGATCAAACTTATATGTCGTTGTGAATCTGAAAATGAGCAATGTTAATATCCAAACAAGATGATGTTAAAGTGTTAATAACTGTTTGTAAATAAGGAAATACGATATAAAATATTTCGTATCGGAACATAAAATAGATCATCGAACACAATCGACGTCCGCTAATACGATGACTCATGAACACCTGCAAGATAAAACATCCGAGATGCGACGAAAGAAATTGAAGGTCCAGCGACGTACTACGAAATCACGCATATAGTTCAACACAGAGAAGGGTTGACTGATGCAACTCGCCGACAAAGGAATATCATCGCCGATCACGTATCGAACTGCGAAAAACAAAGATCAATCTTGACACGCGCCTCACGTCTTCTTTAGTCCCGCCTATTTTGCCTATAAAAAGGGTACCCGATGGCACCGCGAAGTAGTATGGAAAAGGCAGCAGTATGGAAAAAATCAGCAGTGCAGCAGTACGAAAGAATCAGCAGTGTCGGGAAGCCATATTCAACGAATAAGAACTTAGAAAAAACTCGAGCAGCACGATCTAAGGACTTAGAATTTTTACGAAGCACTACATAAGAACATAGAATTTCGCGAGCAATGCGAAATAGAACTTAGAAGAAATCAGCGACACATCAAGAACATAGAATTTCGCGAGCAATGCGAAATGAGAACATAGAAAAATAACGCAAGAAGTGCATAAAGAAGAAATCAAGGAACCATACTCAAGCTGAACATTAAAATTTAATCGACATACTGCCACTACAACTATATCAACCAATCGCTACTTCAAAGTTTAACATAAAATTTATGGAACTCGAAATTATTTATGGGAATTTGGCAAGGAAAAATTATACCATCTACAAGTCAACAACTTACGAAGCCGCTACAAAATTTCAAGAAACCAAGGAACTCAACAGAAGACACATCAGAATGGGAACCTCTCCTTTCAGCCGACGGATCATCATCATCAGGAAGCAGCTACGAGTCAGTCAACGACCGATCAACAGGAACATCGTACTCTAAGAAACCGAGCGAACACAGCGGAATCAAAACAAAAATCTGTAAGTCCGGAATCTATTATTGTAAAATCAGCACTAACAAATAAATGCAAATTAATTGGAACATGAGAATCAATGGTGAACATAACCCAATCGTACAAGTTAATATAAAATTTCTACATCAAGAAACCGAATGACAAAATTATCCAACTTTAATCTTTTATTACGTACGCACACGCGCATTTACACCGATTAACATAATTTTTCTATATATACTAAATTCCTTTTATTTTGATCACGATATACGATAATTGAAATTCTTACAATCACAGCGAGTAAGATCAACGCCACGGAATTGAGAACCAAGTAAGTTACTTTCATAATTGTCTGTTAACCAAGTGATACACTATTTTCTTCCGCTTGACATATTAACGCGCTACTAAATGACAAAGACTATCGACACAATTAGACGCCATAAGAAACGGAAAACTTATAAATTGCAAAGATCTAAGCTCCGCGTAGCAAAGAAACATCGGAAATCGAGTCAACTTTCACAGAAGCAATTAATAGCTTTCGAAGCATTAATTTCAGAATTGATAGATATTCCCATTCAAGCAAACGCATATGACATTTTACGGGACATCGAAGACAGAGATAGGAAAGAACAAATAATTAAATCGGAACATCATAATATTATCAAATCGGAAATAATTATAAATTCTACAATCGAACAGATAACTCTTAAAGATAATATAGCTGAAATAGATTTCTATACTGAACTAAAACTTGATTCTACAACGCCAGCATTTATAAATTACGACGACCTGATCACTTACGTACAACATACAAGTCAGATTAAAATCGATCCATTAGAATCCGAATTACAAGAAGCCCTTCTCACATTGACGACTCCACAATTAATAACTATTGATGATATAATAGAAGAATTACACACCGATAATCAAACGACAGACCGGGTAATTGATGGAAATTACAATACTTTAATCGCGAATAAAGGAAACTCAACTATCAACGTACAACCGACGTGTAGTACCTCCGTCGACGCTAGCCCTTATAATTCGATCGCAGGTGTAGCAGGAAAATCATTTACCGACAGTTTACCGACGGATAACGTACCTACAAACAACGATTTTGATACTCTAGCAGCGGACAGGGAAGTGGAATATTATATGAGTAAATTACAACTCTATTAATTTTATTTCGTTTATTGATACAATAACCGTCCCCGTTCTCGCACTCACGGACCGCCTCTACCTTCTTAAGCTCTCGAGTCCCGAGGTATTGCCGGCCCAGCAGGTAGCCTCAAAAATTGAGAGCACCCTTATTCTGCGTGACTGAGGTACACTCAGATAAGAAGAACCTAACGGAGTCCGCCGAGGCACGACATCCGTGTAGGAAGTAACGGTCGAGCATCGAGGTGCATCGCCATCTGCAACATACAAAACAATAGATACATTAAAAATAAAATTGGTGGCAGCGGCATACTATCGCGAGACGTTACATGAGTTTATTAGTTCAAAGTTCAGGGGGGTTAAACGTAGCGCAAGAGTTTAATATCCGCGTTTTTCGTATCACCCCTCCCGCGGGACGTGGATATAACGCTCTAGATATTGTTGGTAAACGTTCGATTTTAACAATAAACAACAGCGATAATCTGTGTTTTCCTCGCGTGTCGTGACGGCGCAGATTTATAACGAGCGTGGAAATGTGCGTACGGGCGAGTTGCATGCGAGATGGAACGCGGTGAGAACACGAAATTCGTCGTTGCAACGCGAACTTGCCCGCGAGTTGACGAAAAAAGTAGGTATCGCGATTCCGGAAGTCGGCTGCGGAATTAGGAAAATCGAACATTTCCAACAATATTTAGTCGCGGAAAATGTCGCGATAATAGTTTACAATTCCGACACTTTTGGTCGCGGGGTAAACCGTTATTCGACGGAACAGCGGTGCTAGCCTCTCTACATCGAGAACCTATATCTCGATTAAATATTTTATTTGTCGCCGAATCGCGTCATTATAGCGTGATTTTAAATTTAAGAGCCGTTGCTGGAAGTAGAGGGTATTGCATTCCGTGCAACGTAGCTTATCGCAGTGACGCGAAAGGGCATCAATCCTCTAATAAATGTCCGCGTTGTAACATGGTTCCAACTTGCGAGAGATTCGAACATGAGCGAATACGCTGCACGGAATGTAATCGCGAATTTTTTAATCGCGCGTGCCTCGAGCGTCATCGCGCGCAAAAATCGTATGACGGGCATTCGCTTCAAAGCGTTTGTAGCGTTATACGATTTTACAGCGAGTGCGGTCGTGTAATCGAACGAAAGAAACAGCACGAATGCGGCGCGGCTTTCTGTTTCACGTGTCGTTCTCACCAACCGCTAAATCATTATTGCTGCATGATGCCGATCAATTGAGCTTCGAGTAGCATCGCGGGTCGCTCTTCGGAAGAGCATTTCGAAGATCAAAATGAGGATGAACACGTGTCGAAAACAGAAAATCGCTCCGCATTCGTGTTTTACGATTTCGAAACACGACAGGATGAAACGCTTCGAGGTACCGCTAATGTAAAAATTCACGTGCCTACTCTCTGCGTCGCGCAGCAGATTTGCGAATCAAATAGTGCGCGGAAATAGAAGATATGTCGGTGCGGTGTCGTTGGTGCGGTATCCGCGAATTTACATTTCGTCACGATCCCGTTAAAGAATTTGTAAATTTCGCGACGCGTCCGACGACATATTTTAAAAAAATAATTTGTATTGCTCATAACGCAAAATCGTTCGACACGCAATTTATCCTTCGATATTTAGTAGAAAGCGGTATTTCGACAGAACCTCGTGTAATTTTGAGCGGTACTAAAATCATAGTACTAACGGTAGGAAATACAAAATTTATCGACAGTACTGTCGATAAATTTTGTATTTGGTAATTCGGATAACCGCATCGGCATATAATTAACACGTGTTAATTATATGCCGATGCGGTTATCCGAATTACCAAAGGCTTTCGGGCTGGCGAATACTTTGGATAAAGGCGTCTTTCCGCATTTATTTAACACACTCGATAATCAATTCTATGTAGGACCGTTGCCGGGCGTCGAGTATTACTCTCCGGAAACTATGAATACGAAAGAACGCGAACAGTTTTTAGCATGGCACGACGAGTTAACCCGGGCGAATTATATTTTTGATTTTCAACTCGAGATATCGCGCTATTGTCGCAACGACGTGGATATTCTTAAACGAGCGTGCATGGCTTTTAGGAAAATTTTCCTGAGGCGCGGAAAAGTGTGCCCATTCGAGGAATGTACAACAATCGCTTCCACGTATATGAGAGTTTTTAGAAAAAACTTTCTGCGTGAAAGCAAGATTGGTATAATTCTATCGGGTGGGTACAGACACGCGAATACGCAATCGCGCAAAGCACTGCGTTGGTTGGTGTGGATGGAGCGAGAGCTCGGTCATCCTATTATTCACGCAGGGCGTACCCGTGAATATCGCGTACTCGACGGCACACTCGTCGACGGATATTACGATCGTTAGAAAACGGCGTAACGCGACATCACGTGTTTCAATTTTACGGATGCTTTTGGCACGGTTGCCCGTCGTGCTTTAGAATCAACCGCGACAGTAACCTCTCCGTAAACAGCGAACGTAGGGATACGATCGATTTGCGTTATGAGCATACCGTCGCAACGACATATTGTCTTCGAAAACGCGGATACACGGTGACGGAGAAATGGGAGTGCGATTTTGATCGCGCGATGGCTGTAAATAGCGTAATGCGGGAATATTTACAGCACCATCAAATGGTTGAAAACGAACCGCTCAATCCGCGCAATGCGTTTTACGGCGGCCGTACGGGGAATGTCGCGACTCGATATAAAATTACGGGTACAGAGAAGATACGATACATCGATGTATGTTCTCTGTATCCATATGTTTTAAAAACGGGTACTTTTCCGATCGGACATCCCACAGTGTATGTCGGGGAAGAATGTTCGGTATTAATCGGAGAAAGCCCGAATTACAATTTCGACTCCGTCGAAGGCCTCGTACGTTGTAAAGTACTCGCACCGCGCGATCTCTTTCACCCCGTGTTACCGTCTCGCGTACGCGGAAAATTGTTATTTGCGTTGTGCCGCAGTTGCTGTGAAACATTTTCACGCGAAAATTGTACACACGTGCCTTCCGAACGTGAATTTACGGGTACATGGGTATCGTGCGAATTGCGCAAAGCGCTTGAAAAAGGTTATTTCGTGTCGGAGGTTAGCGAGATTTGGCAGTACAACGCAACACGCTACGATCACGGTACGCGGCAGGGTAGGTTATTCGCCGAATATATTAATACATTTTTAAAATTGAAACAAAAAGCCAGCGGGTGGCCGAGTGAATGTACCGACGAGGCTAAAGAACGATATCTTCGCAATTACGAGGAAACTGAAGGTATCGTTCTCGAAAGTAACAATATCGCGAAAAATTCGGAATTACGTTCGGTTGCGAAGTTGTGTTTAAAATCTTTTTGGGGGAAATTCGGTCAACGACCCAACCTAACGAATACCGAAATCGTAAAAACTCAACAACGATTAGCGAGTTTGCTCACAAGCCTCAAACACGAAATAACCGAAATACTGCCGGTAAACGAAGATGTGATGTATGTTTCATGGCGACTGCGGGAAGAGGCCGACGTTCCCTCGCCTCTTACCAACGTCGTTTTAGCGGCGTACACGATGGCGCTAGCGCGATTAGTGTTGTATAAATATTTAGAACGCTTAGATCGACGCGTTTTATATTATGATACCGATTCTTGCATTTATGTAAGCAGCGGTGATCCTTCCGAATACGAGCCGCGTACGGGTAATTTATATTAATATTTATATTAATATTTATATTAATATTAATATTAATATTTATATTAAATTTTTGGGCGATATGACGAACGAACTTGAAAGCTATGGGTCCGGTAGTTACATCGAGGCGTTTGTATCCGGTGGCCCGAAATTTTATGCTTACGTTGTTCGCACACCGGAAGGACTCACGCACGAAGTTTGCAAAGTAAAGGGTATAACCCTAAACTTTGCAAACTCATGCTTAGTTAATTTTAATAGTATAAGAGAATTAATATTGCAAAAAGAGCGAGAGGGACAAGAAGAGGAAAGTGAAGAAGAAGAAAGAAAGTCACATAGAACATCGATAAATCTACGTTTCAGAGCAATTCGGCGTACGGCTTTTCACGAGTTAATAACTCGCGACGAAGTGAAAGCTTGTACTCCTGTGCTATTGAAACGTAGATTTCTCAATAGTCGTTGTTCCGTTCCTTACGGTTACGCGATTTGATAATTTTTACAGAATTGTTCTTTCGCTCTTTCGCTGTCGACGGCTAGCGCGTGTTTTCCGACTTTATATAAATAGCTTTAAGTAGATTTATAAATTTTTGTAAAAAGTATAAATAAAAAATTTTTTTATTTAATTTAAGAAAGTATTGTTAGTTTTAAAATGTAAAATGTATAATTGTATAAAAACTATGTAAAAACTATAAAAAATTTAAGAAATAAAAACGAATATTTTTATTTTTCTCAAATTATGTACTTTTATTCGTAAAAATAAATGTTTTCTCGCATAATTTTTCTTAAAGATTTTTCCCATTCTTCCTCCTAATACTTTCCCGTATTTTGTATAAAACCCTCATTTTTGTTTTTTCCGAGAAAAAAAAGCGTTTCATCGCGCGAAGTAGCGTTTCCCTCTTGGACGCTGGCGCGAGCAATTTCGGTGGTTGCGCTTGTCCAGCGTCTCCGCGGACCGAATCAGCTTGTTCAAGTCCGCGAGTTGTACGCTAGCGCGAGCAAGCGGTCGCCGCCGCCGCCGCCGCCGTCAGTGGGCAGTAAGCTTATCGCGTCATAGTGTTTCGCTGATTCTTTTCGTTTATGAAGGCGCGAGCGAACGGCGAAGGGTTCATTTCGCAAGATGGACATACGCTGGAAACATCCTTGGACGTCTATCGTCAGCGGTCCCACTGGATGCGGTAAAACGGTCTTTGTAAAAACTTTTCTCAAATATCTATCCAAAATGGCCGATGTTTCTTTCCAAAGAGTTTTATTTTATTACGCCGAATGGCAGGATGCTTATCGACAACTTCAATACGCGTTTGAGAAAAAAGAAAGGAACGCTGCGGGAAAAATAAAGAAAAATGCAATCGAGTTTCGCGAGGGGTTGCCACAAGCGCATGATTATTCCCACGATTCTCTCACACCAAAGTTGGTGATAATCGACGATCTTATGAGAGAATCATCCTCGTGCGACGTCATCGTGGATCTTTTTACAAAGAGTAGTCACCATAAGAATCTCAGCGTTATACTTATCACGCAAAATCTATTTCACCAGGGACGCTGTCAGCGCGACATATCGCTTAATACCAATTACATCGTCGTCTTCAAGAACCCGCGTGATCGCGCTCAAATTCGTCATCTCGCGCGACAGGTGTACCCCGATGACCCAAAGTTTCTAGAAGAAGCATACTTTGACGCAACTTCGCGCCCCCACGGATATTTATTACTCGATCTGAAACAATCGACAGGACAAATATCGATTTCGGACAAGCATCTTTCCCGACAATGCGTTGCGTTACGTCTACGTACCGCGTAGATCGTTCTCCAGCGTATAAAAAGTATGCACCATCGCTCGCGAGACGACAGTTGCGAGAGACTTTCTCACGATGAAAGAAGCGGCGTCGGACGGTGCAACGAAAACCGCTAGACG
The DNA here is from genome assembly GCF_040581485.1 of Linepithema humile. NCBI lineage: Eukaryota > Metazoa > Arthropoda > Insecta > Hymenoptera > Formicidae > Linepithema > Linepithema humile. Next base: position 18,600,320 of record NC_090130.1, on the reverse strand, counting down.
TTCGATCGGAAAGAGAAACGTTTGTCTTCTAGAGGCGCTGTGTCATCTGAACAAAAATCAACGCAGCTCCTTCCTGCGAACCGCGGACGAAAAATTTATTCGCTGTATTTGCGAATGCGTTTTCAACACGCTCAATGGTAACGTTGCGCTCGAACGGCGCGAAAAAAATCGTCTGAGCAAATACAAAACGACGCTACGTCGTATCGCGTCAAAACGTGGAAATTGGAAGAATAAAAGAAAGCTATTGGTACAACGAGGTGGATTCTTATCCTATATTATCGTTTCTCTATTAGAGGCCTTATTTTCGCGAATCATAGACAAGGTGACGGCTTAAAACACAAGAGAGAAAATAATAACGAGTGTTATGGAAAGGGCGAAAAAAATGGTTTTAATTTCTACGGAAAATCTCGAGAGAATGCAGCGTCAATTGCATCAACCGACTACCGACTACGGCGCACCGCTCGTGGAAAACACACCGGTCGAAAGCGCTAATAATAATAATAATTATAATTCCGTACGAACACCCGGAACCGCTCTATCCAGACTCGATGCGGAGATGAGTCGAATTCTTAATTCGCCCTATCCAAACGATGAAGCCGAGAGATGGAAGATGTACAAAGAGGTTCTTTGGCGATATCTTCATTTTGTACGAGTAGCACGCAGACGACGAAATCAAGACGCGCGTAACGCCGAGGAAGAAGAAGAGGAAGAAGAAAAAGACGCGATGGACACTCGTGAAGAAGTACCGCCGAGCGATCTCTCATTCGCTCCGGGCTCTAGTCGTACGAGAAGCCTCCCGAAAGAACACGACGCGAGTCTCGGGGTGATGAAAAGCGTCGAAAGAATAGTGGAAAGCGTACCGAAATCTTACCGTGCCGAAGCTCGCTTACTGACGAAACGCTTGCTCGATAAAGCATCGTCGACTAGAATTAACTGGGATGAGTACGGAGTTGTGACCATAGACGGTAACGTCGTAAAAGATTCAAATATCTCAGACCTGATAAACGAGGCGATGCGCGATAGAAAAACCGTGAAAGCCGCGGGAAGAGTTCAGTTCGCGCGATTACTTCACGACTTGAACATTCCCTCCGCACTAGTGAGAAATAAAAAATTATTAACAGCCGGTTCTTCGCAAAATATCGCGAAACTTACCGGTCCTGCGGCGAGTTCCACTCCTCAGAGAAACACGGATTCTTCACCAGCGAGACGCCTGTTCGAATGGAGTAAATTGGAATAATGGCTCTTGAAAAATTGTACTACGATCCCGCGCATTATGCTGGCTATTCGGCTGTCGATAATCTGTTTCGCGCGGCGAATTTACCCCATAACAATGTCGAGCGATGGCTCAAAGCGCAAGACGCCTACACGCTGCATCGTCCATTGCGACGGAAATTTCCGCGAATGCATTACAACGTAACGAATATCGACGATCTGTGGGAGGCAGATTTGATCGAACTCCGAAATCTCAAAAGTTACAACGAGGGATATTCGTATTTACTCGTGATTATCGATGTACTTAGTAAATACGTCTGGGTAGAACCATTGCACGACAAAACGAGTAATTCCGTAATGAGAGCTTTTCAGAACGTGCTCTCGAGAAGTAACAGTCGCGCGCCCGTATACCTACAAACGGACAAGGGTAAAGAATTTGTCGGGCGATCACTACAAAAGTTTTTGGAAGAAAATGACATTCGTTTTCACGTAGCCCGCAATCCGGACGTCAAAGCCGCCATCGTCGAGCGCTTCAACAGAACGTTGAAAGAACGAATGTGGCGTTATTTTACGCATAAAAATACACGACGCTACATCGATGTTTTGCAGAATATCGTAAACGCCTATAATCACACCCGTCATTCGAGCACCAGAATGCAACCGTATGCTGTTACGAGAGAAAATGCGCGTATCGCGCGTGAAAATATAACGCGCAGATGGAGGAGCAACGGCGAAGCGAATGAAAAACGCCGAAAGGCTAAATACCACGTCGGTGATCACGTTCGTATCAGTAGAGCAAAAGTCGTCTTCGAGAAAGGATACGAGGCGCGGTGGAGTGAGGAGATATTTCGAATTTATCGCATACTCGATTGGCGAAAACCACGTGTGTACGAGCTGAGCGATTTAGCGGGAGAAGTCATAGACGGCATTTTTTACAAACAAGAATTGGCTCGGGTTGAGAAAAACTTGCAGGAGGAGGAGTTTATCGTCGACCGTGTGATAAGAAGCCGGGGTCGCGGTAATAATAAGCAGGTGCTGGTTAGCTGGCGTGGTTATCCCAGTAAGTTTGATTCTCGGATCCCTGCTTCGAGTTTAACCCCGCTTGTTCAAAATGAGGACGGATCAATTTCTTTTGGTTCTTCCCAGCAATAGCAGCATGCGTTATTTTCCGCACAATGCAACCACTTCCTTCACCACAGAATTACCTCAACCTATACACTTACACGGCGAATGGAAAGTCGCGCTTAACGAGATCCAATTTCCCACTACTTTTTTACACATAAACCACGTTAAAAATGTCATTAGATTCGTCGATATTGAAAATGGACACGAGACGAGGAAAAACGGGGCGCCGTTAACGTCGACGGAAGGCGTAATTCCGAATGGTATTTACAAAAATATCGAGGAACTTATCTCCGCTATTAATTCGGCTTGCAAAGATGCGAATTCGCATATTAATTTGAAACTAGAAGACGCTAGCGGCGGTAAAATCTTGTTCGACATTACATGCGATGAAAATAAATGCAATCTGATTCATCATATGAACGTTTCCGATAATCTTCTATGAATACTCGGCTGCGGCGAGGCCATACCAACGCCTAGCAATCGCCTAGAAATCGCATATTATACCACGCTCACTGCGACTAAACCTAATTCTAAAGATATTTTTACAGCGCCTTTTATTAAACTCGGATTTAAAACGGAACAAGGAGTGCGCGCTGGAAGTTTCTATACCGTCGAACCGCACGGATTGCTGCGCGGTATTCCCGATAAACTCTTTGTTTATCGCGATATTTGCGAACCTTATATAACCGGCGATGTGCAAACTCCACTTCTTCGAATAGTACCGGTCGAGCTGCAACATTACGGACATTATTACGCGTACGGCGCGAATCAAGTGAAACATTTCTCCGTTCTGCATTATATCCCATTACGACAAACATATTTCCGCAGGATTGAAATAGATATAAAAGATCAATTTGGAAAAAGAATACCATTCCAATCGGGAACGCTAACGGTGACGTTGCACTTTAGACGTTTCCAGTAAGAAAAAATCAGTCGGAAAAGCCGCTCGCTATGGCTAGACCGGAGGATCACGAATATCACGATAGCGGAGGTAGGAGCGGAGGAATCACGAGGGTTTTCGTCGGAGCATCCTATCAACGAGAACACGGAATCGGTAGTTTTCTCGGAGGATTATTTAGGAGGGTGTTTCCTTATCTGAGTAAAGGTGTACGAGCGGTTGGTAAAGAAACTTTACAAGCCGGCGTTAACGTGATGGAAGATGTCGAAAATAATACGCTGTTCAAGGAGGCGGTCAAATCTCGTCTCAAGGAATCGAGCGGAAATCTCAAAAGAAAAGCCAAAGAAAAAATAACTAGCTTGATAAAGGAAACAGGTTATAAAGTATCCGCGAAAACAGCTGCGCTTCAGTTTCCTTTCTTCAGTCACGTAAGACGCAACGCTGTTTCTAAGCGCCGTCGTCGTCCTCATCGTCAGACGAACAAAAAGAAATCGTCGAAGAATAGCAACGCGCAAAGAAAAATCACGAACAAAAAAAGGGCAACGAAGAAAATACGCACGGCAGGTAGAAAGACCAACAACAAAAAAAAGCCATCCACAGGGCGCTGTCGTCGAGTCAAGAAACGCAGTGTAGCCGACATATTCTCTTAATCGACGTGTGAATTAGGAATTTACGGAGCATATCCTTTCTTCATACACATTCAAACGAGTGCTTAAAGAGTGAACTCGATCTCTTTTCTTTACCGCCTACACAAACCAGCATCGAGAGATTGCAATGAATTTATTACAAACCCGTAACGTCGCTCGCGGACGACGCGCTTATAGAATTCGTCATACCCGGCCATGGGGAAGATTATCTAGATCTCACACACACCATGTTGAGTCTTCGCGTACGCGTAGAATCTTCCTTCCTAGCAGGAGGCGGTACCGCCGCTGGCACCCCCGAGTTCAAAGTAGGCCCTGTAAATCATTTACTGCATTCCATGTTCAACCAAATCGACATATACTTCAATCAAAAACTCGTGTCACCCCCAAACAACGCTTATGCGTATTGGGCTTACATCGAGGCGTTATTAAATTATTCTTCACCCGCAAAAAACTCCCATCTGACCTCCTGCCTGTGGGACGCGGATACCCCGGGCTTAATGGACGCTCTCCTAGAGTCGCAAGCCACGAATCAGGCTCTCGTGAGACGCTCGCGTTACATTCGAGACGGACAGGCGCTAGATCTCATAGGTCATCTTCACTGCGACGTTTTCAATCAGGATAAATTCTTAATCAACGGAGTGGAAGTTAGAATGAGGCTCGTTCGCTCGAAAGATTCGTTTTGCCTTATGGAATCTAATTCGGTGTCAAAAATACGCCTTTTAGACGCTAGTCTGTTCGTTAGAAGAGCAAAGATAAGCCCTGGTGTGTTACTCTCGCACGCGAGAATGTTGAGTAAAACCACCGCCAAATATCTTCTCACAAAAGTCGAGGTTAAAACATTTACGATTCACGCCGGACTTGTAGAAGAATCGATAGATAATGTAATACTCGGACAACTGCCGAAACGCGTAATAGTCGGTTTTGTCGATAACAGAGCGTTTAATGGCGATAGAAAATTGAATCCGTTTAATTTCAAAAACTACGGTATAAATTTCTTTTCTGTGTATGCCGATGGTATGCAAATTCCCAGTAGGCCGTTACAACCGAACTTCTCAAAAGACGAAAAGCTTTACGTCGAAGCCTACCACACGCTCTTCTCGGGAACCGGCATTCACTTCTTGAACGAGGGAAATTCTATAAGTAGAGAGGATTATGCCCAGGGCTACACTCTTTTCGCTTTTGATCTTACCCTCGACTTGTCTGCTCATTGCGCCGGACATTGGAATCTCGCGAAACATGGTAGTTTGCGATTAGAAGTGAAATTTGATAAGGCGCTTACCACGACCGTTAATTGTATCGTTTATGCAGAGTTCGATAATATTCTAGAAATAGACTCCTCTCGACAAATTATCGTCGATTTTGGCGGTTAGGTTTTTATAACGTCAAACCCCCCACCTCTACTACTACTACCACTACTACGTACATTTTTCCCTAACGTCTGTTTTCTTAAATGACGTGTAAAGCAGCGGAAAGAGATTCAGTTTTGTTCGAGACACGAACGGCGTCGCTTCGTTTGAAAAGAAAGAGCGAGTACTTGGACATAACCATGGATATAGTAATCGATATACAGGGTTTCCGCGATGCCGACGAGAAGTTTATTCCGAAAGAAGTGGCTGTTGTCGCGCTTAACTCCACAATCATCGGACACTGGATTATGACGCCTCCCTATCCCTTTGACGATTTACCTGAAAAATCGAGACAAAAAAACAACTGGTTTTCACGAAATTATCACGGAATCGAGTAGTTCGATGGCGAAACCAATCTTAAATGTTTCGTAATACAACTGCGAGAAATAACACGTCGAGTGCGCTACATCTATAGCAGGGGGCAAGAAAAGGCCCGCTATCTGAGGCGTCTACTTTCCAGAAACGTATATAATCTAGAAAAAATTTCTCTGGCGTTTAAAAATTTGTCGGAAGACAAAGAGAGCGGACATCGGTGCTTTCACCGATTCACGGTTTTCGATTTTGCTCTACAGCAGTGCTCGGAATTAGTTGAACATTTCAGCCGATTTCTGCGATATACGCCTGTTTTCCTCTCTTTACCGCGTGCGCCGCAGCCGCTAGGACCAACGCCGCCGAGCGTTAGGAGCGGCACTATCTGATTATGAGTAAGTTCTCCCTATTTATTAAAATTAAAAAAAAATTTATTAAAATTTATCAAAAATAAATTTTTTATTTTTTAATTTATTAAATGGAAATATTTCAATAGATTTCCACGTCACTCATGAGATACTAATGCTGATGCGTTTTTTGAAAAGTGGTTTCTATCTACATTATTGCATCAATTGTTCATTCTCATAAAAGGCCAAGAAAATCTAATTAAGAAAATCTTTTTTATATATATTTTTTTTTAAATTAAGAATTTGTTATTTTTATCTTTAGTGGAATAGGCCTACGGGAGAAACCACTTTTTAAAAAACGCGTCGGCATTAGTACCTCATGGGTGACGTGGAAATTTATTGAAATATTTCCACTTAATAAATTTAAAAATAAAAAATTTATTTTTAATAAATTTTAATAAATTTTTTTTAATTTTAATAAATAGGGAGAAGAACTCACTCATAATCAGATAGTGCCGCTCCTAACGCTCGGCGGCGCTGGTCCTAGCGGCTGCGGCGCGCGCGGTAAGGAGAGGAAAGAAGGCGTATACCGCGGAAATCGGCTGAAATGTTCAACTAATTCCGAGCACTGCTCTACAGACAAATTTCTTTGCGCGTTACGCAACGCCGGCAAATTGAAACGTTGGATAGGCGCTCAAAACACCAGCAGTAAGTGTAGCATCGTTTCGAGCTGCGATGATCTTTCTCATGAAAATTGGAGCATAAGCGAAAAAGCTGACAGCGGCGTTTTTATGAAAAAGAATAAAAATCTCGATATAATTTGCAATATCGAGGCGTGGCGTAACGCTACGAAAAAAAAGAAGAAGAAGACAAGAATCAATCACGTAATTACATTGCAAAAGATATACCGTATGTAAAGAAAGAAGAATATCCTACCGATAGCAACGCTCAACAAACTATCTCCGCACAATCATTCGAGAACGTCTACTCTACGCGAAAAGAGATAAACCCCTGCGACTCTACTATACAAATAAGTCCTCGCGCACGAGCACCGTCTTGGTACGCGACAAATGAATTCGCTGGAAATCTTACATGCGTTGCGTCGTCTCAATGTCAGATATGCGGGAGTCTATCCTGTCGACAGACTACCGAGGGTGTGGACGAGGTCGACAGCCATTGTCGCTAATACAGACGAGCATGATCGCCCCGGAAGACACTGGGTCGCCTTTTATATTGACGAGCACGGTACCGGCACATATTTCGATAGTTACGGAATCCCGCCACACTCGGATCAACGATTTCATCTGCGACTTCGACGAAATTCCACCACGTATCGATGGAACATCGTGCAACTACAAGGATTTTTTTCGCAAACATGCGGCCAATATTGTTGCATGTTTCTTTACTATTTGTCTCTTGGTTACAACCTTGAACAATTTCTTCGTTTTTTCACCGATGATTATAACCAAAACGACAGACTGATAGTATGCTTATATCGCAAAATTTTTCATTGTAAAAAAAATGAGCAAACGAAAGTACGTACAAGTACTTGTTGTAATATTCAACGATGTATTTTAAAAAATTTCAAATAAAACATTTTATTTTATATATTTAACATTTCTCGATGCATGCTTTAAAATAATATTTTTAGAACGTATTCAGTAAGTCAAATAAAATATTTTTATATTTTGACTGTAATGTTCAATTATGTATTCTTAAGAAAAATTTTAAATAAACGATTTTGTATTCCATTTCTCGTGTTTGTTTCCTTCCTCTTTTCACATGTTCCTGCACTCCCCAATCCATACAGCGCGCTTAATCCGCAAAAACGGGTGGCTCACTCCGTTCACGCGATAACGCTGCCCCCTTAACCAACATGCCGAATATCAGACTAAAAGGCGTCCGATCATTCGTCGCTGCGTTCTTTTGTTCGCTATACCGGCGCGCGCTCTATACCGTTTGCATAGAAGCCCCCTTAGGGTGCGTTCGGGGAGACGCTATTAGCGCTATCGACTGTTCACGGAGCTAGCTGGTAGTGCTACCAAACGCAATTATGACGTCATTAATGGTTGTGTGATACGTCATAACTGCGCGCTATCAACGCTATTCCTTCCGAGGTAGTGTGTTGATAGCGTTAGCGTTTGCGAGCTCCGTGAACAGCAATAGCATAGCGTGGTAGCGCGCTTCTGCTAATAAAAATGGAACAAGATCGTAAATAAACAATATTAACAGCAGTAGCACTTATAATGCAAGAATTAATAGATTCATCGTCTGAGAGTGATGATGGTGAAGAATGAAAAATTATAGAATAGAGTATAAATGTAAGAAAACATGTACCATGTCTCGGCATTAAAAATTAAAATATCGGCATTTCTCACATTTTCCGTTGAATTATCAGATGAATGTTTGTAACAAAATTAGGTGTTATTATTTCCAACTAGTTTAATATTGGACAAAAGATTTATAATTGGACTGGATCTTTTGTCCAGCATTTAACGTGTTGAAAATAATAACACCTAATTTTATTACAAACATTCATCTAATAATTCAACGGAAAATGTGAGAAATGCCGATATTTTAATTTTTAATGTTAATACATGGTACATGTTTTCTTACATTCATACTCTATTTTATTATTTTTAAATCTTTACCATTATCACTGTTAGACGATGAATCTATTAATTCTTGTATTATAAGTGCTACTGCTGTTAATATTGCTTTTTTACGATCTTGTTCCATTTTTATTGGCAGACGCACGCTACCACGCTATGCTATTGCTGTTCACGGAGCTCGCATTCATTAGCGCTATCTTGGCTCCGTGAACGGAGCTAGTAGCGAGCTGCCCGAACGCACCCTTAGTCGTCACTCTATTTCGTCGAATATCGGTCTAGCAGAATCCACCGTTTGACTCCGTCGTTCTTTTGTTCTCCCATACTTGCCCGCTCACAGGTCTCTTGACCGTAGTTCTATCATTCCCCGCCCGACACCTTGGCGATGTTTGTTTACATTTCCCATACCTGCCAGAGAGTCCGGGGTACCTCATATAGACGCGGCCCCACCATAAATACGACCCCTTCGCGAGGTGACTGTGTGACGTCGTTTGTTTTGATGCCCCATACCTGCCAGGCCCCATAGCTATAAATACGACCCTACGACTTACTTCATTAGATCTATAGGTAGCCATGCAGACTAGGACCAGGACTAGAAACCCAGCAATTCAGGTTCGAACCCTGTTTGGATTTTCTCAATTCGGAAAAAAATAAAAATTTGCGTTATCCCGCGCCTACTTTAAATACAACCCTACGACTTACTTCATTAGATCTATAGGTAGCCCAGCAGACTAGGACCAGGACTAGTAGAAACCCAGCGATCCAGGTTCGAACCCCGTTTGGATTGTCTCAATTCGGAAAAATAAAAATATCCGTCATTTTGTTTACCCGTAGCCGTCATCTTGTTTGACCGCCATCTTTTTTCTCATTTCGTCAGAGAGGGGTGGGGGAATGTTTTGACGCCAGACCATAAGTAGATCACTGGGTCAATTATGGGGTAGGTGGTGGGGGTTTGTTGTGACGCCCCATACCTGAAAACATACTACTTGCACGGTGAAGAGCACACGTTGCAAGATGCAAGAAGCGAGAGATTCCCGGATCGAGAAACAAAACGTTTGATGAGCACTTTGCTGAAATATACGGCGATGGTCACTGCTGTACCATTGTTTACTACGGAAGTAAAACAAAAAAAATAACTTAATTGTAAAGTTTAATATTCTCGAAGACACTTCTCGAAATCTCGTCTATTTAAAATTTAACACAAAGACCCCTTTTCGATGATGTAACGTTCGATTATCACGGAGCAAACTATGATGGGTAGCGATACGATCGTCGCACATACAGAACTTACCGTGATCAAAGCTGTCTCAAGACAGTGTTATTAGCTTGTGTTTACAGGCCATCTTTTTTTATGATGACCAACAGCGATTGTCGAAATTTGCGACAGCTCTTTGACGATCCTTAAAGTCTGTTTACAGAATACTCCACAAAATAAGTAAACGCAATGAAATTTTGCATGAGATGCATCAAGTGCAACAATGATTTATTTAATTTGGTGCTCTTTTCGATATCAATGCTTTTTTAAATCAGAATTAATGGATCCTAATAATCGGGATCGTAGTTTTCTTATTTTGGTCAAAATACGAAGATTGATGCGTAATTAATATGTAATATTTGCATTAAAAAATCGTGCAATTTTTAGTAAAGGGAGATTTTTCCGAAAAACAATCACAGTAAAAATCTTCTTTAGTATGCTATTCAAAAATGCAGGTGTAATTAAGTAAACATTAGTATTTTTTATTATATTTTTTTCAATTTTTTATTACAAAATAGTAACATTGGTATGTTTTGAAGGATTTGAAATGATACAAAAAGATAATATTTTTAAATTTTCTTTGCAAATATTATTTCTTCATGTAAAAAAAGAAAAAACCCATATGTGCAAATCAATTGTAACTTGTGAAAAAATTTCTGACAATTGTACTATTTTCGTCTTCTCCTTTCTATTGTATGTGTGATATTATTATAAATTATAAATTATAAATAACGTTATAAATTAACATTAACATCAATTGCACCCGAAAGTCATTGCGAAAAGAATGGAATAGCATAGATAGAGACAAATATTTTCGCAATTTTTCTTCAAATAATTATTCCATATTTAATTGAAAACATTTTTTAAGTTAGACAATAAATTGAAGATTGCAAATTAAAGAATAAAATTCGAATTTTCAGAACAAAATGCACTAAAATTGAGATTATATAAATGATATAAATTCAATTTTTCGTAAATTATTTCTTTGAAGCATAATCTAATGTGAATCTCTGATGTGACTTATAATATTACAATACGCGGAAATCTTTTATAAAAAAGTATTATACTTTTTATGTACTTTTGTTATGCTTGCATCACATGCAAGTGTACTGTAGAAATGATAATGTAACATAGTAAAATAATAAAATTGTTCCGTTATTCAGCTTCAAGTTTATTCTATTTTTCTTAGCTTGTTTTTAATTTGCGCTGTCTGATTACTTTAAATTCTTTTAAAATTGATATTTATAATTAAAAAGCATTTTTATCTACTTCCATTTTTGCTCCTTTATCAAAAACTCAAATAGTGAGAAAGAAAAAAATTTAGTAATAAAATATGTACAACTAATATGTGATGTTTTAGCAGTAAAATAACAAAATGTTTTATAAATCATTATGAAATTAAATTCCAAGCTAAGATTATATTATTATATTGCATAATATATTGAGACAATACATTAAAAGATTCAGAAATAAATGCGTAATTTTATATTGCTACTATTTTATATAAGTAAATTATTAAATATATAATATTTTTAACAACATTATTTATTTAATGGATACCTTGTAACACGTCCTACACGGCATTGTTATTATCATAAAAGTTGAGAAATAAGATGCTACCGTATCTCCTGTTATTTATTAGATAGGTTTAACTGACATATTAATATTTACATTGAAATGGAAAACTATACGTATTTCTTCGTCCTCCTGTGTCGTACTCAGTTATCTGCGTCCTGTAAGTTGAAACGGACACAATGTCAGAAATTAAAGTAACGAAAGAAAACGTGTGGCAATATTGCGAAAAAGTGTCGGATTATGAAGCAAAATGCAGAATTTGCAGACAAAAATATATTTACGTCGATCCAAAATTTCGTGAACATACAAAAGGTAGACATCCTGAAATATTCAAATACGAAGAAACATGTAAAGGAAGACAAGAATGGCCATGGATATGCTTCAAGTACAACGATACTTCGACCTCACAATGTCTTCTCTGTCGTCAAAATTTTCAACCTGATTTTCAATCTTTAGCATCTCATTTACACCAGAAGCATTTTAACGAAGTGAAGAATTACGTACTTCACGCTTGGATATGGAAATATTTTAAGAAAAGTAGTGATTTCCAATTGAAATGTAACGAGTGTTCCGGCAAATATAGTATACTTCTCAATAAGAATTTAAGTAATCATATAGTAATTAATCATTCGGAAGAATTAAGATATGCGCAAGAAACACGCAACGTAGTTCATTCGTCAATATCCGTTTGCAATTCAAAGGTTATTGAAGTTAAAAACAACATGTGGGAATATTATTCAAAATTGCCGAATTTTCGAGCAAGATGCAATTCGCAAAATTGCACTTTTGAATGTCATTATATTTCTTATGTACTCCTTCTCATGCACATAGACGAAAAGCATAAAGCAATCTTGGAATGGGAAAATGAACACAAAGATCAAAAACCATGGATATATTTTAAGTATTCGTTTGAATATATTTCCGATAAAGAGATACTATACTCAGAATGTCTCATATGTGATGAATTCTTTCTGGTTGATCGTGAATCTATAACGACACATCTGTTACAGAAGCATTCTGAGGAAGAACTACGTAATTTTATAGATAACCCTTGGATGATGAAATATTTTATACAAAGTGATGACACTACAGAGTTCAAGTGTACTATTTGTTGCAAAAAGATACCCATTCATATTAATTCTGTATTGTCTGCTCATATAATTGAAAGTCATCCGGAAAAATTGCACTTAAATATCTCAACAAAAAATAAGGAAAAACTGAGCCAAAATTATACATTACAGGATTTTCAAGCCAAGTGCCAATTTTGCAACTTTCAATCTTGTTACGTCAATACAACAAACTTTACTAAACACGTAAAAAAAGAGCATAAAGAAACATACAATCACGAAGCAGCACACGAACACACATATCCATGGATGTACTTCACGTATTCTACTTCATATTACTTACAATGTCGTTTCTGTGATAAAGTTGTTGAGTGTATTTATGATTTTTTAACAATGCACTTGGACGATCATTCTTTTGAGTCTTTTCTTAACACATCATTTCGCAAGAGTGGCTGGGAAAGGAAATACTGTACACAAAGTAGTGATTTTGAGGTGCAATGTAATATTTGTCGCAGCAAAATATCTCTTAACATTCCGTTATGGTATTTCGATTGTCACATTGCAACTACACATCCGAACAGGCTGACAAGTACACAGAGAACGCATGACATAGCTGGACCCTCAGGAAGCCAACGAAACTGAAGAAAACAGGTGACAATTTGTTTTATTAATATTATTGTTAATATTTATGTGTATAATTAATCTTTTACTTTTTCAAATCGCATTTAATTTAATAAATATGTAGTGAAAAGAGCAATAACCAGACAATTTGTTTTTCATAAATATTAAATTATTTACATAGATTTATCCAGAGTTTAACAATGCCAGTGATGGTAACAACGTTTAAGTAGGACTACAATCGACGAAAGCTATCCTAATTTAAGAAATCTAAAGTACACGAGAAAAATGACTTAATTCTGAAAATAGATAATTCAAAAAACACATGGTTTAAGAGATTGATAACGATTTAAAAAGATTTGTTTTAAAACTTTTGTATTATAACATTATGTTATATCATTTATTAATTTTTGATTTCCTTCGTTAATAACACAATGATTATTTAATTACTTATCAGTTATATTCGATAATCAATTAGTTTTTTTAAGGTTTACTAACATGTTTTTTTAATTATTCATTTTTAATATATTTGTATGGATTAAAACTACTTAAAGTAATTTTTAATCTTATGTTTGTTTAAAAATGTATAGTTATTTGAAGATTAAAAGATAAGTTAAACTTAGTTAAGTTAATTAAGATAAAAGAAGTTAATTAAAAGATAGGAATAAAAGTAAGAATAATAGGAATAATAGTAAAAAAACTTTATAAAACGTTAATAAAATTAAACATTTTATATATAAAATGTAAGAATATATATAAATAGTGTGCGAATTCTTTAAAGTATTACAAACATCTAAAAAATTGTGCCACTTTATTATTTTTATATAATGCACGTTTAAAAAATTTTTATATATTCAGCTAAATAGTGTAAGAATTGTTTGCATGTTTATTTAGTTTCCGTCACTTGAGTTTTACTTATAGAAATGACACGTATTTGGATAATTCGCGCGCATGTAATAATTTAAATTCATAATTAGAAGAATAATATTAAACTTAAACTTAATAGAAACTTGAATAAATGCCAAATGATAATGTGATAAAATTTATACTTATAAAATACAATTCAATAATTATACAGCAAAAATGTGTTTCAATTACATTATGCTAATATTCCGCTCATAAAAACTTTTTTTTTTAATGTTAGACTACAAAGAATAAATTTATTTCCGTACGTAATTTAATTTAAATTACGTACGTCATTTAAAATGAATTTGTTTCTATTTTCTGTTGTGTTTTTATTTCTTTAATTTTATGTAATTAAAAATTTTTACAATTACTGTAAGTTTCAAAATATATAACATTTTTTGCAATATAAAAAAAATCTATGTTATCTTTTCTTCAATATTTCCAGTTATATTTCGCTTTAAAGTACTGCAAAGGTTGATTTTTCAGAAACTCACTTTCTGCGCAACACTTAATTATTCTCATTTATAGAAAATGTGGAATGGCATTTTCAAATCTATTAAACGCTTCTTAATTCAATAGACTGCTTCGTAAACATAAACGTTATTTGATTAAATTTTTCGATTATAGACGACAGTGATAATATAATTGCATTTCGTTTATACAGATTTGCAAAAGATAAGATCTTCTGTTTTCTAGTAAGGGTCCGCGTAAAATTACACTGTAGTAAAATTTAACAAATTTAGATAAATAAAATGTAAAAGTAAATTATTAATAACTGTCGAAAGTCGAGAAAATTACGTACTTTATTTTTTAATTGTTATTTTTGTAAACTTGCTGAAATGTTTTAAAATAATGAGTTGCAGTTACGTTAAAGTTATATTTTCTAACAAAGCGCTCTAATATTAAGATATAAACTATACTTGTTACTTTGTTTATTAATCTGATTTATCCATTTTAAAGCAAAGATAAAAGAAAAAAAAGTAGGACATGATAAAACATTATATATGTAATATTCTTACATGCTTTTAATAACAAATCATTAATGTATGTACTTGTTACGGATATCTCGCACGCGACTTTGAAATGAAGTGACATCGTCAAACTCGTTTCAATAATTTATTAAGAAAGCTGTTTGAAAAATGCTGTAGAAAATTATAGACATAATTTTCATTTTTTTTTCCGATAAAGAATTAATAATTAAAACTTTAGTCACTTTTTTCGATACTATCCAATAGGATAAAAATGTTTTAAAATATTTTTGAAAATGTTGCCAAATAAAATGTTTACTATAGGTTATAAAATAATACAGACATTTCTGTATAACTGATATGTTTATTATACATTCACCCGATAGCAGCACGTGATTATAGTAATCAGTAGCGGACTGATTAATGTTTTAGAACACAAAAAAAGGAATACGTGAAACAATACTGCTAGATTAGTTAAAGATAAACGTACACCAGAAAAAAGGTAAAGCGAAAGTAAAGTCAGTCAATAGTTTTTACAACCACTAAATAAAATAATAGAACGCCCTCTATATAGAGTTATTCAGTATGGTTACTAATAGATCTGAGCGCGCCACGCTTAATTCTAACACTCCCACTCGTGTAGCGATTCAGATCAGTAAGTCCCATTTTGCAGATTAGCATTTCGAATCGAGCCTTTGAAAGTCCCTTGGTTAGTGCATCCGCAATGTTGTCCTCCGTCTTGATGTATTTAATCTCCATCCAGTTCCTTGGATTTTATTTGCTCACGGATATAGTGATAACGTACCCGAATGTGTTTGGTTTTACGATGAAATGCATGATTTTTGGATAGACTGATGGCTCCCTGATTGTCGCAATGCAAAGTAATGGCATTTGCTTGTTTCTGCTCAAGATCTTCTAGAATGCATTTTAACCAGCTTGCTTCCTGAGATGCAGAGCATGCAGATATGTATTCTGCTTCAACGGTAGAGAGGGCCACAATGCTCTGTCTTCTTGATGCCCATGATACAGGTCCACCACCCAGCATATAGATGTAGCCGCTGGTAGAACGACTCTTGTCCTCATCTCCTGCGTAATCGCTGTCGCAGAAACCAACTAATTTTGAGTTTTTGCCATTTTGATACACAATGCTATATTTTCTTGTTCCTTTAAGATAGCGGAGCACTCGTTTCAATGCTATCCAGTGTGATTGTTGTGAATTTTCCACAAATCTGCTTAGAAGATTTACGGCATATGCGATATCTGGTCTGGTTAGGTTGGCTGCAAATTGTAGTGATCTAATAAGTTCTCTGTATGGTATTTTTCTTGATACTTCTGGATACGGCGAATTCATTTCTTTGCTTAATTTTTCATTGTTATCTAAAGGCGTTGACATTTCCTTAGCATCTTGCATGCCAAATTTCACGAGCATCCTGTTGATATACGTTTCTTGGTGCAGGGCGATCGACCCATTTTCATGCTGTTCGATTTCATATCCGACAAAGTAAGTCAGATCGTTTGTTTTGATTTCAAACTCGGATTTCATTTTATTCATTATCTTGTCCAGCACACTTGGATCTTCACACAGCAGTAGGCCGTCGTCAACATAGAGTATCAGATAAAATTTGTGTCCTCTCTCTCTTCCTATAAATAAGCAGTCGTCGGCTTTTGATGATTCCATGTTGAATGTTTTTTAGAAATGTGACGAATCGCTTATTCCAACAATGTGGTGCCTGCTTAAGGTTGGTGACTGCTTAAGGCCATATAGCGATTTGAGACATTTTACGATTTTGTTTCTGCCCCATGGTCCTTCTGGAAGCTGTAGCCAAATATCTTCATTCAGTGTGCCGTACAGGAAGGCAGTTTTCACGTCGAATTGTTTAATGTACATCTTTTCAAGTGCTGCTTTTGCTAGCATAATCCGTACAGTCTTATGACGGACGACTGGTGCATAAATTTCCTGATAGTCGATGCCTTCTGTTTGTCGGAAACCTCTGGCTACAAGTCTAGCCTTGTACAGTGGTGCCTTCTGTGGAATGATTTTTAGTTTTAGAAGCCATTTGCAATCAATCACCCGATGGTCCTTCGGCTTTTCTGAATCTATCCAGGTACCGTTTTTTTCGTGGGCTTCGGCTTCCTCTTTAACCGCGGCTTCCCACTTATTTCGATCATCGCTCTTCATTGCCTCGTCATAGGTGATGCTTTCACAATCGTCGACTAGATAGGCTTCATACCGATTTATAGCTTTTCTTTCTTCCGGCTTGCGAAGTTTCTTGCGGTAATTGTTTTCACTTGTTGTTTCTTCTTGGTTTTTCTCTTCTGTTTCCTCGTTGTTTTCATCTGATACTTCGTTATCTTCTGTTTGTTGTTGATCCGTTTTTTTCTTAGTGTTCACCTGAATAACAGCAAATTTATTGTCGCTCGTTTGTATTTCAGTATCAAATTTTACATTTTTAGAGAAGAAGAACTTTTTAGTTTGTTCGTCGTATAATTTGAAATTATCACTCAAACCTTGATAACCGACAAATAGCGCTTTTCTTGCTTTAGCATCCCATTTCTTTCGATTTGTCGATGGTATGTGAGCGTAGACTGTGCTTCCGAAGACATGAAAATTATTAAGATCCGGTCTTTTATCTGTCCATAATTCGTATGCGGTTTTGTTTCCTGTTTTCTTTGTTATCGTCCTGTTTAGCAGTTGAGCAGCTGTTTTTACTGCTTCTGGCCATAAAAACCGTTTTACTTGTTTACCGTACATCATGGACCTTCCTGCTTCAACGATTGTCCGAATGTCTCTTTCTGCCATGCCATTTTGTTCTGGCGTATATGGCGCCGATGTTTCATGCACTATTCCTCGTTTCTTTAAGAATGTCTGAAGCTCTTTATTGGTGTACTCTGTACCGTTGTCGCTTCGTAGGATTTTTATATCTTTTCCGAATCTATTCCGTAGTTCGTTGGCGAATTCAATAAATTTGGGCAGTACATCACTCTTTTGTCTTAGACAGTAGACTGTTCGATATCCGGATGTATCGTCCTTGAAAACGACGAACCATTTTTCGCCGTATAAGCCTTCTACCTCCATTGGTCCACATACATCGGAGTGAATCTTCTCTCCTACTTTATAAATGTGCCTTCCTTCTTTCTTGTAGATGGTTCGATGTTGTTTACCGTAGTTGCAGGCTTCACAGTCAAAATCTACATCTTCCTTGATGTCTAGACCAAATGCAGCATTTTCCTTGGCCATCTTGCGAAGAGTGTCAGGACAGACATGACCTAGTTTTTCATGCCAATCTCGTATTGTTGATATTTCAGCCAACATTGCTTGACTTTGCTTTATCACCTTGAATATCATTTTATAGTGATTATTGTCTCGAATGCCAATCATTCTTACCTCATCATTAGTGTTGATAATCTTAACTCCTTTTGAATTTCCTATCCATCTGAATCCGTTGTCAGCACATTTTCGAAAAGAGAATAGATTTCTTTTTAGTTCCAGTACATAGAGCACTTCCTCCAGATGCCCTTTTAACCATTGTCTATTAATGAATCTTTGGATGCTTACTGTACCTTTTCCTTTTACTTGCAATGGTGCATTCCTGTTAGCTGTAGTAACTCCTTGATGATTATTCAGTTCTTCAAACGTCGTGAAATTGTGTCTGTAATTTGTCATATGACAAGATGCGCCCGAGTCTCCTATCCACTCTGTGCCCAATGAATTTTCTTTGAAGGTAGTTACTTCTCTTGCTTCGAATACTGTGTCGTTCTTCAATTCGTCGAGTTTATCCTCTGTGGCATTGGCCATGAAGGCCTCGTCAGTGCCTTGTTCTTCGTTTTTCTTTCTTCCAGATGACTGGCTTTTAGAATTTTTCTTGTAGTTATAATTTTGCTGATTAATTTTAAATTTGAAGCAATTAACTTTTTTGTGGCCAGCCTTTTTACAATAAAAACATATAATGCCTGCGTCTTCTTTTTCCTTTGGCACATGCTTATTCTTAAGAGATGCATTTAGTTTCCTGCGGCTATATTTTTCAGCAGCAGTCATCGCAACTGAGTCCGTTTCCGTCTTATTAATTAATGACTCTTCTGCAGACAGTTCAGATGTCAAGTTTGTAAGTGTCTTTTCGGTTTTTATTTTAGATCTCCATGCTGTAAGAAATTTGCTATACTTATGCGTTGGGAGTCCATTTAAGATTTTGGCGATTAACATACCTTCAGAAATTACTTCTCCCACTGCTTCTAGCGAGTATTTGATATTCTTCATTTCACTTACGTAGTCCATGACTGATTGCTCATCTTGTAATTTACATTCTAAAAGTCTGTTTTGCAGTTCTGTAACTCGAGCATCACTTTTTCTTTCAAAAATATTCAGAAGCTCAATCCAAATAGTGTGAGACGTCTCTGCTGTCATTACCTGCTTGAAGATATTATCATCCATTGAGTTTACAATAATACTCATTGCCTCGACATCATCTTCGTCCCAATCAGCCGCTTCCTCTTGTTTGTTTGGCCTTTTCCTTTCTCCACTAGTTATTGACCACAGTTTCTTAGATTTTAATAATAGTGTAACGCGTTTCTTCCAATACAAAAAGTTACTACCATCTAGCTTCTCAATCTTTATTATATTTGTGTTGTCCGCCATTCTTACTTTATATTTCCTTAATTCCGTTCACGCTCTATCGAAAATGGACTTTTCAACGAAAGTACCTTAACACGAGAAATGTATTATAACACACGTTCCTATGGCGCAGTGGAAGCGTGCTGGGCCCATAACCTGTTTACTATAGGTTATAAAATAATACAGACACTTCTGTATAACTGATATGTTTATTATACATTCACCCGATAGCAGCACGTGATTATAGTAATCAGTAGCGGACTGATTAATGTTTTAGAACACAAAAAAAGGAATACGTGAAACAATACTGCTAGATTAGTTAAAGATAAACGTACACCAGAAAAAAGGTAAAGCGAAAGTAAAGTCAGTCAATAGTTTTTACAACCACTAAATAAAATAATAGAACGCCCTCTATATAAAGTTACTCAGTATGGTTACTAATAGATCTGAGCGCGCCACGCTTAATTCTAACATAAAACATATTTTTGCGTAATTTGTAACAAATTATAGCGACTACAGTAATGGACATCTGCAAGATGCATGGAGAATGACTGCCGAGTCGAGGTACGAAACGTTTGATCAGCATATCACTGAGATACAGGACGATGACTACTGTACATTAGTGTAACTGCGAGAGTGTAAAAGCGAAGAAAGCAATACGCACTACACGATCGTAAAGTTTTATATTCGCAAAGACAGACACATCTCGAAATTTTTGTATTTAAAATTTAATACGGACAAATACCCCTTTTCGATGATATAATATATATTTTTTATTTTCTCGGAGTAAACTTTAATGAGTCGTTCGCACACATCGAGCTTTCCATGATCAAGGCTGTCTCAAGTCAATGTTATTAGCTTGTGTTTACAAGCCACTTTTTATGATGACCAACAGCGGTTGTCGAGATTCGCGACGTCTCTTTGACGATCATTAAAGACTGTTTCTAGAATACTCCACAAAATAATACTTGCCAAAATAATTATGCGCGATGAAATTGTGCACGAGATACATCAAGTTCAACAATGCTGCTTTCGATACTGATGCTTTTTTATATCCGAATTAATGGTTCTAATACTCGGAATCGTAATTTTCATATTTCGGTCATAATACGAAGATTAATGCATAAATAGTATACAATATTTGTATTTAAAAAATTGTGCAATTTTTTGTACAGGGAGATTTTTCCGAAAAATAAAAAATAAAAATTTTCTTTAGTATGCTCTTCATAAATGCAAATGTAATTAAGTAAAAGCCAATATTTTTTATTTTTATGAATTTTTGATTATAAAATAGTAATATCGATATTGCTACAGGAATCTGAAATTGTACAAAAAGTTCATAATATTAAGACTAGTTTGCAAATATATTTTTTTATGTCAAAAGGAGAAAATTATAAAACCCTTATACAGAATGTCCGGTAATTGCTGAACTTATCTATACCTCTCGGGTGTAGATAGAGCGGGTTAAACGGAATACAAAAGTCCTCTCATTGTGCGATTTTTGCAATAATTAATGAGAAATTAATAAAAAAAGTATCGGCCAATTCGTGCGAGTTTAAGAGCGCGGCGAGAAGAGATCCACGGTTATACAGCCTACTGTTATTTGGATACTGGGCGCACGACGATGCATTGGGAGGAGTGCTCTACAATCGACAACAGCATCATACGAGCGGTACGTAGCGTAACGCTAGATCCTTGCGTTCTAGCGACCATGTAAGTGGGCTGTCTCTTCTCGTCGCGCGCTTAGACTCGTTTTAACCCGCTCTACCTGCACCCGAAAGGTGATTTAGCAATTACCGGACACCCCGTATATGTAAATTTCAAATGCAACTTGTAAAAAAATTTTAGCCAAATGTACTGTCATTGTCTCCTTTTTTCGTCCTATTGTATGTGTGATAACATCGTTATAAATTAGTGTTGACATCAATATATTGCACACAAATGTGATCACGGAAAAGATGAACTGGCATAGATAAAGACAAATATTTTTGCTATTTTTTTTCCAAATGTTTTATTACATATTCGGTTAAATACATTTTTTTAATTAAGCAATTCATTGAAAATTGTAAATTAAGGAATAAAATTTGAATTTGTAGAACAAAATACACTAAAACTGAGATTATACAGGTTGTCCGTTAACTCACGGACCAATCCGCTCGTGAGCGGATAGAGCACATTAAACAGAACAGAAAAGTTTTTTACCATTTTGCAATACCTAATGCGCGCGACGAGAGTCGTTGTCCGCGCACCGCGAGTCTCGTCGTGCGACAAAACTTTTCGTTGCCGTGCGACACTCATCTCTGGCACGCCTAGAGCTACATCCTACGATCTAGTCGCGTGAAAGGCGCGCTCATTTGTCCATCCTTTTTAATTAATACTTAAATAATTATTGCGAGAATTGCAAAATGGTAAAGAACTTTTCTGTTTTGTTTAATGTGCTCTCTTCGCTGACAAGCGTTGGTTTGTGAGTTATCGGACACCTTGTATAATTAGTTTAATTTTAATTTTTATTTTGTAAATTTATTCTGTGAAGCATAGCCTGATGTAAACTTATAATACTACTACAATACATGGAACTGTTTTATGAAAAAGTATTACAATTTGATGCACTTTTCTTATGCTTGCGTCACTTGCAAATGTAATGCAGAAATGATAATATATTATCGTAGATTAATATTGATCAGTTATTATAAGCTGCAAAGTTTGTAAGTATATAGCAATAAGTTGATAATGTTTCAGCAACATAATATTAACGAAATTTTTAAAAATTATTTAAAATAAAATTCCCAGATAGAAGTTGTTCCCGTGCAAAAGATAGTGCCTGGCCAGTTTACCGTAACAATATGCGGGCACTAGACGGACAAAAATAAGAGGGCCTAAGTGTGCAAGGCGACGCAAAAGTCTTCTAATCCCTGATTTCTCAACTAACCGGAGCCTGGAATTTGTATCCCGACTTAGCCCCGAATCTTTTCGAAATCTTATACGGGTGAATCATAATTTTCCTAGCCAGGGTGTCTGGTTAGGACTATTATATTATACGTATAATAGGTCTGTTCTTTATAACTGAACTAGTGCAGCCAGTTCAGCTATAAAGAATAGACCTATTATTAGCTCCAACAGATTTTATAAATAATTAAAACTATATATTTTATTAAATATTTGAAACAATTGTATATACTTAATTACTTAACTTAAAATACGTAAATTAATACATATCATAAACTTTTAATAAACCTTCAATATAGGTAAAGAAAAATACATATTTAAAATATGCATATTTGTAACATTTTTATGAAAACTGAATCGTATAATTAAACTCTTGCATCTTCTTGAGCCTTCCTTTTTTGACGAAAGCCGTCCCAGTCTTTGGAATTGGACAACACTGTGCCAATGGCCAATAGTATCTCTTTTTCAGTAAGAGATAATGTTTCGGTTTGATGCGTTTTCAAAATTATATCTATGAAACATATTTATTTATATATTAATTATTATTTATAAGTCTAATAATCTTAAGCAAATATTTATTTTCTATAATAAATAGATCAAATTAAATAACTATCTAAACGATTCTTACCAAAAATGATTTTGCAAAATAAAGTCCCTTTTAAAATGTGTTTATCGGGGCACTGTTTTTTGGCCGTAAATTGTAGAGCCAGCTCTCGAAACATAAACTTTTTAAATATATTAATAATAGTTTTTGATGGAAACTTTTTGCGATAAAAAAAAATACAAATATGTCATCTATAATGCAAAAAAAAAAAAATACATGATTTCATGAATGAAGAACAAACTAAAAAAAAGTAGATACATTTAACTTACAAAATCTTTGGAGCAATCTTTGTCTCTGGACAGCTTTCGATCAAAGTTCGTAAATTCATCTAGAGATTTTAGAGGCAAGGTAATTTCATGCTTATCATCGAACTTAAGTTGGTCTGCCCCGATACAACGTTGAATTATTCCAAAACTTGGAGCAGGTGTACAGTTTCCAGTTGATTTTTCAGTAATTCCTTTATATTTTCGTTAATACTACATAAATTCTCTAAGAGAAGTGAAATAATCTCTAGAATTGAAAATATTACATTGTTGCACTAGAAAAGATTTGGTATATTCATTAATTAATATTAAATCTATACTTATCATTTTCTTTTACTACAACCGTCTTCTCCGTCTTTTTTGATTTAGTATTGTCTTTTTTCAACAGAATATTTTCGTCCTTTGATGCAGCTGCCGCATTTTCCGTTATTACTTCACCTGTATAAGAGACGTCTTCTTTGACAACGGTTGTAATTATTAAATCAATATTGGAAACAGAGACGAATCTCTCCAATAGGAGCAAGCGTCAAGATGGTTTTTGTTTTGTTAATAATAAAGGTAACTAGGGACAGTTCTCTTGGAGACAGCGCGAGGACGAGACGAAATAAATTTATGTTAATTACATTTGTGAATTATTATTTTCTCGGCACCTACGAAACCCCTCTTATATATATAATTTTTATATTATTTCCGGATTTGTTTTTATATTATTTCCGAAATGGGAAAAGTACAATTTTAAATATTAGAGCCAATAATTTTAAAATAAATTATATTGCATCGAAAAAAGTGTATAAGATCGCATTAAACTCATTGTTGCACATTGATGCATTTTGTGCAAATTCTCATTGAGTATAATTATTTCGATAAATTTTGTAGAAAATTATTTTGTACAATATTCTAGAAACGTTCTTCAAATATCGTCGAAGAGCCGTCGCGAATCTCGATAACCGCTGTAGTTTGTCAGAAAACGTGATCTATAAACACAAGCAAATAATGTCGGCTTGAGAAAACCTCACTCACGACATTCTTCGTGTGTATGACGATTATATCACAGCCAATCATAGTCCGCTTTGTGGAAATCAACATTACATTGTCGAAACTGGGGGCGTTAGTCTGTATTAAATTTTGTGAGTGGGGAGAGATTTCCAGAACTTTCTGTCTTCGCGAATATAAAACTCCGTGACGAAGCGCCCGCGTTGCTCTCTGTGCCTTGCTCTCGCGGTTAACAGTTCGCGGACAGTGTTCATCGTTATGCATTTCGGCAATGTGTTATAATTCGGAAGATATTCGCTCCGTACATTGCGCGACGTATTCATCGTCATGCATTTCGGCGCCGTGGTAAACGTGCTACAGTACGCGTGGTTATTCATGGTTACTAAGACCGAAATATGTAATTATTAAATGGTGCCTTTTTTCGTGTGATAAATGTGACTTTTTACAACATTTAACATCCAACATTTAACATCCAAAGTAAACGGAACATTAAAGAAAACGAGACAATTGGACTCGAATCACATCGAACTAGACAAAGTTTGAAGATCAACATAATCTCCTTTGCACAAAGGTATTATGCTTGCAACAAAAGAACAAATTTATCGATTTACTGCGAAACCTGCTGAAGCAAATCGAACGTCAAACCTTCCGGAAACGTTGAAGCCTTGTACACGATGTTGCTGCACATTCAGCGGCCGCACCGTTCCGGAAGATGCAAAGATGAGCCAAATTTCCAGTATTCTTTCGTCTCTATCAACGGGGACGCAACGCTGTCCGTCATCGACCTTGCTCGGATGACATTGTGACAAACACCAGCTCCTTGTCCGTCACTCCAGGTTGCCGAAACTTACGTCACTCCAGGTCAAACCATCAAGGGGTAGCGCTGGACGGTATCTCCTTAAGAACAGTCTTTAATCAGGGAGGATTTAATTGTAACCACTTCTCAAAGTCGGTTCGTTTTACTGTTGCCTCGCTTTAGCATCGACTGCAAGCAGTTTTGTGTGCTTATCCAACGGGTGCAAAATCATCTCCCAAAGACTCGGAAACGGCAAGTAGCGGCGTGCTGAGAAAGAAACGGTGTCTGAGCCAGGTCGTCTGTGACAATAATTATCACTTCCCGCCGTCGGACGCAAGTTACGTTCTGATACAGCAACGGTTTTAACATCACTCTGTTCCTTTGAGATCCGGTAGCGTTGAAAAGTTAGCTCGTACGTAAGTTGAAGTCCTCTGGTGGGGCAGGTGAGAACAGTCTCGAGAGACGTAGATAGCCAAAATGCGAAGGCCTGAGTGGAAGTGCGTTGAGCGGCTCGCTCGGAGAAATGCGGTGTGAGTCGAAGAGATCGGGAAGACGCGCTGTCTGCTCGCACGATCCTCTTCGTGAGTTCCTCGACACTTCGCGGCTGGATCCGGAGCGTGATTTGGCCTTTACGTGGATGCCTTTGCAGTCCGATCCTTTACATTTTGCATGCATAGTTTTGCTTGCTTGGAGCAAAGGCACTGTTGCAATTTATATGCAATATAGAGCATCGTGCAGCAAGGCAAGGTCAGTTATATGACTGCTCACCAGGATGGCCCGATTTCATCCCGCAGACGACGGCATCGTACGAGTGATGGTACGCAGCTTGAAGATGATCCAGTCGGCGAAAGAAATCGTCTGACAACCTGTCCATCAAGGTATTCAAATCGGCTGATAATTTGTAAGACCTAATTTTGTTAGTTATTTTTGTTACCTCATTAAATCGTTTTAATTAATTATATCACACTGTTACAATGCAATTTCGTTCAAATAATAACACTTATCGTATCATAGTTACACTGTATTATTTATTATAATACGTTAATGAGATTTATTTATTAAATGCATTAAGTGTATTAAATACATATATTTTTATCTGCAAATTTTATTAACGAATTAATTGTTATTATAACAAACGCATTTACATTAATCCTATATAGATCAAAACTGTAGATCATAATTGAAACAAAGTTGTCATATTTTGCCAACAATTGATGTAGATATTACATTTTTTATATCTCTGCAAAAGTTGTAATAATAAAATCAAAAGTTACATAAAATACGAGAAATGACGAAGATAGATAAACATAAAAATAAAATTCAAATCAAATAATTGTAACTAATGCGGAACAAGCAATTCATATACTTCGTCTGTACAGAAAGTTGATGTTAAGTTCATAAAATCGTCTTATTTTATAAATTTATAAATATTGTTCATAAAATGAAAGCAGCACATTAAATTTATAAGTATATTTAATAAATTTTGAAAATGTTACTTTATATTTATAAATGATAGATTTATAAACGTATTTATAATTTTATGAACGTATAATTCTATGAATAATTATATGTCAGAGTTATGCAATTTTTCTCGTGTACTTTAGATTACTTATGTTAGGTTGAAATCGTCCAAGTAAAGGTTATCAAATCAAAACTGTTGTTATAAAACTAAACATTTAAAAACTAAACATAAATCAAAATAAAAATTAATTTCTTAAGTAAAACAAAAAAAACCCCAAGTGTTTATTATAATGAGTTAAACACATGCTATTTTATATGTAATTTAAATATAGAGTCAAAAGACTTTTCTCAACATTTAAATACTCATTCTATAAAACGCGTAATAGACTTTAAAGTGAATAAAAGAAAAATAATTACCAAAAGCTGACAAATGAGATGCTATCATTTTCTGTTATTTATTGGATAGGTTTAATTGACGTAATACGAAAAGTAATACATAAATTGTCAGTAAAATGTGTCAATTCTTAATTCTTTCAATTGTATTTGTTCGAGAATTGTGTTATATAATATAACCAGACAACACGCATGTCTTCAAGATTAATCATGATAAAAATCAATTCCTTATTAATAAAATGGCATTTGGAAACAAATATGATATGGTTTCTTCATATAATTTATAAAAACATCTATACAAGTACTATTTATTGTAATATCTATTGATGATATTATTCTGCATTTTTATAGACTTTCTGATTTAATATCTCCTATGATCTAATCGTAATAACAGAAAATAAACATATTAAACATATTTGATAATCAAACGCTTATCCTTAATTTTTGCTAATTAGAAAATGTGCAAAATACAGAAATATTATGTTCAATGTGCTCAGTTCTTTTATTAGCTTAATTAAGAAAGAATGACAACAAGAACATAATGTTATTATTATGTTCACATGTATTATGAGCACATTGAGCATAGGGTGCATTCGTTTATGCAGCGGTTAGCGCATCCACTGCGTTTATCATCTGCTAGTCACGTGACCTAATTTACCGAACGCACATCTGCGTAAATGACTGCTCGGATCATGGTAGTTTTCCACCAAGAGACACAAGCGACACAAAAGTATTATTCTCTCTGTTGCTCATTGAATATCGAACAGACAGAGTGATACTTGTGTCGATTTGTGTCAACTTGTGTCCTATGCTGGAAAACATACTATATTTTGCAAGGAAATCTAAGCAAAACTTTAATATAATGTAAGTAAAGAGAAGATTTTAAAACAAACGTAAATTTATATTCGAACAATTAAAATGTAATAAAATTTTTAGATTAGGTAAAATTTTTAGATTGAATCATATTTTTATGGAGATATTGATCTATTAATTTATTATTTATTATTATGATTATATTTAAAAGTTAGGTGTTAATTTTTTGTGAATTATATCTTTAAGCACATTTTATTTAAAAAATTTAATTTTCAGAAACTACAATGGAAAGAATATTGAATGTTATTCATTGTGCTGTGGAAGAATTAACCAACAGTGACAGTAGCTCAGACTCTGATTTATGGTCGGACAGTTCTGATGAAGAACTACTATTGCTGGATGATATGGTATTGTTTCATTTTTTAGTTTATTTGACATTTTAGAAACTTATAAAAATAATAATATATATTTTTAAAAAATTGAAATTCAAATGAAAAAACAAACAGCCTGTATTTGTTGATTGAGCAATTTTATTTTAAAAACATTATTTAGTGAAAACAATGTTTAGAATCCTGTCTTTTTCAAGTTCACAACAACTATAAGCAGACTGTTTGCGTTTTCATTTGAATTTTATTTTATATGATATCGGCTTTTGAGACTATTGTATTAATTAAAATTAATTAAAAATTAATTAATTAAAAAAATTATATATATAAATAATATGTATCACAACGCTGAATTTTTTTTATTTGTAGGAACGCATGAAAGTACCGAAGGTTGACAATTATTATGGTACAATTTATTGTATGCGTGATAAAACATTTCAATCTCATTTTCGCCTTACGAGAAGTTCTTTCGAGGTAAGTAAGTAGTATATAAATCAGAAGGTTGTATTTTACAAGCAATGTATGGTATAGTCCATCTTTAATTTTATAAATTTACTTTGTTTAAGATTGTAAGAAGAGCAATTGGGCTTATATTGCTACCTAATAACAATGAAGGAGGCCATCCTAATGTACCATTGGAGAAAGCGATATTGTCAACATTATGGTTACTGGCAAATCAAGATTCTTTTCGAGAAGTCAGTAATTTATTCGATTTAAGCTCGAGTACTACACATAAAATATTTCTTGATGTATGCAGTGCTCTGTGTAGTATCGTGAATAAATATCTACACTGGCCAAATCTGGCAGAGTTTCAATGTATAAGACAACAGTTTGACGAGCTCAGAGGACCGAATAATTTTCCAGACGTGGCATGTGCAGTTGATGGAATGCATATTGAAATTCCAGCTGCAAGAGATGATCCTATAAGTTATTATAATCGAAAAGGTTTTCACTCAATTATTCTACAAGGGATCTGCGATGCAAAATGTCAGTTTATTGATATTTTTATTGGTTGGCCTGGTGCGACTCACGATGCGAGAGTATGGAGGGAAAGTCCTATTGGTCAAGCACTTGCAGAAGATCCAACACTTTTACCGGAAGGAACTCATATTATAGGAGATTCTGCGTATACTTTACAACCTTATTTACTAACACCATTTCGTAATAATGGTCACTTAACTCCAAGACAAAAGCTGTATAATAAAAAATTAAGTTCAAAGAGAGTTGTCATTGAGCAGGCATTTGGAAAGCTGAGAGCTAGATTTAGAAGATTAAAATATTTAAATATGTATCTCATGAATGAAATGAAAATAGTTGTTGTTGCTGCATGTGTTCTGCATAATATATGCATTAGATATAATGATGAAACAGAATTAAGTGACGATGAACGTGAGGAAGAAAATAGAGACCAGGACGAGGACAATGCCATTTTGGAAATAGCTAATGATAAAAGAAATAGAATTGTAGACACTTTGTGGATGAATAGAAGATGAATAGAAGATGAAATGGAATAGGTGAACAACAAATAAAAAAAAATAAATTCTGTAGTAAGAAATAGAACATGTGCAAATTTATATTGAGACGTGAGGAAATTTGTATAAATTCTTATGAGAATTTGTTACAAATACGAATAAATAAATAAATTATATGTCAATCTTATAACATTTGGTGTACATTTATTTCACTTTAGTCTAACAAATACATCGAAAGTAATGTATTACATTATATTCAGTAAAATACATATATCAACATATATATTGGAATACATGTTTTCAGTATGTGAAGCATAATGATTGTATCAGAAACGTATTATTTTAATATGTAGCAAAATAAAAAAGTTTTACTATGGTAAGAAACTATGGTAACATTTTTAATGCATGAAACACAGATATTTCATTAAAATATAGGAATCTAAAAATAAACAAAAAAAAAACCTTTAGCTAAAGAGATCACAATGTGAAAGAAGTCTTTGAATTTTCCTATAAAAGTAACATTTAAATAGCATATAAGTTGCACAAAAGTTTGAAAATATTCAAAATGACACACACATCTCTCTTTACATATGTCTCTACGAAAATTATATCAATCTTATAACATGTAACATAAACTTCATATTAATTTTTTAACTTTTCATAACTACAAAAAAAAACTTTCGCTTATTTGTCTTTAGCACAAAAGCTGTCATAAAAAAAATCAGAAAGCCTCGACAATTTAAAGTATTACTCTTTAAACAAATTTTAAAATTATTGGACTTAGTAACACTTATAAGAAAAGAGAAATACTAGAAATACTAGAAATACTAGAAATACTTAAAATAATATATAATATATAAATATTAATATTATATATAACTCAGTCATTGTATGTTGTGCGGTTTTTTTGTATATCTTTTAAGATTGTTGCAAGATTGTTTATCGCTTCAATTTTGCTTTTTGCAATTTTCTTTTTATCTTCCCACATTTCTATCTTCAGTTTTAATGCTTGTGATTTTTTTCTTCGACAATTCGCAACATTTCTTCTTGAAATTGGGTTTTCTTTTTCTTCGGCAAATTTTTTTTCCTTCTTTTTGCTTCTGTGCAGTTTTCTGTAGAGGCATCTAAAATCATAAATATTTTTAACTAATAAAATAGAGTGAATATTTTCGAATTCCATTTCTTTTCTATGACATTTGCATTTTCTTTACCTGTGTCATCAGTTAATTCATCCTTTAGAATTAATTCATCCTTTAGAGTTAGTGTTTCCGGTTTGAAAGTTGAACCCAGTAATTTTTCAGGAGGATTTACACTCTTTTTTGTCGCAAAACATTCATGCATTTGTTGAAAATATTTCCAAGTAATTGCACTTTCACCAGTCTTTTTTAATTTACTTGCATTTCGATTGTACGTAACTAGGAGATTTTTCCATTTATTCATCAAATCTTGTACTTTAACTTTATATCCTTTTTCTTCAAAAGCTTTAACAATTAAATTCCAGTATGGTGTTTTTCGGCTGTTTGGATTTTCGAATTTATCGTTCATACTAAGACGTTGTTCAAGTAAAAGCTGTATTTCTGCATCTGTCCAGTTCTCTTTAGAAACATCTAAAATTATAAATAAAGTACATGAAATAAATATCTTTACTTATAATATCTTCGGAATGACTTTCAAGAATAATTTAATTTCCTTTACTGTATTTTTTTCTTAATAAAATAGAATTTAATAGAATAAAATTTAATAGAATAAAACAATAAAATAAAACAAAATAGAAGATTATAAATCATGCGTAATAGAAAACAATATAAACATATTCATTTCCTTGATTACTTACTTTCTACTGATGGTGAAGATGTTTCTGTTTTGACAAGCAACTTTTCCATATTGTTAACAGGATGTGAGTGTGCAAATGAAGATGGAACAATAGTAAATAAAGATTCAGAAGTTGTTGCAATTGTATTTAAATCAATTGGATGAAAAGCTTGACGATTGTTGAAATCTATGAATTGTGATTATACAAAGAAACATAAGTAAGTAGTAAAGAATAGATTAGATTCAAAAAAATAATTGCACACCAGTAATACATATTATTCCAGTACGAGAAATTGTAATAGAAGACTTTTATTACAAAATAATATTCTAGTGTGCATTTTTAGGTTAATTTAATTGTAAATACAAATATCGTAAACTTTAAAAAATTTTTCCATTATATAATACTTACTGTGGATTATTTTCACTTTTGCGGGATCGATTTCGAGGAGTTGTTCTTCCCCTTTTTCATTTTTCACTTTAATAAAATTCATTTTTACATTTGAGTTAATCATGCGGATGCAGATAATTAAACTATATTTGCACTGCGTATATTCGTTTACGCAGTACTGCAAGCAGAGCATCCAGAGCAGGACCTCCAAAGTACCTGCGCAGATGGGATACATCCCTGCGTAAACGAACGACAAACTGCGCTGCAGTCGTTTTCGCAGGCGGAGTAAACGAACGACATCTGCGGCAGTAACTGCATAAACGAATGCACCCATAATGTAGAATTATTCAATAAGGTAAACAATGAAATTTTCTATTCTTCTTTTTGTTACCAATATCTGGACATCTTGCGTAATAAGTATAAATTATCATTTTTTGTATTTAAATTTTAATATTTTTATGTAATATTTTTATTTAATATTTTAATATTTTGTACTAATGCAATTGCTGAAAAGTTAGATTAGATTACATAAGAACCAATATTTTCGCGATCTTTATTTTTTCTGAAGCTGTTCCATTCGAAATTTTTTGTTCAAGAAATTTTTAAGCCAGACTATCCTTTGGAAACTGAAGATTGCAAATTGATAAAACTTCATATTTTTAGATCAGAGTGAGCTAACAATAAGACGCAGATTATTTAATTGATTAAATTTTAATTTTTAATTTAGAATCTCAATCTTTGAAGTATAGTGTGATATGAAATTCTCTAATGCAATAGAGTAAACTTTTTTCTAGAATAAATTGAATTATAATTTGGTATACTTGTGTTTTATAATTATTATTTGCAAATCTGATATTGGAATAATATCGGATTGTGTAAAAAAAAATTTTGCATTTTTCAAATAAATTTGCCTACTTTATATATCTGGCAAAACGCATTTGTACTATCACGAAAATTAAATAATTATTTGTCGATTAATTTGCCAAATATAAATTCGCACAGATCACAAATTGCTTTATTTTTCGAGAAATTATTTATTTGACTTTAATGTATTAATAAAATGCTTCATTAATAAACATTTCACTTATTGCAAACGAAGCAAAGGTTTATTCAGTTTAAATATATAATATTTACTTTTTCAGGTTGAAATTGAAACAGATTGCGTGAATAAGCGAAAATGTAAAAAACAAATAAAAATTTAAATTTTAACAATACAAAGAAACTAATTAAATGAAACTTTCTTCTTTCTGCTTTCAATTTATGTTTGTTTGTTCGAGAATTTATCCGCGTGTTCTGATCAAACATTGTTATTTTTTAAATACACGATGCAGTATTAATAACTACTTATTTTTTACATAAATATTTAATTTATTTTAGTAATTTAAATTTTATTAATTTGTATACTCCTTTAATAAATAATCTCTCTAGAACCTAAAAAATTTTTTAACTCTGCTTTATGGTGTATTTCTCGTGTGTCTCATAACTTGCTGTGTAGAACAAGAAGAGCGATAAATCATTTTTAGCATAGCGAAAATTATTTAAGAATTTTTGAGAATTTTATTATTGCCTTAAATAAATCACAGAAATAGAACTAATATTAAGAGATATGAAAAAGTTTCCTTCTAACAAATTTTGCGGTTTTTAATAATGCAGTAGCTATTTTGCATCGTGCGCACCCGAGTCGAAATTTAGCATCTATATTGAACCTTAATCTTTTATTTTGAGGTAGGCATAAGAGAGTCAAAGTAGATGTTATGCATTGTATCGTATGTATATAATAGCACCTACTTTGGCACTACAATATGTCCAAAATTTCCTTTTTTCCTGCTAAAGCTTCAAAGTAGGGTTTAGTTAAAACCCTCCGTTGACCCGCTTTAGACCCTGAAAATATATAGATTCCTTTTTGCCAGCACTACTTTTATGATATTATCAAGAAATTCTAATGATTGTAAATGTTCACAATAAAAAAAAATACTAACTATAATTTTGATTAACGATAATTTTTAATAGCATACAATTTAAAAATATCATCAATCAATACCATTTAGTTGAATTTTATTATCTTTTGAAAATTTGTAATTATTAGAAATTTCTTGATAATATCAAAATATAATATCAAAATTCAACTATTGAGTATTGATTTCTGATATTTTTAAAAATTGTATGCTATTAAAATTATCATCAATTAAAATTATATAGTTAGTAATTTTCTTTATTATTGTGAAGATTTTTGCAATCATTAGAATTTCTTGATAATATCATAAAACTAGTGCTGAAAATCCATATACCTTTGTGATTATATTAAAAATATTAAATTAAGATATTAAATATAAAATAAGATATTAAAAACATTACATAATATTTATTGAATTAAATATTATTTATTAAGTATATGTAATACATATAGTTATAACTATACTATTATATACTCTTATAAGAGTATATTATTAAGTATAGTTAACATGCGTTAAAACAAGTTCAGACAGAAATACTTATACAGAAAAAGGTCCAAATTAAGACTGAAACGTTTGATAATATTGTATCACTTAATAAAGCAATAATCAAAATACAACCACATTATGCATATTGCTCGTATAGTTTTTCATTTTTATTTGAATTTTAACGAGTACATCTAAAATAATTAACATTTAATAAAAAAATTAATTTAAAAAAATTTTTTTGCGTTGAATTTTTTTCAGATATTATATCACTATTTTGAAGAAGGAAACGGAAAAGTATCAATATTAATGAAAGTTGGAAATGCAACGAATCAAATATTTTCCTTTATGATTAAACATTATAATAACTTTTATAGGTCGAATTTATCTAGTATATATATATATATACTAGATAAAAGTTCGAGGCTTAATGGAGGAGTTTTTGCAGTAATACAATCTGTGTACAAAAATTTGTGTGTATACAAATTTTGTGAGGCTCTATAGGTTTAAAGTAGTATTTCAACGTCAAATTATAGGAGATCAAGTTTTAAAAGAGGAGTTCTAGGTTCTAATTCCGTAAAAATAGGTTCATATAGGCTGTATGAGCATTAAAAGAGACGCTAAATTTCGACTCGGGCAGTGAGTATAATTATGGATTCTAAAATACCAGTTGGAGTGATTTTAGAGAGATTCTAATTTTTTACTTTATCCTAGCGAAATATCTCTTGACGTTCCATTATAGTATTTCAATCACCACATTGAAGATAGACATTCGAACAAGCTGGCAAGTACGCAGAGGACGTAATGAAATAGCTAGAATATCATCAAGAAGTCAACCAAATTGAAAAAAGTGGCAGTAAGTTTTACTGATATTATTATCAATATTATTATGTATAATTAATAGATATTAAAACCTTTCAAAAAAAAACTTGTATATAGTAAAATTTTTAAAAAAGCTATTATATATACTTTCTACAAAAAAATATGATATCAGGAAATGGCACCAAGTGGGACTAAAGAACTATGAAAAAAGTTGTACACTATTTCTATAAAACTCTTCTATAAAACTCTTGTACATAAAGCTGTCGTATATATAATTAACTATATTATATACTATATATATAATAAAAAAATAAATACATAAATAAGAAAACAAAAAATTAAAATTAAAAAATTTTTTAAAAATATTTAAAAAATAAAAATATTTAATTAAAAAATAAAAAAATATAAAAAATTTAATCAAAATAAAAAGATATTTATTAAAAAACGCAAAAAAACTTGGCGCTGCTACACCACAAAGTATTATAAAGCAATGAAATTAACATGTAGTTTACTGTATATAATATAGTTAATTATATATACGACAGCTTTATGTACAAGAGTTTTATAGAAGAGTTTTATAGAAATAGTGTACAACTTTTTTCATAGTTCTTTAGTCCCACTTGGTGCCATTTCCTGATATCATATTTTTTTGTAGAAAGTATATATAATAGCTTTTTAAAAAATTTTACTATATACAAGTTTTTTTTGAAAGGTTTTAATATCTATGACAGGTTTTTTTGAAAGGTTTAATATATACGACAATTTTTTTAAAAGATAAAACAATATGGTTTTGTTTAGTTGTGACAAGAGCGTGTACTTGGCGCCTTTTTTTTACCTTTTTTTAAAAAAAGGTAATTTTTTGATAGATATCATTTCTTTTTTTGTAATATATATACGACAGCTTTTTTTGATTTAATATATAGGTACGAGAATTTTTTGAAAGGTAAAACAATACTGTTTTGTTTTAATTCTGATAAAATTGACTGAAAATTATAAATGTTGAAACTAATTTAGGATCTGTCAAAAAAGCACACGTTTCAGAAATTTTGTATGATTTGTCTAAAATAAATAAAATTAAATGTCAAAGTTTAATATTTCTGGGGAGGGTCTCAACTGCCTACATTCCCATTTGCCAACAGCTTCGTTTGCCCACAACATTTTGCCGACAGCTTCAATTGCCGACATTCCCGATTGCCTACAGAGCGATTGCCTACAAGCATTATTGCGCACGTTTAAAAATTAAAAATACAAACGTACGTTTGCATACAAGACATTATTGCACACATACACATTGCACACATGACATTATTGCGCACATACACATTGCACACATGACATTATTGCGCACATACACATTGCACACATGACATTATTGCGCACATACACATTGCACACATAATATTATTGCGCACATACACATTGCACACATAATATTATTGCGCACATTTAAAAATTAAAAATACAAACGTACGTTTCGCACAAGACATTATTGCACACATACACATTGCACAAATGACATTATTGCGCACATACACATTGCACACATAATATTATTGCGCATATTCTTTCCATGCGAAACGAGGTTCAACATGGGTTTACAACTTTGTTTGTGAACCTTGGTTAACCTTGTTAGGTTTACCTTGTTAGGTATAACCTGAGTAGGATTTGTTATTTGTTTTACGCGGGGGAGAGGCTTCGCCCCGTAGGGGCAAAGTCCTCCGCCGCCTACGCGTGAAATTTCAAACAAAGCGAGGTTTAACATGGGTTTACGAGTTTCTACACAAAACGCAATAATGTCATGTGCGCAATGTGTATGTGTGCAATAATGTCTTGTGTGCAAACGTACATTTGTATTTTTAATTTTTAAATGTGCGCAATAATATTATGTGTGCAATGTGTATGTGCGCAATAATGTCATGTGTGCAATGTGTATGTGCGCAATAATGTCATGTGTGCAATGTGTATGTGCGCAATAATATCATGTGTGCAATGTGTATGTGTGCAATAATGTCTTGTGTGCAAACGTACGTTTGTATTTTTAATTTTTAAATGTGCGCAATAATGCTTGTAGGCAATCGCTCTGTAGGCAATCGGGAATGTCGGCAATTGAAGCTGTCGGCAAAATGTTGTGGGCAAACGAAGCTGTTGGCAAATGGGAATGTAGGCAGTTGAACCCCTCTCGCCGAATTCAATATTATTCTTTTGACACATCTTCTGTAAGGTTATTTGGTATGCGCGGCTATTTCCTATAGCGCCACCAACACAAACCCAATTACTAACATCACTATAGCCATCTAGTGTGAAAAATGTTGATTGTACATCGTAGAAATTAAGATAATATTTTTGACATTTCGACTTTGGACTTTTATATATTTATTTATAAAGCACGTAGAGCAAAAACAAGCATCCTTTTATTATATATTTTGGGTATGCGCTATTGATTGAGACCATTATCAACTCGATCGGCCCAGGCATTATTGAGTTCCGATAATCTCGGCTCTCTGGGCTTTTCGGGCTCGCGTAAAGATACACGTTCGGTCTTGCGCTGCGCGTGAACTTGGCGCGAGACACTACCGTGTCTCTTGATTTTTTACTTTTCTTGGATCGCGCTTAATTTACTAAATATGTAATAAGTAGAGAAAAAATCAGACAATTTGTTTCTAAAAAATATTATAAATATTTATATAGATTTAGCCACACAGAATTTGACAATGAGAGTGATGGTGAACGGTGTTCAAGTATCTTTACAACCGACAAAAGTGGCAATCTTGACGTTGATGATTTAAATAATCTAAAATGCACAAGGAAAGTGACATATCCCTGACATATAATTATTTATTTTATGTTTATAAAATTATAAATATGTTTATAAATCTGCTTTATAAAAAATACAAAGTTACGTTTCTAAAATTTATTATTTACGCTTATAAATTTTGTTTATGTATTATGTTTTAATTTTTAAACATAGTTTATAATTAAATTTATCATTAGATGAAGAATCATTCAAAGAAGTTTTAGAGAAAAAAATGTGAGCAATGAGTCGAGATACTTGAAATAAATAAAGGGCCATTCTTTCCTTGTGCTTCTTCATATTAAATTACGTTCGCATGAGTTTCTTTTACATGTCAATTAAAGTTTTTAACGTAACAGTCGTAATTCAAATTTGCAAAAGTTGCATTTTGTTTAAAAGGCATTTTTGCTTGGATTATTTGGCATGGACATTGTGTCTATTTATATCCTTACAATAGTGTCGGATACTCTCAGCAATATGGAACGAACAAGGTAGATACTGAGAATCGCTATTACACCTACTCACTGCCAGATACGTGCATTTATTTATTTTTACAATTATACATATATTTTATATTGCCGTTTATCTCGGGTGGCCTAATGTCTCACGTATATAACATAGTTTAATAACATACATATGGAGGACAGAATCGGATATTGTGCTCTAATATAATTCCATTTGTTACTTTATTTATCCAACAAAATATGAACTATTTTAAAGATATACTTATCCTTTTATTTTTAACAAAAGATAGATGTTATAATTAAAATATTATACTAATGAATACATATATATATTTTATACATTTATTCGTAAGTTAAATAAGAGATGCAAGAGATATTTCTATTTCACATTAAAAAAATAATTAACTTGCAGAACATACAATGTCAACGCACGTTGATATTTACATTAAAACAAGTGTTTAATCATGCATGCTCTGTCCAAAGAGTATAATATTGTATGGAATATTGTTATGCTCTATATAAGGCATCCCTATTGAAAGGATCCCATAAAATCCCATAAAATCTAATTAAAAATATATGAGATTTTATAAGAAAATATAAGTCAGATAAGAACTTAAAAACGGCACATAAAAACTATTTATTAGATTATATGAGACAAAATACTTTTTAATGAGTTATAAGTTTGTATAGGACTTTTCTATGAAAAAGGTAATGTATATATGACAGTTTTAATAAGTAATTTTGAATATATTCATTTATATATATTTTAACAGGTAATTTCTATATTGCACTATATTCGATCGTACAAGTTATTTCTATAATTTTGTTTTTATTACTCTAATATGTTATTATGCACATTCAAGTTTATATTTTCATAGTAGATTGTTCCTTTCCTGAGAATCATTTATTCATATAGGTAAATTCTGACAACAATTATGTGGTTTTATTATTTTGTATAAAGAATTTTAAATACAAATTTTACATTTTATATTAGATCTAATTCGCCAATTCGATGACAGAACACATATTACATAAATATATAAAATTCATGAACACATTTATAATGAACATTTGACTGTCTCAATACTATTGGACTCATATATACATTATTGAAAAGTCGAGTATTAATAAATGGTATCTAATCAGATTTTTCTCATTTCTACTCATTTAATTTTGTGAGAGATTTCAAACTTTATGGTTCATTTGCACATATTCAATTTTTCAGCAGAATTTTATGAGTATATGAAATATTATGCATATTCGGAAAATCTATTATAAATATAAATGAAATATATTATATATAATTAGATCTTTCGTATTTTTACTACCATAATTTTTAAAAGATAATATCATCCATATAGAGATTGTCTTATATACCGTCATTGTAATATAGTTGAACATTCTGATATATGCAAATAAAAACACGTTATGGGTACCTATTACGATTTCACAAGAATACATACGGTTTCTGTCATCGAATTGGCGAATTAGATCTAATATAAAATGTAAAATTTGTATTTAAAATTCTTTATACAAAATAATAAAACCACATAATTGTTGTCAGAATTTACCTATATGAATAAATGATTCTCAGGAAAGGAACAATCTACTATGAAAATATAAACTTGAATGTGCATAATAACATATTAGAGTAATAAAAACAAAATTATAGAAATAACTTGTACGATCGAATATAGTGCAATATAGAAATTACCTGTTAAAATATATATAAATGAATATATTCAAAATTACTTATTAAAACTGTCATATATACATTACCTTTTTCATAGAAAAGTCCTATACAAACTTATAACTCATTAAAAAGTATTTTGTCTCATATAATCTAATAAATAGTTTTTATGTGCCGTTTTTAAGTTCTTATCTGACTTATATTTTCTTATAAAATCTCATATATTTTTAATTAGATTTTATGGGATTTTATGGGATCCTTTCAATAGGGATGCCTTATATAGAGCATAACAATATTCCATACAATATTATACTCTTTGGACAGAGCATGCATGATTAAACACTTGTTTTAATGTAAATATCAACGTGCGTTGACATTGTATGTTCTGCAAGTTAATTATTTTTTTAATGTGAAATAGAAATATCTCTTGCATCTCTTATTTAACTTACGAATAAATGTATAAAATATATATATGTATTCATTAGTATAATATTTTAATTATAACATCTATCTTTTGTTAAAAATAAAAGGATAAGTATATCTTTAAAATAGTTCATATTTTGTTGGATAAATAAAGTAACAAATGGAATTATATTAGAGCACAATATCCGATTCTGTCCTCCATATGTATGTTATTAAACTATGTTATATACGTGAGACATTAGGCCACCCGAGATAAACGGCAATATAAAATATATGTATAATTGTAAAAATAAATAAATGCACGTATCTGGCAGTGAGTAGGTGTAATAGCGATTCTCAGTATCTACCTTGTTCGTTCCATATTGCTGAGAGTATCCGACACTATTGTAAGGATATAAATAGACACAATGTCCATGCCAAATAATCCAAGCAAAAATGCCTTTTAAACAAAATGCAACTTTTGCAAATTTGAATTACGACTGTTACGTTAAAAACTTTAATTGACATGTAAAAGAAACTCATGCGAACGTAATTTAATATGAAGAAGCACAAGGAAAGAATGGCCCTTTATTTATTTCAAGTATCTCGACTCATTGCTCACATTTTTTTCTCTAAAACTTCTTTGAATGATTCTTCATCTAATGATAAATTTAATTATAAACTATGTTTAAAAATTAAAACATAATACATAAACAAAATTTATAAGCGTAAATAATAAATTTTAGAAACGTAACTTTGTATTTTTTATAAAGCAGATTTATAAACATATTTATAATTTTATAAACATAAAATAAATAATTATATGTCAGGGATATGTCACTTTCCTTGTGCATTTTAGATTATTTAAATCATCAACGTCAAGATTGCCACTTTTGTCGGTTGTAAAGATACTTGAACACCGTTCACCATCACTCTCTTCTACATGTGTACAAGCATTCCAAGCTCGAGTTAATAAATGTATCGAAATGGAAGGTCATCATTTCGAGCATTTATTGTAATTGAATAGTGAGAGGCGAGGGGACTCACCGAAATAAAGCACCTCGATAGTGAGAGAAAATGGCAAAAACTAATTTTCCCTGATTACAGCACCATCTATCACGATTCGAAAAAATGTCTCGGACAAAACTTACGTATTTTTTTCCAAGAAATCCAAATCTGCAATAAAAAATGGGGGTTCCCATTTAAAATTTCAAAGTTGCCACCCGCCCCACCCCCAAGGAGCGGTGAGGGCGGGTTAATTTTTACACAGGCAGACGTCCCCCTTGATAATATTAAAAGTTTATTTAGGACATTTTTTTGTACAATGCTTATTTTTCGAAATATTTAGTTGTCTCAAGTTAAATGGGACACCCTATATATCTATCAGCTACATCGATTGTTTTCGCCAAATGTTAATATCAGTTCGTCGGCTACATCGATTGTATTCACGGAATATATACGCACTTATTGTATTCAAAAGGTTAATGCAATGAACTACGTCTATATTATTTAAATGTTTATTTAATGAGATATATTGTTTCTTACGGTAAAAAAATTTACTTATTCTAAAACCAGTGTAGTTCATT
Organism: Linepithema humile; assembly: GCF_040581485.1. Taxonomy (NCBI): domain Eukaryota; kingdom Metazoa; phylum Arthropoda; class Insecta; order Hymenoptera; family Formicidae; genus Linepithema; species Linepithema humile. Next base: position 18,558,249 of record NC_090130.1, on the reverse strand, counting down.
ATTTAAAATTATATAATTTATTATGTAACTAGCTCATATAACTAAAAATTATAATAATTTTCTATTAGATATATACAATTTGTCCCAAAATTCTTATTTCCATATCATATTTTTGCGTCTCTCAATGCAACAAATAGTAAAATAAATAAGAGTCTTTACTTTTAAAAGCAAATGATTGCAAATAATTGTATTTAAAATACGTGGCATTGATATTTCACGATTACAAACCATTAATTATTATTCAGATCAATCAATTGTTTTTTTAATTGTAAATATATAATGTTCTTGCATAAGTAGTGAGGAAATAATTAACATCCCAAGTATGTTCGTTTCAGAAACGTTTCACAAATGTTTCTTTGAAACGTTTCATAACGGTTCTAAAAAACGTTTCTCATTGGTAAAAATGTCCACCCGAAATACGTTAAGAAAAACATTATTTTTCCGACAAAAAAACGTTTAAGGAACGATCAAAAAAGAGTTTTTTTTTATCTGCAAAAAAATGTACTTTTTTTACGAAATTAATAAAATAATAAATAAAATAATTCATACATATGTATATGTGTACCCAGGGAGCACAAGTGTCTTAAAAACATCTGTAAGAAGGTCTGATGAAGGCCTAATATAGGTCGAAACGTTTGTCTTTATAATATATGGTATAATAAATTGCATGAATAACTAGCAACGACTCTTTTTGCCCTTTTCACCTAATATTAATTGTCAGCGAGAAAGATTCGAAATGCGGCTTGTTGGGCCTCGTCAATTGCTTGAGGAGAGAACCAGGTGGCAAATCAATCAGAGGAATGTTTATTCAAGACGAAATTGCACCGGAGTTTTCTTTGCACGAGTCATTATACGCGGAGCAACTTCGGATCGATCTTATCATAAATGTCTTGCGTCCGGATAAAACATGGGGTTCATACCGACATCTTCCGTTAGCGCCGCTGACACCGAAGCTCGTGTACCACGCATTTGTCAATCAATTGATATAAATGTTTTATAAATTAATATAAAAAATTATTCTTACAGTTCTGTCATAATAAAAGATATTTTTCAATTAGGTGAGCGGTGATTTGAGTTTATTTCGCTGGATCGAGGACCCGATTACACCGGGTTATAAGGAAAATAATCTCGTTCACATAGTTTACTCGTCTATCAATTTCAAAGATGTAATGATAGCATCCGGCAAACTTACAAGAGATGGTTTCAACTTAACGCGTGGACGACTCGAGGATTGTATGGTGGGTCTAGAATATGTCGGCGTGGATAATACTGGACAGAGAGTGATGGGAATTTGGGAAAACAGGTACGTTATTGTCACGCAATTATTTAAAAGTTCACAGTTTATAAAAAAAAATTGACGCACTTTAGCAAGCTTAAAGCAAGCTTTTCTATTGGATAAATTGATATATTATGTGTGTATACAGGGTGTTTCATAATGTTCGTGCCAACGCTCGTATACGGATAGAGTGCGGTAAACTGAATAGAAAAGTCCTTTACCGTTTTGCAATTTTCGCAATAGTAATTGAGATATTAATTAAAATGGATTGACGAATAATCGCGCGTTGATCGCGGCTAGATCGTAGGCTGTACGCTCTAGGCGTGACAGCAATGAGAATCGCATGGCAACGAAAAATAACAACGCATATTACTCCTGCTCTCGTTACGTGTTATTTTTCGTTGCCATGCGATCCTCGTTGTTGTCACGTTTAGAGTGTACAGCCCACGATCTAGCTATGCGCAACGCGCGATTATTCGTCAATCCCTTTTAATTAATATCTCAATTACTATTGCGAAAATTGCAAAACGGTAAAGGACTTTTCTATTCAGTTTACCGCACTCTATTCGCACACGAGCGTTGGCACGGACATTATGAAACACCCTGTATATTGTATGTGCATGTGTGATAAGAAGATAAAAAATAATTAAAAAATAATTTATTTAATAAAATTACTATCTCAAATGTTGCAGACTTTGTGCAACTTGCAATATTTTGTAAAGCCAAAGCACGTAGAATTATTTTACTGGAGTGTATATGTTTTTTATAAACAGTGTTAATATATTTACTGTATTTACTGTAAAATCTACAAGTTATCCTTATCCTAGATAATCCTGTTTTTCTTTAAATATAAAAAAATTTTAATTCTTTAATTTACAGATCCATATCAAATATGTGCACATCCTCCAATTACTTATGCTGGAAAATTCTGGACGAGTGGAGCATGGAGGACGCTGCAACGGTTCCGTGCGCTTACGGCACGTGCTGTTACGAATTAATCGTCAAGGCGAATATAAAAAAGAGCGACACGGTACTTATCCACTTCGGTAACGGTGCCGTGGGCCAAGCTGTGATTCATCTTGCGCATCACAAAGGTTGCGAAATATTCACCACCGTTGGCATTCCGGAAAAGTAAAAGTTTATCAGAGACATGTTCTCGTTCATCCCAGAAAATAACATTGGAAATTCGAGCAACAACAGTTTTGAGCAAATGATATTTACTCAGACCAACGGCCGTGGCGTGGACATTGTATTGAACTCGCTCGCCGAAGAGAAACTCCAGACGTTTATCCGTTGCCTCGCGAAAGGCGGGCGTTTTCTGGAAATCGGCAAATTTGATTTTATGACTGATAATTTGTTGAATTTATCGTTTCTTTCGAAAGGGATTCAATTTTACAGCGTTATGTTGAATAATATATTCACAGCTCCAGAGAAACTAAAAGAACGTTTGAATATGGTAGTGGCCATAAATCTTGCGAATAAAGCTATTCAACCGATTGCCAGGAAGATTTTCGAAAAGGATGAAGTGGAGGCTGCATTCAGATACATGGCAGTTGGAAAGCATATAGGAAAGATAGGTCAATTTAGCTGGCATTAATTGTGGCTTAATACGCGAGATCAATTAAAAATAAAACAAAATAAGAGACACGTATTCTTTTTTATGTGCTTTCTCGCACGTTTAGGGTTGAAACAACCCATACAAGCTAAAACGGTTCTTTTGGTTTTGACTGAATATCGTCAAAACTGTAAGAGATATAAAAAAATGTTTTGAATAAAAGTTGCATGGTCTTTTATGAGCTTTATAACCGCGTAGCTCAATTTTTAAAAAATTTTATATTTTTGAATTTACTCCTACCCCTTTTTATTATTTTTACGAATTTCAAAATTTTTGTTATAACAAAAGTTGTAGCATTTTTACACTGAATACAATCATATATGTAGTATAAAATAATATATATTTCGACCATTAAGAATACAGGCGGATATAGGATCGGAATTACAGAGTTCTCTCTAACATTCTCGCGTCGTGATGTATCGTTTCATCGCTCAAGGACGACTGACTGTCCTCGCGAAACCGTCGGAATTCGAAGCCAAACAGCACGAGACGAACGCATGTACGAAATACACAAATATTATCGCTGTAACGCTACCTTTGAATATTCGGAGCTGTGTCTTACAATCGTGTCGCTGTATTCAACGTTATTTATTCCACATATATAATTTTATTATGTTTTGGAGTCGCATCTTTCAGAAATGAGCTATCAATGTCGCACTATATGCGTCGCGCTGCGATATATGCATATACATATATGCATAACGCATCGTTTGTGCCGCGCTTGTGTAATCGATAAGACGAATAAAATTAAAAATAAAGATTAGCATGTTATCAAGCATTCGGAAAAATGTTCTGATCAAAGAACAAAATTTACTAAAGTTGTTGCCAAGGCATCTCCTTTATATTATACTTTTATAGTTATACTAGAACAATACAAGCGCGCACTGCGCACGCGCACTTATTATTCTACCATCGACTGAAACAGTAGGTTGTATAGTATAGCTATGCGTAGTTGCCGATACGGATTGTATTGCAGATTCAATCTTTTTTGTTCCTTTATATGCCAATGTACGATCGGCATGAAGTTCTAATTGGAATCCGCTTTGATCACTGTTATAAATATTTTCAACTCCATATTCTATTATTTGATATTTAACGTTTTCAATAAATGTGTTACATTTTTCTTCAAAATCGACGTTAGACATTATAAATGTTTTTCTTATAAATTTTGTTATTTTACGAGATACAGTATTATGTATTATTTTAAATTTTTGTATCCATCGCAATAAAGCTTTGAATCCTGGTACATTTAAATTTTTTGTGCCTGAACAACCCATCGAGCTAAATCAGCGTCGTGAACAATAATTCTCTTTTCAAGAGCTGTGTGAAAATTATTTAATGTATTCCAAAATTTGTTTTAATTTTTTGAATCTACTGCCACCTTGATTCACTTGAATTTCTCATCGTCGTAATTGATGTAATGAATATACTTTCCGAAATCTTCGTTTTACTCTTTCTAATGTTCTTGGCCTTGTTGTGCTCTTTTCCAAAATTTGACTGTATTTTTTTTATATTCATACGGAATACATTCATCTGTAATACATATAACTTTAGGATTTGCGTCAAATACCTCATCTTCTTCTTCTTCATCTCCTAGTTCGAATTGCTCTGCTGTTGGAATATCGTTATCGTTTTTATAATCTAAAGATTCTTTTACTTCCATTTTGTATCTCTCATCGCGCATTTCTTTCAGCATAGATTCTATTTTACGTGCCATTTCTCGTTCTTCAGATGTTATCGGACTTGTTGATAGATTAAGGGCTGAAAAAGTTACGTATACTAACATTATTACGTTAAATGGATTTAATTAAACCATTTTGAAAAATATAACAATTAAATACTTCTCCTTATTTGTGTACAAAAAAATAATACTTACTTTATAGTGAATTTGCTGTTTTTTTTTATGCTGTTTTATATATTGTTTTTCCGTAATCACTAACAAGCGCACAACTTTAAAGCGTAATATGCACTGACGGGATGTGACAACGCGCTGCGCTATAAATGCGCTCGAAATGCGACTATAAAATAGAGAGGATGCCTTGGCAATAACTTTAGTAAACTTTGTTCTTTGATCAGAACATTTTTCCGTATGTTTCATTACAATTTTTATTTCTAATTTTATTCGTCTTATCGATTACACAAGCGCGGCACAAACGATGCGTTATGCATATAGTGCGACATTGACAGCTCATTTCTGAAAGATGCGATTTCGAAACATAATAAAATTATATATGTTTGTATTCAATGTAAAAAATGCTACAACTTTTGTCATAACAAAAATTTTGAAATTCGTAAAAATAATAAAAAAGGGTAGGAGTAAATTAAGAAATATAAAATTTTTTAAAAATTGTGCTACGCGGTTATAAAGCTCATAAAAGATTGTGCAACTTTTATTTGAAACATTTTTTGATATCTCTTACAGTTTTGACGATATTCAGTCAAAACCAAAAAAACCGTTTTAGCTTGTAGGGGTTGTTTCAACCCTAAACATGCGAGAAAGCACATAAAAAAATACGTGTCTCTTATTTTGAGCTACTTTACAACATATTTAAAGTTTGTCAAAATCGGAGGGGGACACTTGAGTCTCTTTCCTTGTTAGTACTCTCTAAATTTTTTAGAGTGAAATCTAACTCCAAACGAGTGGATATTCACTTGAAGCGATAGTAAAAATACTGCCACTCGTAAACAGTAAAACTTCACTTTTCATAAAAGTGTTGTTTAACTCTAACGTAGAGTAATGTATTACTCGTTGCGACGTGAATTCACTCGATCAGAGAATGAAATCTTCTTTCTTGGTAAGGCGTTTGTTTTAACAGTTGAGATTGCACTCTTCATGTGAATGAAATATTCACTCGACACTGCATAGAGTGAAAATATTCGCTCTATAAAATAAAGTACACATAATCACTCTACTTTGTATAGTGAAAAATTCACTTTGCAACAAAAAGAGGAAGAATTAACTTCGTATGAATGAAAAGTCACTCTAACTCGAGCGACACGACCAGTCATTCAATTTTTCGAGTGCGTTATTACTCTAAGAAATTGAGAGAGTAATTCTTATTTTTTTAATAAATAATGTTATTACTTTTTTACGTAATTATACGGATAAAAGATAATGACGCGAGTATAATTGATTATAACTTGACAAATATAATATATTCTTTCAAAAATAATATCTTTTTTCAGCTGGTTGAAGTTTGGAACGTTCCTGGAGCGATTTTTATAAGTTGACCGTTACGGAACTTTCTCCCATCACTGTATAAGATTACCGCTTTTTGATTACCTAACCTTTCTCGGATCGAAAACTCGAATCGAATTCTAGTGTCGTAGATCGGTGAACATTGAGATTAATGCAGGCAGTGAAGTGTGAATTTTGTGCTGTGATTCTCCTTTAAAAAACGGAAAAAGGCGCATAAGCGATAATATAAGACGTCAGAAACTATTAAACTATTGACAGATAATTATTAAAATCTAAAATTATTATATTATATGCAGGTCATCTTTCTATATACAGGGTGATTCAAAATAACCTGATGTCCTTGCAATGCCATATTCTTGAGCGAATTCTGAGACGATTTTTTTCTTTTACAAAATTTTGTCCGAAGCTTAGTTTTCAAGTTATAATTGAAAATAGGTAGCAACTTACGAGTTCGATACAACGGGCAGGCAGGGGCGCGCAATATATAATGAGACTGTCAAGTGTTTACTGTCGTCTCATGACGCATTGCACCGTCCCTGCCTGTCCGTTGTATCGGACTCGTAAGTAGCAAATTATTTTCAATTATAACTCGAAAACTAAGCTTCGGACAAAATTTTGTAAAAGAAAAAATCGTCTCAGAATTCGCTCAAGAATATGGCATTGCAAGGACATCAGGTTATTTTGAATCACCCTGTACATCATAAATAAGGTTATGTTTGAGAGATGTTGGCTAGTAGAACACCACTACTACAATTTTTATTTATATATTTTATATTAATTTTTGTGCTATATATATATTTATAGCACAATTATATATATACAGGGTGTCTGGCAATAATCGCCCCACCGGTCATATACAGGTAGAGGAAGTCAAATCGAGTAGAAAAGTCCTTTACCATTTTTTAATTTTCATAATAAGTACTGAGTAATTAACGAAAAAAGATCGGCGAATCCGCGCGAGTAAAGCGCGCGCGGTGAGAAGGACGTCCCACTGCTACGCGATCACTAGGACACAAGGATCTAGCGTTACGCGCCGCTCGTATGTTGCCATTGTCATTTGTAGAGCGCTCCTCCCAACGCTTCATCGCGCGCCTAGTGATCGCATAGCAGTGGGATGTCCTTTTCGCTGCGCGCGCTTTACTTGCACGGATTCACCAATCTTTTTTCGTTAATTACTTAGTACATATTACAAAAATAAAAAAATGGTAAAGGACTTTTCTACTCGATTTGACCTCCTCTACCTGTATATGACCGGTGGGGCGATTATTTCCAGACACCCTGTATATATATAATTTCTACAAATAAGTTAGTTTTACGTATGTAATACTACGTATATGTATAGTATAGTGAAAATAGGATTCAACATTATTGTTTTAAATTATATTACAGGAGGAGTTTGCTTATTTACAGTAAAAAAAAGACTATAGATACTAATATTTAAGTCAACATTAATTATTGCGTAAACAAGGTAACATAATATTCTTAACTTATGGCATAAACAAGGTAACATAATACATGCATCTTTAAGAATAACTAGTTCTTTGAAAAATGACAAGAATTATGTATATGTAGGAAATATAAATGTTTGTTTTGTTGATAAATTTAATGAATGTATAATACTTTTCAAGAGTTATGAGGCTTGAAGGTTACAGCATTTTGACATAAAATACAAAATATCTTGTAAAACATTTAATTTTCAGGAATCTTACCTTAATACTTTTGTTACGTCCTGATCAGACTTCACGATTCTTTTCTTTTTATTAAATACCAGACCTAGTAAACACGAGACCAACAAAAACTCTTAAAGAATATTATAACGCCAGAGCTGTTTTTCTCACGAGACACCATGAGCTCGAACTTTCTCACAGAGAAAAATAGCAAGGGGGATAGATATTTGAAAATACTTTGGTCGATCAGCGTGCCTATCGTCGTCAGAAAAATCATAAAAGTCAAAACTCGCGGTAACCGGAGTCCTTAGTCGACTCCAGATGTTTAAAGTAAGAAATAAAAACTGGCACCAGCTAGCCATATATTTGGATTCCGCCTACGGGAACCCTAGTAGATAGGGTTTTACCGAGTGACGATCGGGCAATGACCACAGTCGCACGCCTAGAAGGCATGACACCTGATATGGTGCACGTGTTCAGTAGGTCTGGGAAACCGAGATGCATTAATCGCACTCTCCACGCGACTCCAGGGCCACGCGACAGTCGTAAACTGTCAAATTTATTAGATCAGTGACCCAAGGCCTCGCGAACTCATATACCGATTCTCAACCCTCCAATCCGGAAGCCGGGAATCGGGGCAAGCACCTCTATAGACCACCCTTCGTTCCGTCGTACGGTCTAAAGACTACGCCCACCTAGATCTTAAGACACTGCGATGCACCCCACCTATACTAATTAACACCAACCGGGTTACGCCACCTCAAAAACCTACCCCCATCGCATATAGACCCGAAACGACGCTATTCCTTATTCGTTAGGGCCTCTTTCTTCCTACCCCCATTCCAAGTAACTTAATTACCTAAACCTAATCCTATTAGCTAAAAATGACGCCACCCTCCCCCACATTAAAAATCTTCTCACAAGACTAATTCCTATTTGATCCCCGCTTCAAAAACCTAAGATTTTCCAAATGGATCCACCCCAAGAAAAGGGTATAAAAACCCGTGTTTTGGTGACTCCAACGGTAATTATACACAATTAGTCACTCAGTTCATCAGGCGAGTTTGCCAAGTGGTTCGGGCCGCGAAATAAAAAAGTCGATACTTTGTCGCGACCAAGTGGTGCATCTCAACCAGAGGGTCCATCACTCTGACGACACCATCCCGCAGCAAGGTGCCCACGCTTTTACAAAAGGTCCGACGCCTACACACCATCCCTCAACGGGGCGCCTGTTCAGAACCACCGAACATATTCAACCCGATCCGAAACTATCCTGCAACGAGTAAGTCAGTTCATTCCTCTTTATTTTATTATTTCTTCTGTCCTCCCTCCGGAAAAATGAAACACTCACACACACACACACACTATTGTAAAGAAGACACAAATAAAATTATTAACACATGCGATCAAGAATTAAGTTTTTGTATCCTAATTATAATAAATTCAATCAAATTAAAATGTTGTCTTTAATGAATTAAACTTTTGTCCTTTTTCATTTAACCACACCCTCCTCGTTCGTCACCCCCTCACACCTTCCCTCTCAAATTGCGCACAAAGGTTCCGCCCCGGGTAATAGGGATTCAATTCCTTGACCCAAAAAGGGAACCACGAGCGGATGACTTGTTGACGGAGTAAAAACGACTCTTCCAGTCGTTGACCCGTCGCAAGTCCTAAACGTGCCGCTCGGCTCGTGCGGTCAGGCCCGTTTACGTCGATCGCCGAGCCCAACGAAAAAAATTCTATATCTATCAGGACGTAACACTTTTATGCATAAAATAATGAGACAAATCAATTGATATAAAGAAAACACATTGTTGCTTTTAAAAAAAAATATGTAATTTGCAACATGCAGCTGCATATTTTTTTTTAAAAGCAACTATGTGTTTTCTTTATATCAATTGATTTGTCTCATTATTTTATGCATAAAAGTATTAAGGTAAGATTCCCGAAAATTAAATGTTTTACAAGATATTTTGTATTTTATGTCAAAATGCTGTAACTTTCAAGCTTCATAACTCGAAAAGTACTTAATGAAAGATAACTTCATTATATTGTTTTGGAAACGTCTTGACACCAGCTTTAAGAATATGTAGGGGGAAGTCCCCTAATACCGGACGGCGCCTATAACCGGACAGTACATATATCTATAGAACTAAAAACAAAAGACGTTTGTTGCGAGCGTGGCTTGATTCTTTTGTTCGGGAGATGCGCGAGTAATGTGCGTCGTTCGTCAATCTGCTGCCACCGGCTAGTGAGAGCGGTTGTTGTATCCAACAAGCATTTTTTGTGCGTGAAGAATAATTTTGTAAGTGATATATCTTTAAATAACGTAGATTTCGCTACTTCGTGGGCACGTAAGATTGTTCATTGGTATGTATACTTATAATAAATTCGACTTACTTTTCAAAGCTGTCACGGATTTATCGACTTTTCGTCTGATTTCGAATGTATTAAAGGTCCCTGTATCCGGACACTAGAAAAGTCCCCTATTACCGGACACTACCATGTCTTGTTTATTGATCATGTACGTTTATTATTTATTACAGATTTCTTTTCTAAACATGAAAGTGAAGAATAAGAATACTGTGCAGAATAAACAAAAAATGAAAATCGTGATGAATAAGATATTATCGGGTGAATTATCAATTCGGAAAGCTTCCGAAAGATATGCGGTGCCAAAAAGTACACTATTTGACAACATAAAAGTCATAAAACAGGGTGGCGAAGCCTTTATTCCAAAAAAGGATTTAAGAAGACATTTGATGAAATTTATGAAATGACTTTAAAAGAACATGTCGTAAACTTGTCACATAGATGCATGCCCCTAACTAAAAAAGAATTTCAAAAGCTTGCATTTGATTTAGCTGAGTCACTAAAAATAGATTACAGATTTAATAAAGAAAAAAAGATGGCCGAAAAACACTTTTATAATACACTTTTTTTATTCACTTTTATTTTTTTTTAAATAGTAATCGCCGACAAACTGTCCACAATGCAAAAGAAAAAACAGCATGTGTAATTTGCCTCAAAGATAACGAGGAAGATTGGATCCAGTGCTGTAGCTGCATGGAATGGGCGCACGAAGCATGTACGGACATTCCTGAAACCAAACAGGAATACATTTGTGATCGATGCACCTTATTTTAATAATATTTTTAGTATTTTTGGATATGTCCGGTTATAGGGGACCTTTTCCAAAACTGTGATTCAAAATGGCTCTAAAAAATATAGGTTAATGTTTATTTCTACTTATTGTTAATCATCGAAACTTTTTATTTTCACATGAGATATGTCAAACTTGATATAAAAATTAAAACATATAGATTTAGTTGTTTTGTTTTCATTTAATTGTCAAAAAATCTTAAGTATCCGGTACCAGGAGACTTCCCCCTAATAGAAAATAGGAGTTTCCATTTAAGATTTCAAAGTTGACCTTCGCGGTGTCTTTCAAGGTCACATGATGGTCATTTCAGTATAACCATGTAATAGACCATTTGATATACTAAAACTTTTGTATTGAACATTTTTTTCTATAATCATTATTTTCCAAGATATTTGACCGTTACAGAACTTTCTTCCATCACTGTATATACTGGCTTCTCGAACCAAGAACTCGATGACCAAGTTCTAGTATCGTCATATAATAGAAATAAATATTTTCTCTATATATACTTGTACTTTGATCTTAACAAACGAACGGATTAAAATTATATTTGTATGTTATATGTGTGTCTACGCTTGCACACAAAATTAAATTTGTTCTCTGTTCAAATTAAGCAAAAAAAATGTCTTACTAAAAAATATTTATGTAAGAAATCTTTTGCTAAATTTGAAGAAACAGCAATTTTAATGTACGTATATTTTTTGTGCTAGAAATATCTTCAGGAAATCCTACGAATAACTATTTATTATCGATCTGTATCGTTCGGATCATTTTGATCAAAATGGGATGTCCTGTGGAGATCGTACATAAGATATCCACAGGACATGCTACACGGGATATCCTCAGGTAATCCTACGGATAACGTTTTGCTCTGGATTAAACTGGGACCATTTCGATCAAATTGGGATGTCCTGGGAAGATCTTTGCTATGTGGGACAGGACGCAGATAACTGAGTACGGCACAGGAGGACGAAGAAATACGTATAGTTTTCCATTTCAATGTAAATATTAATATGTCAGTTAAACCTATCTAATAAATAACAGGAGATACGGTAGCATCTCATTTGTCAACTTTTATGATAATAACAATGCCGTGTAGGACGTGTTACAAGGTATCCATTAAATAAATAATGTTGTTAAAAATATTATATATTTAATAATTTACTTATATAAAATTGTAGCAATATAAAATTACGCATTTATTTCTGAATCTTTTAATATATTGTCTCAATATATTATGCAATATAATAATATAATCTTAGCTTGGAATTTAATTTCATAATGATTTATAAAACATTTTGTTATTTTACTGCTAAAACATCATATATTAGTTGTACATATTTTATTACTAAATTTTTTCTTTTTCGCTATTTGAGTTTTTGATAAAGGAGCAAAAATGGAAGTAGATAAAAATGCTTTTTAATTATAAATACCAATTTCAAAAGAATTTAAAGTAATCAGACAGCGCAAATTAAAATCAAACTAAGAAAAATAGAATAAACTTGAAGCTGAATAACGGAACAATTTTATTATTTTACTATGTTACATTATCATTTCTACAGTACACTTGCATGTGGTGCAAGCATAACAAAAGTACATAAACAGTATAATACTTTCTTATAAAAAATTTCCGCGTATTGTAATATTATAAGTCACATCAGAATTTCGACAATCGCTGTTGGTCATCGTAAAAAAAGATGGCCTGTAAACACAAGCTAATAACACTGACTTGAGACAGCCTTGATCACGGAAAGCTTTGTATGTGCGATGATCGTATCGCTATCCATCATAGTTTGCTCCGTGATAATCAAACGTTACATCATCGAAAAGGGGTCTTTGTGTTAAATTTTAAATAGACGAGATTTCGAGAAGTGTCTTCGAGAATATTAAACTTTATGATTGAGTTATTTTGTTTGTTTTACTTCCGTAGTAAACAATGGTACAGCAGTGACCATCGCCGTATATTTCAGCAAAGTGCTCATCAAACGTTTTGTTTCTCGATCCGGGAATCTCTCGCTCCTTGCATTTTGCAACGTGTGCTCTTCACCGTGCACGTTGGCTATCTTTGGCTATTTTACTGATCGATTGTCTACGCGCTGCGACTTGGAAATTGCATTCCTCCATGCATCACGCAGTTTTGCCATTGTGCAATTACAATAATTTGTTGTGAACTCTACAGAAAATGTTCAACTGGTACTCACTAATCGTGATTTTATTGCGTGACTACTCGTGATTACACTTTTCTGCCAAATTATACCTAATTCATCGCACATACTCCACACTCTTATAATAATGACAATTGTACATGATGTAAATAGAGCTTTTTTGTGTGTGCAGTAAATATGATGATTTATAACGAAATTTTTCCATCAAAAATTTATTTTAGTTTATGAGTGTGTACGTTGAATAATTGTTTCGTCCATCGTGCATTTTACTTGAACAACATTTACTTACAAACATTTTGTAATCCTTTCAGCCGAAGCCTATGCCGGTAGCATTACGTTTCGTGAAATGCAACATTATTTATCACACAACCTAATATTATTCCTATATCAGATTTGTAAGTAATATTTATATAAAGCACAAGTATACTAAATTATGATTTAGCTTATTCTTCGAGAAAGATTACTGTATTGCGTTAGATAATTTCATATCACATTATACTTGAGAGATTGATATTATAAATTAAAAATTAAACTTCGATCAATTAAATAATCTCCGTCTTATTGTTAGCTTACTTTGACCTGAAAATTCAAATTTTATTCAATTTGTAATTTTCAGTTTCTAAAAGATTGTCTGGCTTAAACATTTTTTAAACAAAAAATTTCAAATGAAACAGTTTTAAAAATAATAAAGATGACGAAATGTTTGATTCGTATGTAGTCTAACTTTTCAGCAATTGCAGTAGTATATTGACGCAATATATTACACTTTAGGTGCATATGTAGTTTAATAATACTCCTACATTAATCTTTCTTCTTTTATTTAAAATATTTAAATATAAGTAGAATATATAAATTTAGATTGTATATTATTGTATAACAATAAAACGTCAGAAAAGGAACAAGTTATTCGCTTTATATGAGATGTCCCGAAGAGAATCCAATGAAACCTGTCATAGATTTATTAACTTATTAACGCACTTATTACTTAAGCAAGTCTAAAGTTATGTCAGGAGTATCTCGTGCAATTTATATAATCTGTGAGATAAGCTGGAATTAACATGATTATATAAACAGGGTGTTCATTAAGTCGCGAACCAGTCTAATATCTTTGGAAAAAATAAAAACTTTGAAAATCGCCGAAACACGTCAAACAATTTTCCAAAAAAATCTATTTTTTGCGGGGGGTTGCAACCCCCAACCCCAAGGGAGTGTGGGGGGCGCGAGGAGGGAATAAATTCTTAAATGGGAAGGGGGGTCGATTGGGGGCTCGTTTGAAAGGTCTTTTTGAGACAAATTCAAAACACTATGCATAGAGGGCGCTGCAATCATTTTTCGCAAAAATATTTGATTGTCTGTAGATTAATTTGAGACCAGAAACATACAAGCAACAAATTTTTTTAACTAATTATCACGTTTTTAGTCCGCGCCGTATCAATCCGCGACGACAAAGTGTCGCTTCTCGATACTTTAAAACGAGCAATAAATTCAGTTTCTTATTTTTTTGAATAGTATATTGTTTGTAGATTAATTTGAGACCAAAAACATACGAGCAACAAATTATTTCAACTAATTATAACGTTATTAATCCGCGCCGTACCGGTCCGCGACGACAAAGTGTCGCTTCTCGATACTTTAATACGAGCAACAAATTCAGTTTCTTATTTTTCTGAATAGTATATTGTTCGTAGATTAATTTGAGACCAGAAACATACGAGCAACAAATTATTTCAACTAATTATAACGTTTTTAATCCGCGCCGTACCGGTCCGCGACGACAAAGTGTCGCTTCTCGATACTTTAAAACGAGCAACAAATTCAATTTCTTATATATTTCGATAGTACAGAGCCTGTAGATTAATTTGGTACCAAAATCATACAAGCAACAAATTTCTTTTAGTCAATTTTACTTAGATTGTACATGACATGGTGCAACGTAATCATTCTTAAGTAAAGTCGCATCTTTTATTTAATTTATTATTATTAATTTAGTGCTAATTGTGTGCTAATTTGTTGCTGTAGTCCGGATTTTGTTGCTTTTACTGTTTAACAAGAATTGATGTTTGTATTATGTGAGCTATTTTGATATTAAGTTAGCCCCCCCCCCCCATAGCGGAAAAAAATATATAGAGTGCTCGAATCAAGAAATTATTTATGCTAGATTTTGTTGCTATTTTGTTACTCTAAGATAGCGTGAAAACATTTTGAAAAAATTGCATTATTTAAGATATACCAGTACACACTACTATACGACACTACGCATTTACTGTAAATAATATAATTTTTTCAAAATGTTTTCACGCTATCTTGGAGCAACAAAATAGCAACAAATTCTGGTATAAATGATTTTTTGATTCGAGCACTCTATATATTTTTGTTGTTATGGGGGGAGGGCCAGCTTAATGTCAAGCTGGCCCCTCCCCCACTTTAAATGTGAATTCCTGCTAAACGGTAAGAGCAACAAAATCCGGATTGCGGCAACTAATTAGCACATAATTAGCACTAAATTAATTGATAGGTGCGACTTGATTTGGCGATGGTGGGGAATCCAACTTAATGGGGGTGGTAACATGCTATGTGTGACGTGCAGCTTCGATTAATTGAAATGAGAAGCAGTGTCATAAGAAGCAATGACACTGCTTCTCATTTCAACTAATCAAAGCTTTACGTCGTATGTAGCATGCTATCTTACTGTCAGTATGAAAACCGACTTAGAATTATGACTTATAAAGAGTGAATTTGTTCACTCGTAACAATTAAGTGAAAAATTTGCTTGACGAAAGAATGAAGATTTCACTCTTTGATCGAGTGATACTTTACTCTACGTTAGAGTGAAACAATTACTTTTGTGAAAAGTAAATTTTTACTCTTTACGAGTGGCAGTATTTTCACTATCGCTTGGAGTGAATATCCACTCGTTTGGAGTTAGATTTCACTCCAAGAAATTTAAAGAGTATGTGAAGATAATGTAATAACACTCTTAAAAAAACTATTTATTAATTACAATTGTAATTCTGAAATTGTAATTTGTCAAAATAGTAGCTGTCAAAAATCAGAAGAAACAAAACTCTCACTAATAGCTGTTAATGTAAAGACAGTCTGAAATAAAGAAATTCAATTTCTACAAGTCATTATATAAGTTACTTCTCATTGTACTACTTGTTTATCGATATGCAAACCGAATTTATGACGAAGCTACGTAGCACGGCGAACCACATGCTGTGAGATCTCGATTTACTCTTTTTGTAACCTAATCTAGAAAAACAATTTAACCTAAACACCATTCTTTACATAATATATTAAATCAGTAAATAAACTACACATAAATTCTTATAAGTGCTTACCTCTGGAAGAAAAGTTGACATTTATATGTCTATCTACGTGTATTCTTTATAGATATTCTTATTTATATTTACGATGTCTTGCACCAAATACGTGTAACAATGAGACGAGAACAAGAGATAATGAGACGCAGTAATCATTCACTCTTTATGTGAATGAAATATTCACTCCACACTGCATAGAGTGAAAATATTCACTCTACAAAATAAAGTACACATGATCACTCTACTTTGCAAAGTGAAAAATTCACTCTACAACAAAAAGAGAGAGAATTAACTCCGTATGAATGAAAAGTCACTCTAACTCGAGTTACACGGCCAGTCACTCAATTTTTCGAATGCGTTTTTACTCCAAGAAATTTAGAGAGTACTACTCCACCAGCTTTATTTTGAAAAATTAACTTGAGAAATATCAAGGAGAATTCTTTATCAAGAATATAAATATATTAAAATATCTATATTAAATTAATGGAATAATTGCTATACAGTGAAATATACCTGTGCTTGGCTTTTTGGATTCTTCATATCCTATCATATAAATTTTCAATCCTTTTTTTTCAGTCATTAGCAGGATGAGATCTATTGGGAAACCACAAGTATACAAGCGCCACGCTACATCACCTAGCACAGTATCAGTTGACTCCAACTTTGTTGTTTCAATAAGTTTCAATTACGACTTTGTTCTATTCAATAAGTTACGACCGCGTGAAAAAGTTTTTAAAAATTATGTTTCTTCCTCATTCACAATATCAATTATATTTTGCAGATCTTTTGTTATTTCTGGAAAAACTTCAACCTACAACAGCAAAAATGTAACTTTAGAAATAATGCATACAATAAATTGTATGAAATTTTTTTATTAGAATGAAAATATTTACCAAGAAGATCTATAACTACGTTTATTAAAGATCCAAAAAAATCTTGGCTTGGCATTTTACTTCTTAGTTGCGTAGCGCACAACATAAAATTCTTCTTTAGTGTACACCTTGTGGTGTTAGTATTCTTTTTATCTTTAGAAATATAATCAGCAAAATTTTTTTGTTACTTCTGGAAAAACTTCACATACAACAGCAAAAAGTAACTTTAGAAATAATGTATATAGTAAATTGTGTAAAAATTTTGTTTTTTTTAAGAAAAAAAATATTTATTAAATAGATTTACAGGTCTATATAGTTGGCCCCCCTCCTAACGCAAATCGTAAAAACATTGCGTGCGTGCGTATGCATGTGTGTGCGTGCGTGTGCGTGCTGCATATTGTCGTGTAGGTGTGTATACGCATGCTGTTACGTGCCGCAACTTATAGTTTCTTATATTACTCTTTTTATTCGAACCTTTGAACCTTTTTTATCTTTACTCCTTCTTGATCCTAAACACATGACCCTTCGATGACTGCAATAAACATAAACGCTGTCCCTATGCCTAACGCATATTTTCCTTTTGACAAAACCGCTTCCTTCCAATAAACATTCCGCCGCTACGATTTTCCTACAGCACCTTAAACGAAGATCATTCTCGCCAGTTCAGTTCTCGATCAAAGCTCAAACCAGCAACACCGAATAAAGACTTTTTCCACAAACGTGTCCCGACTTATTCTAAATAATCTATTACGTAGCTATACGCTCGTAACAATGCACGCACACGCCCACCACCCACTTGCATACACATCTACACAACAATACGCATGCACGCACACGCACGCACACACATGCATACGCACGCACACGCACGCACGCGCATCCATCCACTCAACAAACATACACGTGCTGTTTTTGGTGAAAGAAAATATAGACAAATATAGATTGAATAAAACTGCAAAAAACCGAATCTCGGTGTCAAAAAATGTTAAAAAAATTATGCAATTACTCAAAAAAGAACAAGCACTGAATAATTTCTGAGCTCGATCAACAAACGGCATGGCTGCCCGCTCTCGAGGCTTTAGATCCACACGAAACAAAAACCTCTAATGGATATCCACTAGATGTCCATCATGGAGATTCGAAACCTCTATTAGATATCTATGTAATCTCCTATAGATGTCTACTAGACATCCACAGTTCCGCATTACATACCTCCATTTGACATCCATTAAATATATTAATAGATATCATATGGAGCAATCATAGATGTTCCATAGATATTTCATAGAGCTTTGATGAATTGTAGTTTCAATTCGTCATTAATAAAATTATTTGGAAGTAAAGTCACAAATATGATTGCGAGATAGTCTTGTTTATGTAGGTGTTAACAGAATGTCATGACTGTGAGACAGTCGAGAACTGTGAGACAGTCGAGAACATGGTGACATTCTGTTAACACCTACATAAACAAGACTATCTCGCAATCACATTTGTGACTTTACTTCCAAATAATTTTATTAATGACGAATTGAAACCACAATCTTTCTACTAAACAGATTTGTAACGTTAGCACTGAAGATGGATGAATGATCAGCCGAAACGTTTGACATCGACGATGCCCTAACAATATTCGTTACTATGGATACTGATACTTCTATCAAACATCGATAACAGATGTCTAATAGACATTTATGATGGATTTATATCGTCATTTATCATGGAAATAATATAGATTTCTAATAGAAACCTATCTAATATCCATCGTAGAGATAGATGTAGTATGGAGTTATGAAGATTATATGGACGTCCATTGGATATTATGTTCCGTGTGGGGACAAAGATGCATAAGGGCCTATCCAGATAAACTTGTTATAATCGCATAAACATATGATAACATTTGGTCCATAAGCAGATGTATAAAGAAATGGACCAATCAATTTTCTTATGCATATCTTTATGCGACTATGCAAGTTTGCTGGATAGGTCCTTATATTGAAGACCGTCTTAAGCACAGTTCAGATATTGCAAGCCAATCACAGAACTGTATTAACGAAAAAAGAAATTTTAATTTCTTTTATTCTGATTGATCCATTTTTAATCTTTAGTCTTTAATCTCAATCTTTAATACATATTCTGATGCGGGTTTTATAATTTCGTACTCAACAATATGACTGCAACGCCGTAACAGTTGGATTTTGTTAAGTGAAAAATTATGGTTAGGACAGGAAGTTAGGACAGGAAGCTAGAATTAGGGTTAGGTTAGGGTTGAAATCTGCTCATAATTTATGTTCACTTATTTGTCTAATTTTTTACCTGCAATGTTTCTATTTTATTATAAATTGTCATTTATTATTATTGTTCTTTATTTTATTATTTTTTTCTAGTTTAGATTGTAATGGTCAACCGTTAGTTAATTACCCAGGTAGCACAACGTCGTCAATTAGACGTCTTTTTTACGTACGTTTTCGTCAGGACTTACGTCAAACTGACGGTTAGTATGACGTCTAAATGACCCTATACTGACGGCCATTTGTCACAGCATAAATGACGTCATCAGATGACAACAATATAACGTCATTGGATGACATTAGTATGACGTCATCTGATGACATTAGTATGACGTTATAATGATTTTAGAATTGCCTTAAAAATAACGTTAAAATTAAAATTTAAAAAGACAAAATATATTTACATAATATATTTATTTATTCATTATATGTACGTTTTACAATATTTAGACTTATGTGCTTTACAATACTAACAATTAAACTTTCAAATGATAAAAATAAAATATATAGTTGAGCATCTAATACTGATACTATACCTCTAAACGGCAACAATAAAATAAATTCTTATTTGTAGTATTTATCTATTTTATAGCACAGCCTTTAATAAAAAAAAATGCAACGTTTTTGTCTTAAATTTAATTTAAGGTAATTAAGTGAGCCTAAAATGTCTTTATTCAAGTATTATAAATATGAGACACACATATATATGTGTGTGTTCCATATATATGAAACACACACATATATATGTGTGTTTCATATTTATAATACTTGAATATTATATATTCAAAATTGTATGTATTATATATTTTTATATAATACATAATACATTATAATATATTATGTATTATATATTATATATTCGAAATTGTATGTATTATATATTTAAATGTTATATGTGAAAACAATTTTACTTGTATATATAAACCATTTGAATTAATAAAAACATTTTAAGCTCACTTATCTTAATTTTTAACTGTATATATATATATATATGTTTCTTTAAAATAAAAATTGTTTTCTTAATTAAAAGTTAATATTTTATTCAAAATTTTATTCTTCTTTTATTCTAACGTTTTGCTCTAATATTTTTTTTAATATGTATGAATAATAGGAAAAGAAACCCAACAATTATCAAAAGGAAACACAATGCACTTTGCAAGTATATCATGAAAAGACCATATATCAGATTCATAAGTTAAATTTTTTACAACATAAATATTTAATTTTTTTGAATTTAGGGGATACTTATACAGAGAATCATAGGATGTAAAGTATTTTCCAACAATAAATATTTCTTGTAGGCTTATAACGACAATATTTTGAATTTGAATGAGTATATTATTTTTCATTAAACAATACGAATTTGCACTTGAATAAGAATGTGTCGAAATAGTAAAATCTCCATGTTTAAATTTTTTAAATTGCTTACAGAAAACGCTTTTAAATTTTTCAGGTAATGGACTCAAATTATCTTCTATAGCATGAATAGACTGTTTTTCTATGATAGGTAAATTATTCTCTAATGCTACTGTTACGTCCTGATAGATGTAGAATTTTTTTCGTTGGGCTCGGCGATCGACGTAAACGGACCTGACCGCACGAGCCGAGCGGCACGTTTAGGACTTGCGACGGGTCAGCGACTGGAAGAGTCGTTTTTACTCCGTCAACAAGTCAACCGCTCGTGGTTCCCTTTTTGGGTCAAGGAATTGAATCCCTATTACCCGGGGCGGAACCTTTGTGCGCAATTTGAGAGGGAAGGTGTGAGGGGGTGACGAACGAGGAGGGTGTGGTTAAATAAAAAAAACAAAAGTTTAATTTATTAAAGACAACATTTTAATTCGATTAAATTTATAATTACGATACAAAACTCAACTCTTATTCACACGTGTTTTATATTTCTATTAGTGTATTTTTCACAAGTGTGTGTGTGTGTGTGTGTGTGTTATTCCTCAGGGGAGAGGACTAAGTTTAGGAAATCAAACCCTGTGAATTCAGGGTTTGGAAGATGGGGAGGAGCCGCGACGTATTCGATGGTAGTGGCTTCGGAGTTGACGGATATGTTGTCGAACTCCGGATCGTTTCGTGGGAATTCCTCCAGTTGAGCCTCTACTGGAGGAGGATGGAAGCGAACAGGCGAAGGGGGTCTGTACTCCAAAAACTCTTCAAGAGACGGAGAGATAGACCTAGGAGAAGGAAGTAGAGGAAAGTCGAACACGGGAAAGGGTTGAGGAGGTGGTTGAGGAAATTCCTGAGGAATCGGTGGTAATGGAGGAGGTTGGTCTGTTTGCGTGTGAGTGCTTGTACGGGCGTTATTAAATGGGGTGTGTCGCCTAATTCTAATGGGTCTTACGGTGACCCTCGCAGCGTATCTAACGTATGGCGGGAGGAATATAGCTAAACAGAGAGCAAATGCCGAGAGATCCGAGCGGTTCCGACGATTGTTGGGTCGCGGCGAATGTTTAGTTCTCACTGACAAATAACACAAAAAAGATTTTTAACCGAAATAGGGACGGATTACATAAAAAGAAATAAGAGAATACTAAAGAGAGGAGGAAAAAAAAACAAATGAACTAACTTACTCGTTGTAGGATAGTTTCAAGTCGGGTTGACTATGTTCGGTGGTTCTGAGCAGGCGCCCCGTTGAGGGAAGGCGTTATATGAGCGTCGGACCCCTTTTTTTGTAAACGCGTGGGCACCCTGCTGCGGGATGGTGTCGTTAGGGTGATGGGCCTTCTACTTGAGATGCACCACGAGACGATCGCGACAAGGTATCAACGGACTTTACTCTTTGATTTGCGCCCCCGAACTACTCGAAAAACTGTTTGAGCTAAACGGAATAACTGCGCAAAACTGCTTGAAAAACTGTGTGTGATTGAGTCCGGAGCCACCAGAACACGGGTTTTTATACTTTTTCTTTGGGGTAGATCCCTTTGGAAAATCTTAGGTTTTTGGAGCGGGGATCGAATAGGAATTAGTCTTGCGAGAAAATTTTTAATGTGGGGGAGGATGGCGTCATTTTTAGCTAATAGGATTGGGTTTAGATGACTAGGTTACTTGAAATGAGATAGGAAGAAAGAGGCCCTAACGAATAAGGAATAGCGTCGTTTCGGGTCCATATATGATGGGGGTAGGTTTTTGAGGTGGCGTAACCCGGTTGGTGTTAATTAGTATAGGTGGGGTGCATCTCAGTGTCTTAAGATCTGGGTGGGCGTAGTCTTTAGACCATACGATGGAATGATGGGTGGTCTATAGAAGTGCTTGCCCCGATTCTCGGCTTTCGGATTGGGTGGTTAAGAATCGGTATATAAGTTCGCAAAGCCTTGGGTCACTGATCTAATAAATTTGACAGTTTACGACTGTCGCGTGCCCTTGGTGTCGCGTGGAGAGTGCGACTAATGCATCTCGGTTTCCCAGACCTACTAAACACGTGCGCCGTATCAGGTATCGCGCCTTCTCGGCATGCGACTGCGGTCATTCCCCGATCGTTACTCGGTAAAACCCTATCTACTAGCTAGAGTTCCCGTAGGTGGAATCCAAGAGTATGACTAGTTGGTGCCAGTTTTTTCTTTTTATCTCTTACTCTAACCGTCTGGAGTCGGTTAAGGACTCCAGCTACCGCGAAGTTTTGACTTTTACGGTTTTTCTGGCGACGATAGGCACGCTGAGCGGCCAAGGTATTTTGAAATATCCATGCTATTTTTCTCCGTGAGAAGATTCGAGCTCCTGGTGTCTCATGAGAAAAACAGCTCTGGCGTTATAATATTTCTTAAGAGTTTTGTTGGTTCCGCGTTTACTAGGTCTGGTATTTAATGAAAAGAAAAGAATCGTGTAGTCTGATCAGGACGTAACACTACATTTATTTCGTGTAATCTACGACCAATTTGTTGCAAAGGATAATTAGGAGATTTTATTAAATTTTTAATCTGGCCAAGATAATTCTCAAACGGGAAACATGAAAATGAATCTAATGGCCCATAAATCTGCACATCATCAGCTAAATGACATAATATGTGTACATTATAGATTAAGAATTCTTGGCCGTATAATTGTTCACAATGTTTAACAAATATATTCAACAGTTCTTGTGGAAATGCACAACTAAATTTTGATATAAATTTTGCAGATATTATAATTGATATTGCAGTATGAAAAAGTAAATAGTGCTCATAGACGGCTGTATCAACTATATTTTTTAGTACAAGGGGTCCTAAATATAATAAAAATGTACGGAGCTCTGTCGCTTTCCACCTTGGAAGCTCATGAAGTGTCCTGGGTTTTCTATTAAATTCTAATGGCATATATGATTTTAAGGATTCTAAATGTTCTGATAAAATATTCACTTTACGACCAGATAATCGTGTTGTTAACGCACCACTTATCCAAAAATTTAATAATTTTCGCATTACTCCTAAGCAACAAGCATGCATATAATCAATTGGAAAAACAGTGATCATGTCGATTCCCAATTTAATTAAAGGAGAGATTTTGATATGGTGATCCTCATCTTGTTGATTAATAAAAGAAATATTTGTTCTTTTCGGTGCAGATATATTTCTAAATACAACTCGACTTTGTATATACTGTCCTCGTATCACACATTTTTCGCAACATGAATAGCCAGTATGGGATTTTATACATTTTATGAATGCTCTAGCAGGTGCATCGCACACAAAACTATGGATAGCAATGTAATATCTTTTGTTATTGATTTCAATACCTTCTTGCAACAAATATAGAAGTTCGTCAATAAAATCTTCTAGAAATAATTCTAAAGGCTGTGGTTTTGATCTACCGCAAAATATACCAATAGCAAAGGGATTACTTTTAAAATTTTTTACTAGTCCTAAAATCGGCCAGAACTATAAATTTGAACTGTTAAATAATGGAAGTCCATCAATATTAAAACTGATATCTAACTTAATTTCAAAATTTTCTGCTGTTTGCGATACAATAGATTTTAAAATATTTTTCAGACCGATATAATAAAAATCCCCATTATTAAGTTGTTTTGTTTTAATATTTCTTGGCGTTTCTAATAATGTTCTGGAGTCTAAAGGCAATTCATCATGATGAAAAACGTGTAATACGTGTAATAAACCAGTAATTGCAGAATGTGTGACATTAAAATTAAAAGCCCACTGTCTTAACATTGAGTTTAAACGGCTGAGAAACTGTACTATTTAAATCAGATGAAACTAAAGTGTTGTCAGACAACGTTAGCGATAAACTTGCATCGTAATTACTGGACACATTATTTTTAAGTATATTGTTAATATCGTTATCTTCATTTTCACTATTAAGTGAAATATTCCCATGTGATATATTTGACACATTATTATCAAGTGCATCATCATTATTACTATTTTCAAATATACTATTAAGTGAAATATTCTTATGTGTTATGTTGGGTTTCTTATCACATATTTGAAGTGTTTTACGAACAGTTAGTGCAATTCTACGATAACATTGGCGTTTACCTACAACAGGTTTCAACTTATATTTAATTTTTTCAGGCATTTTCTCTCGTTGTCTTCATACGATCTTGAGCATGCTTCAGCCAAACCTTTATTGCATCTTCTATTTCCTTATCGGTTGTATTGGCGACGCTTCTCTTGACTGCACCTAAGAAATATCAAGTTTCCGTAAAATTTAAACCATATCAAGAGACACGGTAGTGTCTCGCGCCAAGTTCACGCGCAGCGCAAGACCGACCGTGTATCTTTACGCGAGCACATGAGCTGATAGGAGTCGAGATTTTCATATCTCAATAATGCGTGGACCGATCGAATTTATAATAGGCTCAATCGATAGAGCACATGCGATATACATGATAAAAGTATCTTTACTTTTTTTGTACATGCTTTCTAAAAAAATATATTAATTGCCAAAGTTTGCCAAAGTCGAAATATGCCGAAATCTATGTAAGCCTTGGTCGTCGTCGTCGTCTGTTCGTCATCCTTCTCTAATATATAAGTTTGTCCTTTGCCAACTAGAAGCATCAAAATGCGACATGGTTGTCCTTTTCTACAGCCCGCGAAATGTCGATTCCCGCATAAGAGCGTCTTTTTTCTTTCCTTTCTTTTTCTAAAAAATGTCTGTCCTTTTCCAACATGGCGGCGCTCAGACCTGTCAGCTCGCAGCTTTGATGATACTAATCACATTAATATAATTAATATCGGTCGTAAAATGTATACATAACGTGTTGTGGAGACCAATAGAGATAGTGTATATCATCAAAATAATAGTATGCTTTATAAAAAAATTTTTTCTCGTCTTGAAGTGCAGAAGTGTATATTTCTCGTCTTGAAGTGCAGAAGTGTAGCAAGACACATGCTGACAACACTCTTAGGCCGGTATTTAAGAAAACTCTTAGGCCGGTATTATTTAAGAAAAACGGTAAGAAATTTCATATTTTAATATTCTTTTCAGTACATATTATTTTAATATTCTTTTCAGTACATATTAAAAAATACATATACATTTTTCAATATTCTTTTCAGAATAAAAATTTTGCAGCGGCAGCAACAACGACAGCAATGTCAGCAGGGATAACAATTTATATACGAGTGCTACGTAAGTTATTTAAAATTAAAATTAAAAAAAGCATCCTAAAATGAAAAAAATTACTAATTATATTTGTTTTGTTACAGCACCACGATGGAATCGACGAAGAGGAGGCCGCGGTGGAGGTCGCGGTGGAAACAAAACGTTCCACCTCCACTTTTAATATTAAATAAAAAAAAAAATACATATTAAATAAAATGTTATGTATTTATATATATATATATAAATAAATACCATGTAGTATTATATCTCCTGATTTACTATTATCCTGAAATAGATAGAGTATAGTGTAAATCCTGAAATAGATAGAGTCGTGTAAAGACGTTTAATTTTTAATATAATATTCAATCTAAGAGACGTTTATCTTAATTGTTTAATTTGTAGTATTTACTAAATTTAATTTGTGGTATTTACTAAAAACGTCTGTGCACGGCTCTATCTATTTCAGGATATTATCCTGAAATAGATAGAGTAGTGTAAATCCTGAAATAGATAGAGTCGTGTAAAGACGTTTAATTTTTAATATAATATTCAATCTAAGAGACGTATACATATATTTATTTTATAAATACCACAAATTAAACAATTAAGATAAACGTCTCTTAGATTGAATATTATATTAAAAATTAAACGTCTTTACACGACTCTATCTATTTCAGGATTTACACTACTCTATTTCAGGATAATATCCTGAAATAGATAGAGCCGTGCACAGACGTTTTTAGTAAATACCACAAATTAAATTTAGTAAATACCACAAATTAAACAATTAAGATAAACGTCTCTTAGATTGAATATTATATTAAAAATTAAACGTCTTTACACGACTCTATCTATTTCAGGATTTACACTATACTCTATCTATTTCAGGATAATAGCAAAACAGGAGATATAATACTACATGGTATTTATTTATATATATATATATATATAAATACATAACATTTTATTTAATATGTATTTTTTTTTTATTTAATATTAAAAGTGGAGGTGGAACGTTTTGTTTCCACCGCGACCTCCACCGCGGCCTCCTCTTCGTCGATTCCATCGTGGTGCTGTAACAAAACAAATATAATTAGTAATTTTTTTCATTTCAAGATGCTTTTTTTAATTAAATAACTTACGTAGCACTCGTGTGAATTGTCCTCCCTGCTGCCACTGCTGTCGTTGTTGCTGCCGCTGCCAAATTTTTATTTCTGAAAAGAATATTGAAATATGTAATTTATGTTAATTTATGTTAATATGTATAAAATAACCGTTTATAATGTATGTTAATCTTACCATTTATAATGTATGGTGGTAAGTTGGATAAGTTCGATTCCAAAAGCGATAATGAGGGTTGGTGTGGTGACGGTAGCGGCGGCGGAAGCGGATTCGAAGGCGGCGGCGGCGGATCCAAAGGCGGTGGCCCCGGTGGCAGCGGCGGTGGCCCCGGTGGCAACGGCGGTTCCAGTGGCAATGGCGGTGGTCCCGATGGCAACGGTGTATTAGTAAACTGTTGTTTGAAAGCCTTCAGTTCTTCTCGCAATGCAGCGATTGCTACAGCATCAGAAATCGCTGCATTGGGAGAAGTATTTTCTTTTTCTGTTTCGCTCATTTCTGTAATCATATTTTTTTTTATTACATTAATTCTATATTATATTATACTAATTACTTACTTTTTTCTGGCTCTGCGGACATTTTGTATCATCTGTCAGAGTCGACAGCCATAGAGTCGCATTATAAATGACTTACAAACTGTGCTACGAGAAGTGGAAATGCTGCATTGTGATTTGTCAGCTGTCATTATAAACGCGATTGGTTACGGAAAACACCAATTGAATACTTTTGAGGCGTAGCACAGTTTGTAAGTCATTTATAATGCGACTCTATGGCTGTCGACTCTGACAGATGATACAAAATGTCCGCAGAGCCAGAAAAAAGTAAGTAATTAGTATAATATAATATAGAATTAATGTAATAAAAAAAAAATATGATTACAGAAATGAGCGAAACAGAAAAAGAAAATACTTCTCGCAATGCAGCGATTTCTGATGCTGTAGCAATCGCTGCATTGCGAGAAGAACTGAAGGCTTTCAAACAACAGTTTACTAATACACCGTTGCCATCGGGACCACCGCCATTGCCACTGGAACCGCCGTTGCCACCGGGGCCACCGCCGCTGCCACCGGGGCCACCGCCTTTGGATCCGCCGCCGCCGCCTTCGAATCCGCTTCCGCCGCCGCTACCGTCACCACACCAACCCTCATTATCGCTTTTGGAATCGAACTTATCCAACTTACCACCATACATTATAAATGGTAAGATTAACATACATTATAAACGGTTATTTTATACATATTAACATAAATTAACATAAATTACATATTTTAATATTCTTTTCAGAAATAAAAATTTGGCAGCGGCAGCAACAACGACAGCAGTGGCAGCAGGGAGGACAATTCACACGAGTGCTACGTAAGTTATTTAATTAAAAAAAGCATCTTGAAATGAAAAAAATTACTAATTATGTTTGTTTTGTTACAGCACCACGATGGAATCGACGAAGAGGAGGCCGCGGTGGAGGTCGCGGTGGAAACAAAACGTTCCACCTCCACTTTTAATATTAAATAAAAAAAAAAATACATATTAAATAAAATGTTATGTATTTATATATATATATAAATAAATACCATGTAGTATTATATCTCCTGATTTACTATTATCCTGAAATAGATAGAGTATAGTGTAAATCCTGAAATAGATAGAGTCGTGTAAAGACGTTTAATTTTTAATATAATATTCAATCTAAGAGACGTTTATCTTAATTGTTTAATTTGTGGTATTTACTAAAAACGTCTGTGCACGGCTCTATCTATTTCAGGATTTACACTACTTTATCTATTTCAGGATAATATCCTGAAATAGATAGAGCCGTGCACAGACGTTTGATTAGTAAATACCACAAATTAAACAATTAAGATAAACGTCTCTTACATTGAATATTATATTAAAAATTAAACGTCTTTACACGACTCTATCTATTTCAGGATTTACACTATACTCTATTTCAGGTTAATAGTAAACAGGAGATAATACTACATGGTATTTATTTATATATATAAATACATTAACATTTTATTTAAATAAAATACAAAATATGTATTTTTTTTTACAAAATATGTATTTTTTTTGTATTTAATATTAATTTTAAAAGTGGAGGTGAAACGTTCGGTTTCCACCGCGACCTCCACAGCGGCCTTCTCTTCGTCGATTCCATCGTGGTGCTGTAACAAAACGAATAATTACTTATTTTTCATGTTTTTAATAATATATTATATTATACTAATTACTTACTTTTTTTTGGTTCTGCGGACATTTTGTGTCATCTGTCTATCAGAGTCGACAGCCATAGTCATATTTATAAATGACTTACAAACTGCGCTACGCCTCAAAAGTATTTAATTGGTGTTTTCCGTAAGCCAATCTTGTTTATGACAGCTAACAAATCACAATGCAGCATTTCCACTTCTCGTAGCACAGTTTGTAAGTCATTTATAAATGTGACTCTATGGCTGTCAACTGACAGATGTTTGTGTTTACAGTGAAGCGGTGGAAATATTTATGGTGTTTTTGTATTAAAAACTGCATCAGTATATTACTTAAGGTATGTTTCCGTTGTTTATTTATAATAATTAATATATATCCGAAAATATTGCTTCACATATTACAATATGGTCGTGATAGTGATGATATGGTCTATGTGAACAATATTTACTATAAATACTATGTAGTATTATCCTGACATATATCTATCACGATAATATTTATAGTATATATTAACATTTTAAAGTATTTAATATTTAATTCAACATTTATCGTGTTAAATACAAACTATATATGTCATTTATTGGAAAAACAGAGAAAGACAGTGAGAGAGAGAGAGAGAGAGAGAGAGAGAGAGAGAGAGAGAGAGAGAGACAGACAGACAGACAGAGAGAAAGGGAGCCAATTAGAGGAAACGAGGAAGAAGGAAACTTATTAAATAGGTAATACAAAATTGTATAATTACTGTAACATTAAAAATTGAAATAAAAGATTGTATAGCCATCATTACTTTATTAAATGTTTATTTTGTTTCTTGGATTTCCAGAGAAGTTTTTTTGTTTCTTGGATTCCGGAGGAGTTTAGGTGTAAGTATATATTTTTTTTTATATAAGAGCTGCTGTGCGCTTACAAAAAAGAAGGGTTGCTGTGCACCTTATAAAAAGTATTACTGCGCTGTGCGCTTATAGAAAGAAGGGTTGCTGTGCACCTTCAAGAGTGACTGCTGTGCGTCTTTAAACATAAAAAGTATTACTGCGCTGTGCGCTTATAGAAAGAAGGGTTGCTGTGCACCTTCAAGAGTGACTGCTGTGCGTCTTTAAACACTTGTTATAAAAAGAAGAGTTGCTGTGCACCTGTAAAAAGCAATTGCTGTGCTCTTGCAAATAATAATCTAAAATATATATTTAATTAAAAGATAAAAATATTTATAATGGAAAAACAAATAACGCTGTCGTCTGATCAAAAACGTATTATTGCTCAAGGCGAATGGTTAAATGATATACATATGAAGCATTTTGCACATCTTTTAAAAACTTGTTCAGATTATAGACCTGTGCAAACACAAAAATTGTATTCTCTTGATACAATACAATGTGCATCAGAATATAAAAAACATATACAGATATTATTTAGTTCGTCAGGTCTAAACGCATTAGATGGACATTGGATATGTAGCTATTATGACAAAAAAAATTTATTTATTTATGATTCGTTTAATAATAAAAAGTTGCACAGAGATTATGAACAATTTTTAAGACGATTATTTCCAACTTATCCTTTTGAAAAACGACCTATCAAATTTCCAGCTGTGCAATGTCAACCAAATAGTAATGATTGCGGTGTTTTCGCTATAGCTTTTGCAATTTCGTTACTATTCAATATTAAACCAGAAAAAGTTAAGTATGATCATAGCTTAATGCGTTCACATTTGATAAAAATTTTTGAATCTAATGTAATCGAACATTTTCCTCAAGATCCAAAATATGGTGTTCAAAAAGTACTTTCATTGGCATTAATAAAAGCAAAAGAAGCTGAAACAACTCGTAAGCGTATGATACATCAAAATAAAACAAATGAAAAGAAATTAAATCAATTGAAACAGTATAATCGTCCTTGTAAATTAAAGAAATTAAATAATGATTTGTTAAAAATGCAAAAAAACATAGCAGATTTAGACAAAATTGCAGATCTAACATTGATTAATAATAATCGTATTGATCAAGTTTATAAAAAAGATTATAAAGAGAATGAAGGACGTATACAGGTGTACTTAGAAAATGATATGCAAAATGAAAGATATCGAGATCAAATAATTATAAAAACTGAGACAAAAATAGTTTTGTCATCCGAACAAAAAAATATTATTGTTCAAGGTGAATGGCTAACAGATTTGCATATAAAACATTTTAATCATCTTTTAGAAAGATGTTCTAATTATAGACCTGTCGAAACATTGCTATTACAATGTCTTGATGAAATACAACCTATACCTGACAATAATGAACATATACAGATATTATATAGTTCGTCAGGTCCTGGCGCATTAGATGGACATTGGGTATGCAGTTATTATGATGCACAAAACTTATTTATTTATGATTCATTGAATAAAAAGAAGTTGCATAAAAATCATGAACAATTTTTAAGACGATTATTTCCGACTTATTCTTTTGATCAACGGCCTGTCCGATTTCCTACTGTGCAGCAACAACCAAACGGTAATGATTGTGGTGTTTTTTCAATAGCTTTTGCAACTTCATTACTATTTAATATCAAGCCTGATACAGTAAAGTATGATATAGCTTAATGCGTTCACATTTAGTAAAAATTTTGGAATCTAATGTAATAGAGCATTTTCCTCAAGATTTAATATATGGAGTTATTCAAAAAGTATCTCCGTTAGCAATAATAAAACCAAAAAAAGTAGCTCCTTTACGTACAATAGGACAAAATAAAATAGAAAAAAAATCAAAAACATTAAAGAACAATTTTGTTGATCAAATTAATAACAAGGATAACCAAGAGATAATAAATATAGATGATAATATTACATTGACTAACAATTTTGTTGATAATAAAGAAAGTTGCAAAAAGGAAAATCAAGATATATGTGATTACTTAAAAAATCATGCGCATTACGAACGACATCGATATAAACAAAATTTAGAATATAATCGTGCTAAAAAGATACAGAAATATAAGGAAAATTTAGAAGATAATCGCGTTAAAAAAAAGCGCACATATAAAAAAAAATTAGAAGATAATCGTGCTAAAAAGAAGCGCAGATATGAAGAAAATGTAGAAGATAATCGTGCTAAAAAGAAGCGCAGATATGAAGAAAATGTAGAAGATAATCGTGCTAAAAAGCGGCAACAATATGATAAAAATTTTGCAATGCGATGCACGCAAGAGCGCATACGTTATTCTAAATTGATGCAAAAGGAAGAAAGTAGACAAAAAATATTAGAACGTAAATGGAATTATAACAAACAATATTATAAGAAAAAGAAAGAAGAAAGAGAAAAAAAGAATGAAACATTGAAATATAAACATAACATAAAAAATTGCAATGTTACTAATAACATCACTAAAAAATATAGAAATGTTTGGTGCAAAAATTCTATAAAATTAAAAAATGGTTCTTTGATAACATTCATTAAAAATATTTCGAAAAAATTAAATATTGCATGTAATATCGAAAAACAATTAGAAGCTGAGAAAATAGTACGTTGGTGTAATAATGTTAGAAATAATTATATTGACGACATGAATAAAATATTATATAGACTTAAAAAGAAAGCAGAAGTATGTTTGACTCTTGTTGCTGAATGTCATACAATTGATGAACAATTGAATGCTTTGTGTGGAGTATCTAGACATACAGCTTCATCCGAAAATTATTTTGCAGATTCTATGTATTGTAAAGCAACTTTACAAGAATCTTTAGCAATGAATATGGAAGGTCAAGTTATAAATGTGTTACCTTTGACAACAGCACGAGCGAAAAAGTCATGGTCGTGTTGTCCCACTTTATGTAAAATTGATAATCCAGCTTTGATTAAACGTTATCAAAAATTTCTTGAAACTGTTGATACATGTGCTTTAAAAAATATACCTACATTGGTAGAAGATATGTATAAATGTACAGTAAAAACTTCAGATTTAAAATTGGGTCACGCGCAAAGTTGTTACATCAATTTAACTCTTTGTAAAGCGATGCTTTTACCAGTTGTATTGCTATCGCCTCACTTTCCAAAAGTAAGAAATATTAAACGTTTGATTTATCAACTCACAAGTGTTTGTGGACAAATGTTTAAGTTAGATAAAGCATTAAATTGTGCTGATTTAGATGTATTAAATGAAATTGTGACTGCAGCACAAGAAATAACAGATATGTACAAACGTAAGCAAAGCGATGCAATTGCAAATGAGGATGATATATTTTCTAAATATAAGAATGCATTTAAGATATTGAAAAAACGCTTAATGGATACACCGCGTCATGCTTGTGTATCATGTGAAAGACTTTGTTATAGAAGAAACGTTTCTGAGATCACAAGTCTTAGAATAAAAATGGATACTCCAATTTGGAAAGATTTAATGGAACATGTAAAAAAGCAACAAATTAATTCGCAGTACATATGTATTTATTGTAAAGGAAAATTTCGTGAAGGTTCGATGCCTGCATATTGCATCTTGAATAATCTTTGTACAAATCATGTGCCGGATGTGATATCATCTCTTAACACATTCGAAAAGATTCTTATACAGAGAGCTAAAGCGTTTCAAACTGTTGTTAAAATGGGAACTGTTATGAATAAAAAATTACCTGGAAGACAAATGATACAAAAAGTTAAAGGTAGAACCTTTCATTTACCACTTCCAATACAAGAGACATTAAACAAATTATGTTCTGAAACTGATGCGATAAATATTAATCATGAATTATATATCTTAGTTAGAGGTATTCCCACAAAATCTAAAGTTATCTGGGAAGAGATGGTAAATGTTACAAAAGTAATTGATGCATTGATGTGGTTGAAGAACAACAATCCTTTATATTCTGGAATAATAATACCGAATTCACACGATGATTTAGTTTTGCAATTGAATAATATGGAATTCCAAATGCAAGAGGATGAAAATGTTGAAGAAGATATATTTGATGAGGAACATGAATTATTAAGTAATTCAAAATCCAAAATGCAGGAAATGGAAAACGTTGAAGATAAGGCATTGAGTCGACATGAGGCATTACTAACTCAGATTATTAATGATAATGATAACTATGAGCAATATTCTATATATCCATTATATGAAAAAAGGGAAAATAAAACTGCAACGGCTTTATATCAAATGTTAAAAATTCAGGATATACCTATGGATAATCGTGAAAAATGTTTGGATTTGTTATGTTTTCCTGATTTATATCCTTACGGTATTAATGGAGAGCATGCAGATAGGGAGGTCAAGCTTTATGATCATGAATTCATTAAATGTCGCTTAATGTCCAAACATCCGCAGTATAGATTAAATCAACAATATCTATTTTATTTGTTAAACGGTACCAATATACGTCAGTTAAAACGTGGAATTTATCATAAAATGTATACTACTAATCAACGAGCTCGTTATACGGCTAAGGAATATTTAGAGGCAATGTCCAAAGATTTATTAGAATCTGATTTGAGCACAATATTTGCGTCGCTAAGGAATACGGAACAATTTTGGCGTAGACCGAGAAGTGATTTAAATTGTATGACACACCATTATGGACCCGCAACATGGTTTCTAACATTAAGTCCTGGTGAATGGTTGTGGGAAGAATTAGGTGAATACATTCGTGAAGTAAATGGATGGTGTGATACATCATTAAGCACCAGTGCACTTATCGCTAAAGATCCTGTGTCAACATCGAGATTTCTCGATAACATGTTTTGGGCAATGCTTGATTTTATTTGTTCGGAAGATAATCCAATTGGAGAGGTAATGCATTATTTCTGGCGACGAGAATATCAAGGTAGAGGAATACAACATTTTCATTTATTAATTTGGATTAAAGATGCCCCAATTATTGGTGAATCTAGTATGGAAAAAGTTTCCAAATTTATTTTACAACATGTTAGCTGTAAAATTCCAAATAAAAATATCTCACCACTATTGCACAGGCGTGTTAATACACATCAACGACACAAACATAACGACTATTGTCTTCGTTCTAAAAAAGTAGGACGTAAAGTTGTTCGAGTATGTCGTTTTGGATTTCCTCGTTCTGTTACTGAGTCTTTAAAAATAATTGAGGTCAAAACTGCAATAGCAGGTAGAAAACAATTGAAACATAAAAGTAGGCTTTACAATATTCCTCGAACAGAAGAAGAAATCAATATAAATGATTATAATCCTGTCCTTTTAACTGCTTGGGAAGGAAATATGGATATACAATTTATTGGCGAAAAATCGACATTGCTTACCTGGTACATTACCAAATATATGAATAAAGCGGCAAAATGTGAGTTGTCTGATATTATTCTTGATGCTAAAAATAATACAAATAAATCATTGGCCAGCCGTCTTTGGAATATTGCTTTGCGATTTACGAGTAACAGAGAATGTGGAGCTCTTGAAGCTGCTGATACATTACTGGGTATCGCTTTATATGGAACCGATTCAGATACAACTATTAGATGGTTAGATGTTAATCGAATTAGATCACGAAAATTAAAAACTCGTAAAGAGATTGAGGCACTTGCTAGTCAATCGACAGATTTATTTCATGAATCGTTGATAGATGATCACTATCCACAGAGACCAGAAGAACTGGAATTTATGTCTCTTTACGAGTTCGCAAAATGGTATGATATCAGAAAAGCCAAACCACGAAATAACAAAGGTGAATTTTATAAAATGGGCAATGGTTACTATCTTATACGACGACAGCGAGGATATCTTATCAATCATTATAAATATAATATTAAGATACAACCGGAAAATTATTTCTTTTCATTATTACTTATGTTTCAACCGTGGAACAAATTAGAAGATCTTAAAAATGAATGTGATACTTATGCAGAATCATTTCACAAAGTAAAACTACATTTAACGGAAGCATTAAAATATCACGAAAAGCTAGAAGAATTGCAAGAAGCATTTGAAGCTGCTAAACAGTTGGTTCAAGAATGTTTAGATAAAGCACAAAAACGTGAATCACAGGATGATCCTGATAATCCGATAGGTGTTGAAAATATAGAAGCGGGTGAAGCGATGCAAGACTTTAAAGATCTCGGTGATAAGAATAATATTCAAGAAATTGATGTCTCTGAAATGATAGGACAATTAAACATGGATCAGAAAAGAGTATTTGACAGAATCATTACCACTATACAGTCAGATAATAATTCAATATTGCGACTGTATGTTAGCGGAGAAGGTGGTACTGGAAAAAGCTTTTTAATCAAAACTGTTACATGTTGGATCAAACAAAATCTCGAAAAAGATACTGCTGTATCAGCACCTACTGGTATAGCAGCGTTTAATATAGACGGCTTGACAGTTCATAGATTGCTTCAATTACCTGTTGAACATGGTCATACTCCTAAATATAGAAAATTGTCTGACCATGTGTTACCAATTCTGCGAACGGAGCTAAAGGATGTTATTCTTTTTATAATTGATGAAGTATCAATGATATCTAATTTGACTTTTATGTACATACATCTTCGATTGTGTGAAATATTTGACACAAGCGATTGCGACGATGGTTGGTTTGGAAAAAAGCATATTCTTTTGCTTGGAGATTTACTTCAATTACCTCCTGTACGTGAAGATTTTATCTTTGCAAACTTCTCAAAGGAAAAAATAGATAAATATTTCGGTTGCTTAGGAGTTGCAAATTTGTGGACAACATTATTTAATTATGATGAATTAACAATTAATATGCGTCAGAAAGGAGATGGATCTTATCGTGAATTGTTATCGAGAGTTCGTATTGGTTTACTAACAAAATCCGATTCTGACATTCTACAAAAGAGAAAGATATCTTTTGAGGGAGATTCCTTCGAGTCTAGATTAAACGAATTGTGTAATTTTATTAATAATATGACATCATACTGTTTGTTTGCTGCCTACTTGTCACATGTGTGATGTTTTAAACGCTGCAATGTTAAGTCGTATTCCTTCGAAAGAAATAGTATTAGTTGCTGAAGATACGGTCAAGTGTAGTCCATATGTAAAAAAGAAAGTGTTAAAGGTATTGGAAAATAATGATGAGGACAACTCTAAAACAGCTGGGCTTTCGAAACGTATTACTATAAAAATTGGAGCAAAAGTTATGATAAGACGTAACATAGATGCTACTTTAGGTCTTGTAAATGGCACGATTGCTCAAGTGATTTCAATTGTACAAGATATATCTACCGATCGCGTAGAAAGCATTAAACTTCTTTTACCATCAGGTTCGGAATATTTAATTCAAAGAGTAAGTGTTAAATTTGAGGTAATGGATAGAGTGTATGTTATTAGAGAACAATTTCCATTGTCTCTGAGTTATGGAATTACTATTCATAAAAGCCAAGGATTGAGTTTGCAGAATGCTATTATGGATATAGGTAATTCTGTATTTAGTCATGGTCAAATTTACGTTGCTTTGTCACGACTAACATCTTTAGATGGGTTACATTTGATTAATTTTGATCCTTCATCTATAACAGCTAGTGAAGAAGCTATTATTGAATATAATCGATTAAAACGATTAAACAATGCAGAAACAAAAACTATTTCTCTTGTAAAAGAGCGATATCGTAGAATAAAAGATGTTTTATGGGCAGTGCCAAAAATAGTTAATTCTATTCAAGAGTCACATGAGAAGGTGCGAAAAAATATTACTTGGAACATGTATGGTTTCCAAAATGTAGATGAAGTTTCATGTTATGCAAATGCAGTATTACAATGTTTGTTACATTTAAATTCTATTAGAAAACAAATAGCCGATTATGATAAACTAAACGATTTAAATGTATTAATGTGTCATTATGAAAATAAAGTGCACAACTTGAATACATACGTTATACGGCAATCTTTAGGAGAGTATTTTTCCAAAAGTGTTAAACGAGATGCATGTGAATTCTTTACAGCTCTATGTACAAAATACGATAGTATAAAAAGTTTAATAGAGCATCAAGTTACTACCATTAAACAATGCAAAAGTTGTAATTATACAAAAACTATTGTTAATAATAATATTTTTATTTCAATTCCAATAAATAAATGCAAGAAACAAACTTATGATCTTAATGAGTTATTAAACTTAACATTTTCCCATTGGTGTCAATTGAACAACGAATCATGCAAAAATTGTACCAAAAATGAAATATTAGTTAAAAGTGAATTTACATTAAGCAGAGATATCATTGTTATTCATTTAATACCAATTCAAGACGGTAAATCAGTAAAAACAGATAAGTTTACTTTGCGTGCTGTTCCAACAACTAAAGTAATAATTGTTGGGCAATTGTACAAAGTAATGAGTGCTATACTTCATCATGGACCATCTATCGAAAAAGGTCATTACACAAGTATATGTAGAGAAGAAATGTTTAACATTTGGATTGAAGCTGACGATGCGTTAATTAAAAAAAGGCAATGGCCTAGAGGTGCTAAAGATGTTTTTGTTATTTTCTTACAGAAAATTGATCAGTAAAAGTAATCTGCT
This sequence comes from Linepithema humile, assembly GCF_040581485.1. Classification (NCBI taxonomy): domain Eukaryota; kingdom Metazoa; phylum Arthropoda; class Insecta; order Hymenoptera; family Formicidae; genus Linepithema; species Linepithema humile. Next base: position 18,519,324 of record NC_090130.1, on the reverse strand, counting down.
TTTATATATATATATATATATATAAAAAATGCAATAATTTAGAAATGCAAATAGTTTTTTATACCCTTTTTATGATCATAAATAATTTTCTTTATAAAACATGTTGTGAAGTATAAAAAAATTATTAGATTTGTTAAGTTAAAAAGAGGACCGTCGTATTGAAAAAATATGACGGGGGTGGTGGTGGAACCTCATTGGTAAAGTTTATTATTACCATTATTTTTACTAAAAAAAAGAAATGATATCTCACAAAAATAAACCTTTTTTTTTTAAAAAAGGTAAAAAAAAGGGCGCCAAGTACACGCCTTGTTGTATTAAAAAAAAAGTTTTTATCATAAAAAATCTTTCAAAAAAATTGTCTTCTTAAAAAAAGTTTTTTTCATAAAAAACCTTTCAAAAAATCTTTTTCTCATAAAAAAAGCCTTTCAAAAAAATTTTTCTCATTAAAAAAAACCTTTCCAAAAAATTGTCTTCAGAAAAAGTTTTCCTCATAAAAAAACCTTTCAAAAACAGTTTTCCTCATTAAAAAAACCTTTTAAAAAAATTGTCTTTTCAAAAAAAGTTTTTCTCATAAAAAAACCTTTCAAAAAATAGTTTTTTTAAAAAAAGTTCTCATAAAAAAACCTTTTCAAAAAAATATTTCCTCATAAAAATCCTTTCCAAAAAATTGTACTTTTAAAAAAAGTTCTATATACTAAACAAATTAAAATTTGCTATATATTCTGTCTATAAAAGAGGTGATATCAGAAAATGACGCCAAGTTTAAATAAAACCTTTCAAAAAAAGTTGTATTTATATATATTTAACCAAGCATCGATAAGACTGTATTTAGTTATTTTTGCATCTTTATCTAGTTATTTAAAAATTATATTCATATCTACATTTAGTTTATTTTTTTTCAAGCAAAACATTTTTAAATAATTGCATCTATATCTAGTTACTTTTGCATGTATATTTAAAAATTATATATCTAGTTACTTTTGCATGTATATTTAAAAATTATATATCTAGTTACTTTTGCATGTATATTTAAAAATTATATTTCTATTTACATCTAGTCAATTTTTTTGAGGTATACATTTTAAAATAATTGCATCTGTATCTAGTTACTTTTGTTTCTATATTTAGTTATTTTAAAATATTTGTGTTTATATCTTACATAGTTAATTTTTATTAAATATACTTTATAAAATAATTGCATTTGTATCTAGTTATTTTTTTTATATCTGTATCTAGTTAAATAAAAAAATTTTTCAAACTTAATCAAAATAAAAAAATATTACAAAATTTCGCAAAAAACTTGGCGCTGCTGTACTGAACTATTAACTTACATAAGATTCGCATCGCAATACTTTAACATGCTCCTAATCATTCCAACATACTTTAATCTACAGTATATGTGGTAGTATATGTGACGTAATACTATAGTTTAGTTTGGAGTATTAGAGCGAGTAGGAGCATGTTAGAGCAAGCGATGCAAACAAATTTCGGCTCAAACAGACTAGAGCGACGAAGCGGCAAGTGGCGATGCTATAGCCAATCAACTTACAATTTTACCGTAAGAACAAGAGTTTAATTGGCTATCGTGTCGCCGTTTGCCGCTCTGGTCAGTTTGAGTCATTATAACACTTAATCATGTAAATTGTAAAATTATTGCTTATTTTCATTCTCTATAATATTTTAAAATGTATTTAACATGTAGTTCAGTACAGCAGCGCCAAGTTTCTTGCGAAATTTTGTAATATTTTTTTATTTTGATTAAGTTTGAAAAATTTTTTTATTTAACTAGATACAGATATAAAAAAAATAACTAGATACAAATGCAATTATTTTATAAAGTATATTTAATAAAAATTAACTATGTAAGATATAAACACAAATATTTTAAAATAACTAAATATAGAAACAAAAGTAACTAGATACAGATGCAATTATTTTAAAATGTATACCTCAAAAAAATTGACTAGATGTAAATAGAAATATAATTTTTAAATATACATGCAAAAGTAACTAGATATATAATTTTTAAATATACATGCAAAAGTAACTAGATATATAATTTTTAAATATACATGCAAAAGTAACTAGATATAGATGCAATTATTTAAAAATGTTTTGCTTGAAAAAAAATAAACTAAATGTAGATATGAATATAATTTTTAAATAACTAGATAAAGATGCAAAAATAACTTAATACAGTCTTTTCGATGCTTGGTTAAATATATATAAATACAACTTTTTTTGAAAGATTTTATTTAAACTTGGCGTCATTTTCTGATATCACCTCTTTTATAGACAGAATATATAGCAAATTTTAATTTGTTTAGTATATAGAACTTTTTTTAAAAGTACAATTTTTTGGAAAGGATTTTTATGAGGAAATATTTTTTTGAAAAGGTTTTTTTATGAGAACTTTTTTTAAAAAAACTATTTTTTGAAAGGTTTTTTTATGAGAAAAACTTTTTTTGAAAAGACAATTTTTTTAAAAGGTTTTTTTAATGAGGAAAACTGTTTTTGAAAGGTTTTTTTATGAGGAAAACTTTTTCTGAAGACAATTTTTTGGAAAGGTTTTTTTTAATGAGAAAAATTTTTTTGAAAGGCTTTTTTTATGAGAAAAAGATTTTTTGAAAGGTTATATATAACATTAAAAGATTGAAAATATCTATACTAAATTAAATAATTCAAATTAAAATGTAGAATTATTAAGATTTAAATAAGTTACAATAAAGAAAATTTTTAGCAATAAAGTTTTAATTATGAATGTGTTTAAAAGTGAATTTAGATGTAATTTTATATATAAATTTATAAATTGAATTTTATTTAAGTTATGTACAAATTGCCTGTCATTTTTATTAATTAAAATTGATAGAAATTATATACGGTAAATTACATCAAACTAAAGAAAAAACCAAATGCCCATCTATGCACACATACAAAAAATAAATACATAAAAGAACACTTACCAACAATTAAATTTTTCAGGGATAAATCTGAAAAGGCTCTTTTCTGTGAACGTTTGCCGTAATAATTAAAATTTATTGCCACAGCATCAGTCAAAATATATTTTAAAATTCTATTTGTTTTGCTTGGTACATGATTCCCACCCAGACTAGACAAATATGCCGACTAAAAAGAAATTTAATTATCTATGGTATTAAATGCTATTATGTATACATGCTATGGTATTAAATGCTATTATGTATACATGCTATGGTATTAAATGCTATTATGTATACATACCAAAGCTATATTATCATCATTATTTGTTTTCAAGTAAACATCTAACTGATCTAATTCCTCAACTGTTTTCAATGGAAATGCAAATGGTATATCAGGCAATCCAGTCACATTGTTTACATTTTTTGTATTTTATCTGTTCATCCATCGCAATATTTCATCATTCTGTTCTTTGACAGTAGCTATCAGGGAAACAAGTTTTTCTGAAAAATATCTCATTATAAAAACTGTCGACATTCTATCTACTTTCACAAATAAGCTTTTACAAACCAAAATTATCCACTGTATGAATAAATTGACGATGTGAACGTGGAGTTGTTGAAATATTTATGTTATTATTTACAGAATTACTTGCAGTACTTGTTACACCGGGGCTTATATTTTCACTTGTATTGAGAGTACTAATCGGTAAAGGTGAATCAGAACGGGCCAAAGTAAAATCTGAAAATAAATGTAACAAATATTTATTTCTTTAAGGTTATATAAAACAATAGAACACACATTTGAATATATATAAAATAAGTAGATATACCTTTCTCTAAACGTTTAGAAGTATTATTAACATTTATTTGTTTTACTAGGGGTGGTCTGGATAATTGTTTCTTTCGTTGTTCCTCTTGTTCATCATCTGACGAACTACATATTCTTTTATTAGGTATCCTTTTCCGTTTTTTACGTATACTTTCGTTTTCTTCTTCACTTTCCAAATTTGATATAATTTCTGATTGTTTTAGTTTCTCTCTTATCTTTACAAGATCATCTGCAATTTAGAAAAAATGTAGAATAAATAAATAAATACATATATATGTAGAATAAACAAATAAATATGAAAAATCTAATTTACCACTTCTGTAAAAAATACGCGAAATACTGTGCAGTGTCCATTTTTCAGTATCAACTGTCTCCCCTGTTTTCAAAGCTTTATCAAATTTATTTTGATCTTTATAAGGAGGCCAAAAAACTTCCTTTTTTAAAAGTGTAAGCCATGCATTGTTAACAGCAGCTACACCACCACCGTGTTTTTCATCAAATTCTACAACAACGTAAGCCATACTTATTTTTGGATTATTTCGCTGCAAAGAAAGGATAATATAATATATATATTTATGTATTACAAGATTAGAGAGATATTTTAATAAACTCACCTGTACGCTTTAAATCTTCTATTAAATTTATTACAATGTTAATGTAAATATTTTTACTTGTATAATTAATATAAATAAACATAATATAGTATTGTCGGTTTTAGGCTTCAATATCACAATAATTTATGCATTAATATATACGCATTTGCATATTGAAAGCTAACTTTTTCACGCATAGAAACATCAAATCAAATAATAAAATCCTGCAATTTATATAGAAACAAATTTGTACTAAACATGTTTAGTGCTGCAGTTTTATATGCAAAGGCACAATGTGAAAGCAAGTACTTGTAGGTTATGATCTCAAAACAAAAAGCAAATCTTTAATAATAATAGACAAAGAACTTGAATCCCATATTAATAACTGTATACTGCACATGTACGAAAAAGAAATAAGGTTGAGAAAGGAGTGTGTACACACAATATTTACCCTTTTGCTAAATTATTTTCTCTTCATTTTGTAAAAAAACACAGATAAACAGAAACTTCAACCGGCCCCAGAATCACTTATTGTGCACGTGTTACATTTCTCACTTTCCCGCTATTACCACAGTAGATCTGTTCTTTTCAGCTGAACTGGCTGCACTAGTTCAGAGTTTATCTCTTTCCTTCTAATATGGAGTAAAAAAGAGACCTAGTGTATACTGTGCTATTACACTGTTACTCATACTGTCTTGTCCAATCCAGAACCCAGAATTGCGCCTGCGCTTCACGTTCGCGCCACGCTACTCAGTTCAAATGCATTCTACATTCTAAATGGCATCAATGGAGTTTTCCTTATTATACGCTCGCAGTGATTATTTGTTACAAGTGCGTGATAGGGTAGGATTCTATCGATGCCATTAGATATACTTTCCATACTTTTGGACGAAATTGCAAACGCAGTAATTAATAATAAAGCAATATTATTAACTATATTTTTCATTGCCTACTTTTTACCTTTATCATTCTATTTGTGTTTGAATATCTTTACATATTGCGATTTTTTCACTTATGATATAACCATCGCATTATTACATCGATAATTACTATAAGTAAAAAGTTTAAAAGTGGAACGAACAAAGTCTGTTTTAATTAAGAAAAACTTAAAAAATAAAATTGTAAATAATAAATTTGGTCTTAAAAAGACGTCTAATTCACGTCCTTTTTATAACGTCATAATTTTGTCTACAATAGGACGTTAAATACACGTCATTTAGAAGACATATGACGTCTTGGACGAAATATGACCTAAAATTGACGTCAATATGACTATGTGTGCTACCTGGGTAGTCTTTAGGAATGACTGCCGAAAGTTTGTTTTGCAAAAATCGAGTACTTTTTGATGCATTAGAAATTAGAAGAAGTAATTTTACTACAATGCTTTCAATTCGAGTACTTTTTGATACATTAGAAGTAATTTTGCATTCAATGGTTGGCAACACTGATCGCGTTATTAACATTTATTGAATTTTATATTAATAATTCAACAAAAATGAACAATCTAAGAATGGAAGTGAATAGAGCGATTAAGGAGCAATCGTTTGGTAGTACCAGATTAAAAAAAAAAAGTTTTAATAAGGGTATTTGCTAATTGTTAATTAGTGACTGTTTTTCATTAATAACTTTATAAGTACTAATTAATTAAGTGGAACAATCATGTATATTGAAACAGCTATTCGAGAGCAATCATTTTATCTTTTTATTTTTTATTTTTATAGTAGTTTCGGTGCTAACTTCCGATTGGTGTCACACGGACCTAGGTCACGGGCATAGTCTGTAGGCTATGCCGATAATGCCATTCTTATTTCTAGTTTTACCGAAATGACTTTCGCTTTCGCGTCGGAGTTCGTCTGGCACTCCAGCATCCTCCCATTAAAGATGCAAATTGATTGGTTATACATTTCTCGATTATACATTCTCGATTTAAAAATCGTGGGCATTGGCCTTTGAAGGCCAATCGAGATCTCGGTCTGAGAAATGTATAATCAATCAATTAGCATTTTAATGAAAAAACGGTAATTCTATTGGCTATATAAACGGTATTTATTGGCTATATATGTATTTTTCGATTCCATTTTTAGCATTGTGGACATTGACCTTAAAATGACAGGATCTTTTTTAGTGTCTACATGTGTACAATCTGATTCCCGATGCACTACAGTTTTTTGCAAAATCATCAAGCATCCCCAAGCTTGCAGTGCCGATGGTACCAAATTGCCGATGCTCGGTTTAGGGCTGGCTCAGGAATGGCCACGGTGCTCGACAGAACGATTGGACCGAGCTTGACCCGATGCTGGGCCGTATCTCGGTTTTGAATCGGCAGATTATTTCTGTTACACTTTGTGCGACGCCTCCAGCTAAATATGTATATATATTTGGCCTTTAGCATATAGTTCAATTTTAATACACATACTATATATTCTGCGATACTTAAAAATTTATACAATTTATTTGACAGTTTTAATTTAAAAATAAATTGCAATAATGCCATATATTAATTAAGTGTTTGTGAAATTATTTTTATTTATTTCAAGAATATGCAAGAATAACAAAAGTTCAACACAAAAATTGAAATTAAATGTGTATCTTATAATTAGTCTTATCATCTTATAATTAGTAATTAGTTTATTCTTTTAAATGAAGTAATGTTATCGAAAAACGAACACCGTGAATCTTTAAATTGATACATTTTGCAGTAATTTCTGTCATTTGAAATGTTTCTGGTATTTCTGCGTGTAAGCCAAGTTTATGAATCCCTATACGTCTCGATTCACATGGATAATCAAATGCATTTTCATCATTTTCAATACGAAATCCAGTTATAAAAAGATCTCTAATATTTTTTGGTGTTTGTTTTTCACGTGAAAAAATAGTTATTATTTTCAAATGGTATCCATTTCGCAAAAAAACAAGATTATCTGGATGAACGGTTCTTATTTTCATGCCTTTCATCTGCACCATTTTATATTCTATATAATCTTGTTTGTAATCAACAAATTGTGCTGTCGGTTCGCATTTTTGTAGCAAAGCATGAGGCTGAATATTTATGTCTGATACAGTTTCCATTTCGGATAAACGGCGACAAATTTGAGACAACGGGCGATTAGGAGCTCGTACCAGACGTTTTATTTTTCCGAGACAATTCTCGAAGGGAAATGCAGTATAATCAGACAAAGGTGCTTTTAAATACTCAACATCGTCAGCAATATGAATCAGATTGTGAATATTAATTACTTGTGAGTCAGTGCCGTACAAAGTTGGCATTAAAGAAACAAAATTTCTCAATAATGTTCTTGTATATTCTACCATGTGAACTGCTAGTTCTGAACTATTCATAATTCGACAGGCAGTGTGTAAAAGTAGAAAGTGCTTATATTTATCATCTGAAAGCACATCTTTAAGAATAAGAGGACCACAATATAAAAGGAAAAATCGAAACTGGGTGGCTTTCCAGTTTGATAAATTTTCATAATCAAACACCTTTCTCTGAAATTCCATTGGAATATAGTTTTTCAATGCAATTAAATGTTCAGTCAGAACATACCTTTTTGCAACACTAATTCTTGAAAGAGGATTTCCGCTTTTCCATTTGAATAGTAAGCACTTGGATACACCACAGTACAATAAGTGCATGTTGTCCAATAGGACTGCACGAACAATATCAAAATGCGGAATAGCGAGTAATGGCGATACTTTGTTTAAAACATGATGATTTTCATCTGCTTTTTCTATGAAAGTATCATGAGTGCGTAAAGCGCAATCCATATTTGGATAAACTCTTCGACTAGAGACAGATACCCCTCGAATGATACACCGTTCGCAAGCATAAAATCCATTATGACTTTTTATGCATTTTATAAATGCACGAGCAGGAGTATCACAAATAAAAGCTTTAATCTTAAAATTGTATGTCGTTCCCTGATTTATGAAGCCATCTCTTGTTAATTGTGCTGCTTTTTCAACAAAATCGTGTAAGAAATCTTCAGTATTCAGTGGTTTTGAATTATCGCAAAACAAACTAACTACAAATGGTTGACAGATATATTCATCACAATGCACTTTCATTAGAATCGGCCAACATTGTTGTAGAGAATTTCTATACAATGGTAAACCATCGATGTTCACCGAAACTTCGATTGTTGATTTTTTAAATATTTTTGATTTGATCCGCATCTTTAGTTGGTTTTGGATTCCAAAGTAAATATAATTGCCATAATCTCGTAAACCTTCCATTACTTGTATGGCATTCTGATTCAGCCGTACAGTGCCGAGAAGATTTTCTGCAGTTGAAGTAAGATTTTGATGTCCATTTTGTCGAAGAATTTGTAAAAGTTCTGTAATCGTTTTATTTTTCAAATTTCCAATGTTATTAATAGCCCAGACTTGTAATTGTTTGGTAAAATCGAGTACCTCATTTGGATCATTAAATCTATAATTTAAAGAGAGAGCATTTTTTTATTTCAATGCATTCAACACAGTTGAAAAATTGCAGTTGAAAAATTTTTTTGTTAATTTAACATAATATGGATATGTTAAATGATGACACTGATATTATGTTAACACAAAATGAATGCAGATTTTATAGTAATTTGAAATAAATTTCGTATAAAATCAACATATTTTAAATGACAAAATTAACTTAGAAATGTGTTATTTTTCATTTCATAGAATATAATCAACATTTTTTTCTGTGAATTTTAACAGATAAATCCTGTCACTAATAATTTGTAACATATCTATTGTGTAAATTAAAAAATACGTCCACATTGTGTTATTTTAACACTTTTTTTAGTTTATAATTTAATGCTTGATTGAGAATTAACATAACAACAATATATTAAATTAACATATAAATGTGTTAAATATTTAACACAAAAGTTTTAACCGAGACTCTTTTTGACAAGAAAACACAAATTTTTCAATTGTGTGACTTATATATTGAGGATATTTTTTGTTAAGAATTTTTGTTTGTATTTTTTTGAAAATGCGTCTTATCTTGAAAAGTTGAGAGTTTTGAAGAAAAGTCAAAAGGAAAAAAATGTGTTCTTTGTGTGTGCACTTGTCTATCAACTGTAATTTTAAAAAATTTTAAAAGCGATTGCAACTAACTCATTCCTCTGGTTATCACTGACATCAATAAGATAATTATTATCTTCATTCGAGTACTCATCATTGGACTCATTATTTTCACTGGACTCATAATCAAAATCTTCGACATTTCTCTCTTCATTGATTTGTCTCTCAATATGTAGGGACTCGCTATCATGAAGAGAAATTTCACTTTCAATTGCATTTGCAATGTTATCTCCCTGTGAAAGTAGCTGGTTATTTACATTTCTTCGAAAAGTTTGATGAAATTAAAAATTTGAAATCAAAATAAATTTTTTATTAACATATTAAAACGATTTATGTACTTCTTGTAAAGGTTGAACAGACCCAAGTGTGGAACTAAAATCCTCATCGTTTTCTTCTAACATAAAACGATGCTTTTTTACGCGATCATACGCACTAAACATAGCGAAAAGTTATTAAACGAAAAAAAACTGAAATTATAATTTGATTGGTAACTTCATGAAATTAGTGGCTCAATTTACTATGTAAAATAATTTATTGGTTAGAAGAAGTTTGTTGTTTTACCGGAGAGATAGAGAGAGAAAGAAAAAAATAAGCGAACTGTTGATAGCAACGACGCATAACTTTTGTTTTATCCGCGCTGTCAATAAGCGGCGTCGCTAATGTGGTGATTTCGCGGTCTCTTCTTTGTCATCGCGAATATCTCATATTGTTCAGTTTCAAGAGGGGGGATACAGTGTTGTTCAATATAGTGCACATAGTGAATTTTTATTTGCATTGTGTTTCTTGCAAAGCATTAAAAATTACGGCGACATAATGAGTCTTCGTCAAAGCACGACTCATGTAGTGGCGTCTTTTTTAAACGCAGATGAAAATGGCAAGAAATCAGTCGATGTCGTTCATAAATCATGGTTGCGCTTCGAGCGAAATAAATGGATATGTACTTTTCCGCCAGAAAAGGATTACCAAAATATTGATGACTGGCTGAAAAATAATGAGGTTCCAAAAGATGATTGGGTCACATCAGAAATTTCGATTGTCAAACAAGCACGTTAGTAGTATATATTATTTTTGTAACATTTTTATTTTATTCAATCTTGTAATAAAATTTTATTTGATCTTTATTTTTAACAATTGGAAAGAAAATATTTGAACTTAATTTTTAAATCAAAAAGTTGTTTAATAACCATTACTAAAACTTGCTCTAATATAGGGGAGAGTTGCTACAATAACTCCACATTAATTTTTACTGCAATTGTTTATTTTTATTACGCATCAGCTATAAAATATTTATTAATTTCTAATAATAGGTAGTTACGAAGACTGTATGAAATATTTAGAAGAGTCCTATAAAACAATAGATATTGAAAGCATACCCGAAACGCTCGATATTGCTGGAAATATGCCACAAGTTTATTCGAACAATGAAAAATGTGAGATTCTTCAATCCGTACCTGCCTTTCCAAATATCCCAAGTATCAATTCTGGCTATACACCTCAGGATCCCGAAATTCGCAGTGGAAAAAAAAAAGAGCCGGCCCTTCAGATTTTTATTTAATGAAAAAATCATTCAAGAAATTTTATAAAGATGGTACAAATCAACAGAATCTTTTCTCTTTAATATAAAATTCATAATATGAACTTTCGTTTTTTAAACATAGATAAATCACCAGTCGATGTTACCAAAGGAAGACTTCCTTTAAACAAGAAACATTTTGGTAAATATGTAAACAAATATTATTTTCTCAATTTTATTGCAAATCAAATACTGTCGATATTTGATTTGTATATGTTTATTTTATTAAAAAATTCTTCTTTTTAACATAGTATCGACACCTTCATCATCAAAAAATACTTCTCCTCGGAAGTCCTCCTGTGGAAGTAATTTTAAAAAGATATGTGCCCCGTCACGTATTGGACCGATTAACCCGAATATCCCACCAATTCATCTCACCAATTTTAGTAGTGATGAAAATTCTCTAGAAGAGATCGATGATGCGAAAAAGCATTGTTCCAACATAAAGAATGATTGTAAATATAAATAGTAACAAAATTAAAAAAAAAACTATAAAAATTAAAAATAACAATTCTATAAAAAAATAAAAAAAACTATAACAAGATAAAAACATAATAAATAAATTATAACAAAATTCGAGCATACAACAGACTGCGATGCATACATGGAGAAAATTTTATATTAAAGATTTCTATGTACGGTAATAGTCGCGGATCATGAAAGAATTATAAAAATTTTTACAATGTTTTTCACATGTAAAACATAGTAAAAAATTTCGGTCCGTGACTTCATAGTCCGCAGTTACTACCATACATAGTAACTTTTGATATAAAATTTTCTCCGTGTACTCACAGACACACTGTAAATTTTTTATATTTGAAAATTTAAATTTAAAAAATGTATAAATATGGAAATCGAAATAATTTTGATGTTAACTTGTATTTATCCTTATATAGCAGTTAATATGGAAGCTAAAGAAGTATCATATGCAACAAAAGCGGATCTTCTTATGTTAGAAGAAAAAATTACAAAACGTATCGAGAAAGCTCATAGAAGTATATTATATACTATTACCGAACACATGAAGAAACTGCACCAACAGTTTAACTCTACACGTCAAATTGATGTAATAACTTTACATCAAGCTGAAGAAATATTTAATGTTGGTCTTCCAGTTTCTACATACGAAGAATTTTGTACATTGGATACTCAATTGACAGACGAAACAAAATTAAAGGCGATGGTTTGTATATTAAAATATTGGCATACGTGCAGTACTTCCAAATGCTATTTACCTTCAGATATCACATATCATTTATATATAATCCAGGAACAATTTATGAATGGATATAATAACGCATCAAACTTGAAAGAAGCCATTTCCTGCATTCTGACTGCACTTTTAAAAAAGAATGTGCAGTTAATGTTCAGTGGCGAAGGACGCGTTACAAAAGGGAACGCGAAGAAAAATTTCAGTGCATGTAATTTATACATGTGTATGCGAGGTAATTTTGTGCTTTTATGTTATTGAAAATTAGAAAAATTCTTTAATTCAAAATTTCGTCCGAGAATTTTTATTCAAATTATTTTAACTTTTTAATTTGTTTGTTTTGCAGATCTTCTTATCGTTGTACATAACAGCACTAATATTACTATTAAATCGCTGACAAGCAAATGGTTGGCTGGCGCTTCAGATCGGGAAGGAGGTAGAAAGGAGCGAAATAATATTTAAAAATAATTTTTATTAAAAATTTGAATTTAAAAAAATTTAAATATTAAAATTTGAAAACTACAAAATAAAAGATTTAAAATATGTAAGTTCAATTTTATTTTATTCTAACTGATTTTAATGACTCAATAATCGATAAAAATTCAAGCTATAATTAAGATTAAAGCTTAAATCGATAAATTATTAGCTTAATGCTAATAATTGGCATCAAATTCGGGCCAATTGTTTCCCAGGATTGGGCGAGTATTGGACCATACTTGACAGCCAATCCTTGGCAAACCATTGGCAAACCATTGGCACGATGTTATCATCCCGAAGCTGGCCCAATACTGGAGCCAAGCTTCAGCCGAGCATCGGCAGTATCGGTGCCAAGCCTGGACCAAGTCTGGACCGATAGTTTATGCAAGCTTGGGTCTTGATTTATCAAATTAACAGGGTGTCATAACGGTATTTCGGTATTAATTATACGTCGATGGGTCGTTTATAAAAAATTCTCTACAAGTCACAGTTGCTTTAAACGCGGCGCATCGGGGCAATAAGGATACATATAAAAGGATCACGGAAACAAAACTTTGCTAGTTCTGTGCGGAATATTGAATAGAGATGCTTAAACACACGATCGTTTACATTGGCGTATTATTGTTATCGACGATATCGTGCAATTTGGCTGAACAGAGTTATGTCACATCGAAACAATGTCTAATACGAACAACGTCTAATACGAAAATTTGTTCCAACCAAACGAATTAGATCAAAATCACAAAAAATGCCAAATATCATAAATGGCATATGAAATCAATCAATTTTATAAATTCACCGCTGTTACCTATAATCTTCGCTCAATCGGAATACTTGCCACATGAACAATGTAAAGAAGATGCGCTACGATTTTTAAACGAATTACAACGTGGTACACTATGGGCTGTGCAAAGTAAGTACATCAAAAATTGATACTTATGAAATTAAAAAGAGTACAAATACGTCCAGGATAAACTTTTTTAATGAAATTTTTAATTAATAAAAGCAATTTAAGAATAAAAAAAAACTAGAATACTAGAATTTTATTATCTACTTAGAATTTTATTAAAAAATATCACTGTTAAAAATAAAAAAAATTGTTTAATTCACAAAGATATCCATAGAAGTGTCTCTCTTGTGGCAGTTTATTATATTTCCATTTTTTTATTAAGATTTTGACTATTTTATTCAGACTTGTATATTTAATTTAGCATATTTTATATTTGAATCTTTGCAGTAATTATTAACGATCAATATTCTAAAATCTAAAATGGGAATTTTATCCAAGATTTAATTATTACATTATATCGTATAAAATTGCTTTACTGTATGACGCTTCATCAAAGTATCCGAGTGGCATATTGTACAGTCATACAAGACATTTGGGTAACTTTGACGAATGTTACAATTTGCAAGTTGACATTAGAAGAAAAGATACATTGGCCGGCAAAATCACTGGGAAATACTGTTTAGTCGATCTTCTGCATGAAAAAAAATATACTAATGAAAAAAAATATATTAATGAATTCCAAGAAATCAGTCATGTTCGACTTTGATCCGAACGAATCTGTTTGGGAAGCGATACAGGTATAATATCATAAATACACCTGTCCCTTGATTTATATTTATTTTATTAATATTAGAATAAAAGTATAATAAAAGTACAGAAAAACAAATTTTAATTTTACTCTTTGTCAATGTCACTGCTGGATTCTAAAACAATAAATGCGCAGCGCGCATTGAGATGATCAGTCAGCATCACAGAAAAGTAATGAAAATTTACATGTTTTTTTTAAGAATAGATACAATAAAAAAATAACATTTTTAATTGCATAAATTTATCGCAAAAAACTGTGTATAAAATATATTGCATCAAGTGACTGATTAATAATCGCGTATAAAAAATGCAGCATAAATCGAGAGACTGGTATACGCAAATTATTTTTTAAGTCTTCTCTTTTACTCAAGAAAAGTGTGCCACATTAAATTTACTTGGTTTTTTATGGTAATGTTTTTTTATGCGCATAGGAAAAAGGAAATTTTTTCCGTATTCGTCGATATCACTTACAATTAGCTCTGTGCGTACCATCCAGCTGCAAGGCAAAAGACGTAGAAATGGCTTTAAAAAAATCTCAACAAATCAATACATATAACTATATTAAAATTTATATCGCTGTCCAATCAAGATTTTGTCAAACGATTGAAGAAGGGCCAAGATTTACTGCTGCTGCAAAAATATACTGGTGATTATTATTGAAGAAGCAATTATTACGTATTTATAACATTAAAAAAATATATTTATATTAATTATAACTTTTCAAAAAAATCTAAGCTTTAGTTTTTATGAAATTGAATAAAAATATTCTGAATGCGCAAATTTAATGTTGATAAATTATATAAAAATAATTCGAAATAATATTAATAATATTTCAATAATCTTTTCTAGCACCATACTATTGGGTTGGCTGAGTTTTATAATCAGCAGTACTTGGTATAATGTTAAAGTCATTAACGAGAAAGAGCACATATCAACATTCCAAAATGTGATACTTCATTTCTCAGCTCGAAAAAAATTTTAAGAGTATTTTCCAGATAGATAACTCGCATCCGGAATTAAAGAGCTTGTACATTATACGATTCGCCTCATCGATGTTTGTATTGTATCTACATTACGCAATACGCTACTTATTCACTCCAACAATTAATTTGGAATATTATGTAAAGGTAAATATTGCAATTTTGTTTAAATATAATAGAAATAATATGATAAATGTATATCATTAATAATTTTTTTATGAAAACAATTTAAGCAACTATATAGCATTTCATATTATAGTTTATAATATAAAATCAATGTTATATTCTGTGAAATAATATAAAGATTAATTATATAATAATATCTCATGCATTTAACTCTTATTTTAATCGTCTTCAATTTCTTAGTCTTTAAATATTTTCAAAAACGTGCTTGTTTAATTTTTGAAACACATCCTTATTTATGATTGAAGTTTAATCTACAAATTTAATAATATTTTTTGTAGAAATTCTCTGGACCGATATCTATGCTTTATATGAATGAAAGTATTATAACAGATATATTCTTTATACTAGCCGGTCTGTTACTCGCGCATAGTTTATCAAGGACTTTAGATCAAAAGAAGCGATTCAATTTTATCAATAATATTTTATCCAGATATTTAAGGTAAACACAAAAAAAACCACGCAATTATTTTGACTACTTTTTAATCTAAAATTGAAATCTCCACAAATATGCAAATGTATTATAATCTTAATACCCAAAAGCTAATTGTGAAACGTATCTACAAAAGTACAATGGTAAAAATATATCTCGATTTATAAATTGGCAGATTAACTCCACCCTACGCTATAATTCTGTTCTTTTTCGTTTGGATCTTTCCGCTTCTTAATTCGGGACCTTTTTTTGGAAACGAGAAGTTGAAAAAGAAGCTGCAAAATGTGCCGCTAATTGGTGGGCAAATCTATTATACATCCATAATTATGTAAAACCATTAGAATTGGTAAGAAACATACATTTAAATTTATTAATATATTGGATTGGTAGAAAAGTAATTTTGTTTTCAAAGTTACCAATTTTGATTTAAGGAATTTTGTTTTGGCAGTTTTTATTTAAGTGATAAACGTAAGTCTGGCGAATCGTCGGTGATTTTCAATAGTGACAGAAAACTCATAGCTTGAATAATTATTGCACAACATTAAACATTTACACAAGATTTAAAATTGATTTGGAAGATAAATTACTATTAAATTACTTTTTACCAATCGAACACACATACATTGTTTGTTAGCGTTACATTTCTATTTCTTCTGATTTTTGTTTCAATGTATGTACCATACGTGGCATTTGTCTGTCGATTTTTATTTGTTCATTTTGAGTCAATTTGTGATCTACATGTTTTGGCGTATGCCACGCAAAATTGGATATCTTTTTCTCGGAACGCTCACAATCGTCGGCAGTATTATACCATTTATTGCAACATACTTGTATAATGTATCGCCAATCTTTCGTATCACACCAGTGCCGTTCATACCGTATGGCGACACATCAATTTTGGAAGACGCGCTTTACGCATTTTTTTACAGATTATTACCATCACTGTGCCTCTCTCTTACAATAATTCTACTATCCGTCGGCAGTCATATAGGTATATTATGATTTAATTTAGTAACTAATTATATTTTGCAAATTTAAACTCTATTGTTGCAATCACGACAATTAAATTAGTTTGAGAAATTATAGTATATATTTGTTGAGTATTCAATCTTAAAATTATCTTAAGATAAAACAGCACCCTACGTTTAATATTCTGTGCATATGAATTAATGCTGATACATTTTGATCATTAAATATGTACATACATTTGCATTTAAAAACATTGTATATAGATTGCCTTAAAATTGAATACTCAACAAATATATACTATAATTTCTCAAACTAATTTAATTGTCGTGATTGCAACAATAGAGTTTTAATTTGCAAAATATAATTAGTTACTAAATTAAATCATAATATACTTATATGACTGCCGACGGATAGTAGAATTATTGTAAGAGAGAGGCACAATGAAGGTAATAATCTGTAAAAAAATGCGTAAAGCGCGTCTTCCAAAATTGATGTGTCGCCATACGGTATAAAGAATTTGTACGACCATAATTGAAATGCGATGTACACAGTCACAGGCAATGGTAGAATTAACACATGCAACCAAAATTGTAAAATGATCGTAGCTATAAAATGCGATGTGAATTGTAAATATAAAATAATATGAGTTACGCACCTTCGGCATTTGCCATTTTATTTGTTTATGGTCGTGAAGTATTGCACCTATGATTATCCCAATAAGATATGCAGAGAAGCAAATATGAATTTAATAATTAATAATAAAGTAGGCTAACTAATTATTTGTGCTATAATGCTTAAATTCCTCAGTGTTTACAAAAGAACAACTTGCTCATTTATAACTTGTGTGACTATATATATCCTCAGCATACAATAAATCTTATTAGCCCGAAATTTAAAATTTAACTTAAATTGAAATTCTTTTTATGAACATGAAGGAATATTTGAGCAGTTTTATCAACTCGCTTATTATAATTAATATTATTTTAAGTATACTGTTTATATAATGCAATTACAAAATAATCTGTCTATACGTACTATTTGGCGCTCGCTAATATTCGCTCATTTTGTAAATAGAATTTAGCATTTAAGAATGGTATAGTATATCGTCGAGTTATTTGTGTTGCATTTTGTTGCTTATATTCAATTGTTTAAAGTTGCTTATTAATTAAATTACTTTTGTTAATAATCTCGTTGGTTGACGGCGATCTGGTAACGCACCTTTACATTCGCGGCTCACCGTGACGTGCTGCCCTCCGTCAATCAGCGAGGATATCTCCAAAATCATTTTGGGGGAACATACTACTGCCGCGCACTTGTTTTCCAGTAAGATACAGGCGCTAGTACGAGACACACTGTCAGTCGCTCGAGACAGGCAAACATATTCATTTTGCGGAGCGATCTCGCCGTCTACAGTCGGACGTCCGTCGTTGCCTAATGACATAACGCAAAAGCATTGGGAAAAATAGAAGCACCTCGCATGTCTTTGCACCTTGCACGCCTAGCATAATTGCATGCTGCTACGATCTGTGGATTGACTAGATCATGGGCCTGGGCTCCACCGATTGACGGGCCGTTCACGAATCAGGAAGTCGCTCCGGCACACGGTGAGTCGCTTGATCTTGCTCGCATGAATAAATTATCTCTTAATAATTGAATGATTAGACCGTTGCTTTCGTACGACGGCATTTGTTACGATATCGCCGTCGCCTTCGCAACAACTTTCGCGTAATTATTCGCTACGGCGGGAACGTTATACCCCCGCCGAACACGTACCAACGGTTATTTTGATTATTTTGTAATTGCATTATATAACATATAAGATTATATAATATTATATTATTATGTAATATATAAGATTATATAAAATGTTATATTATTTATTATGTTATATATATTATATTTATGGCAGATTTATGTTGTATATTTATTGTTGTACTTTAATCTATTTTATCTATTATTGCAAATTTTTATATAATATCAATTACGTGTCTATCTGTGCATTTTTGCGTTAGCTCTAATAAAAATTTCTTTTCTTAATTTTAATTTTTAAAGCTTTTATTTATTTGTATTTATTGCCGTATCCACATTTACTTCTTTATTTTATCTATTTTGATATTTTTACTTACTTTGAATTCAAACGTTTGTATCAAAGTTGCCAGGATGATTCTCATAGTAATAAAAACATTTTTTATGTACATCTTATTCTAATAGAAAATAAGCGTTATTTTTCTGTTTATTTGATCTACATCATATACTCCAACTCTATATGCCGTGTTGCCAAACCTGATTTGAAATGAAGGTAGAAAAACACTTGCTAGTACATTCACAAGGTGCAATACTTCTAAAATAGTGTAAGAAAATTAGGAGACGAATTGCCAATAGTCGGTAAAGATGGTAAAGTAGCCTAATTAGGAACGATTAGGAACGTAGCGAAATTAAGTAAAAAAGGGGACACTGGCCACTGGACAGTGCCTGGCAAATTTTGATTGGTTGAGAATAGAAAAAAGCTTCGAGAAAGTTCGAAGGAAAAGAGGATAAAAGAGAGATAGCGAAGTACGCGGGATCTTTTAGTAAACATTAGTTGAATTAGTAAGTGAATATAATAAAGTGGTGAACGCACGGAAAAAAAAGATATTCTTATTTTAAAAATATCTATATTTTTAACATAAAAATTTTGAAATGAGATTATATTGCTTTAAACGAAGAAAACTGGCTTGAATGAAGTCATTTTATATAGTTCAACCAAAAAAAAAATATTTTTATTATTTAAGAATAATTTTCTTGAATGGAAAAGAAAAAATGTTAGATAAAAAATAACATATTTTTTAAATAAAAAATTATAATTTTCTTAGAGTAAAATTAAATAATTTCTATTTAACTATATCTTATTCTTAAAGAAAACTTAAAAAAATGTTAGATCAAATGTAACATTTTTAAATTATAGATTGTGTCCTGCACAGTGCTGCATATGCATGTTTTCACTTGTTTCGGACTCGAGAACCGTCGTTTACAATACTATGCATCACTACGTGGCCGTGAACGATCGTGAATTGTGAGATTGTGAAATTTTGTGCAATGGAGAATTTATGCAAGAATGGGGATTAGAAAATCTAATTGCTATTTTCAAAGGTAAGTGTTACACATCTGATACAATATATAAATTTTTGTTTGTTATTTTGCACTCTACAGCTAAAAATTTAATCTTAATTATCAATCATACCTTAACCTTGACATGTTGTATAAGTAAAAATACTTTTTTCCTAAAAAGTTATTTAACTTCCTAAAAAGTTATGGCCGACTTTTTTTATTACGCTGAAATTCATAATTATTAATATTTTTCTTTAATTTAACTTTTCATAATTTATTATAGAAAATAATGTAAACATGGAAAATGTAATAGGTATTACGGATGATCATCTTAAAGAATTAAAAATGTCCATAGGTCATCGAATAATTTTTGAAAATAAAACTTTATAAAAAAAATAAAATTTTATAAAAAAAAAAAGATAGAAGAAAATCGAGAGGGGTTTAACTGCCTACATTCCCATTTGCCAACAGCTTCGTTTGCCCACAACATTTTGCCGACAGCTTCAATTGCCGACATTCCTGATTGCCTACAGAGCGATTACTTACAAGCATTATTGCGCACATTTAAAAATTAAAAATACAAACGTACGTTTGCACACAAGACATTATTGCACACATACACATTGCACACATGACATTATTGCGCACATACACATTGCACACATAATATTGGCAAATGGAAATGTAGGCAGTTGAGACCCTTTCCTCAGTTCATTAGCTCAATTAAGAAAGAATGACAACAAGAACATAGTGTTATTATTTCTGTATTTTGCACATTTTCTGGTTAGCAAAAATTAAGGATAGCGTTTGATTATCGAATATATTTAATATTATTTTCTGTTATTACGATTAGATCAAATAGTTTATAAAAATGCAGAATAAATTCATCAATTGATATTACAATAAATAGTACTTGTAAATTTTTTTATAAATTATATGAAGAAACCATATCATATTTGTTTTCAAATGCTATTTTATTTATAAGGAATTTTTTATTTATAAGGATTTTTATCATGATTAATCTTGAAGACATGAGTGTTGTCTGGTTATATTATATAACACAGTTCTCGAACAAATACAACTGGAAGATTTAAGAATTGACATGTTTTACTGACAATTAATGTATTACTTTTGGTGATCTCTACAGAAGTTATTATAATAAATTTAAGTATAAAATATAAAAAAAGCACGATCAACAAATTTTATAAGAAAATGAAATAGAAATAAAATATTTGTAAATGCACTTAAATAAATCGTCGATAGTTTAATGATTACAGAAAAGTCGATAATTAATTTATAAAATTGTTTTATTTTATAAACTTATAAACATAATTTAAAATTAAAAAAAAATACACTTAAACAAAATTTATTAACGTATTTAATAAATTTTAAAAGTGTAACTTTCTTATCTATGTGATTATACATTACAGAATTTTCAAGCTAAGCGGAAATATCACAAATTTTATTTTTCTTGTTACGTCAATATAACGAACTTTAGGGATCATGTAAAAAAAAAAACATGTAGATATATATATAATCGCGAAGAAGCACGAGAACACACATCTCTATGTATCTATTTCACGTATTATGCTCCATATTTTTCACAATGTCGTCTCTGTAAAAAAACTGTTGAATGTATTGAAGAATTTTCAACAGAACACTTGAATGAACATCTTCGGGAGTTTTTTTTTAACACAGTTTTATAAACATATTTATAATTTATAATCGTTAAACAAATTATACGTCAGGAATAATTATACGTAAAAGAACATGCCACTTTTCTTGTGTACTTCAAATTATTTGAATCGTCAAAATTAATAATGCCATTATAGTTGGTTGTGATGCTTCTTGAACGTCGTTATCATCGTTTCATTGTCAAACTCTGGATAAACTTATGTAAATTTTAATATTTATTAAAACTAAATTGTCTGGTTATTGCTCTTCTCATTAAATATTTATTAAATTAAATGCAATTCAAAAAAAGTAATAAATTAATTATACATAAAAATATTAACAGTAATATCAATAAAACGTATTGTCACCTGTTTTCTTCAGTTTCGTTGGCTTCTATGCGTTCTCTGTGTACTTGTCAGCCTGTTCGGATGTATAGTTGCAATGTGACGATCAAAATACCATAACGGAATGTTAAAAGATATTCTACTTTTCGGACAATGAATACATTGCACTTCAAAATCACTTCTTTGTGTGCAGTATTTCCATTCCCAGCCACTCTTGTCAAATAATGTGTTGAAAAAGAACTCCGGAGGATGCTCGTTCAAGTATTTGTTTAAAATTCTTCATTACACTCAACAGGTTTTTTACAGAAACGGCATTGTAAGAAATATGGAACATAATACGAAAAATACTTCCATGTAGTGTGTGTTTTCGTGCTTCTTTGTGATTGTATGTACCTACATGCTTTTCTTTTACGTGTTTACTAAAGTTTGTTATATTGACGTAACAAAATTGAAATTTGCAAGATTGGCACGTTGCTTGAAAATCCTGTAATGTATAATTTTGTTGCAGTTTTTCCATGCCTTTCTTTGAATATTCCATTGCAATTCTTCCGGATGACTTCCAATTATATGATTAGACACACAAGGAAAAATAGTAATAGTTATGATTTGGCAACCAATAGTGCATTTGAACTTTCTCGTGCCATCAGTTTGTATAAAATATTTTATTATCCAATGGTCATTTATGAAATTATGTCGTTCCTAATGTAAATTTTCCTTGTACATCGCATATTTTATAATTTTACGCAATGTTATAGAAATAACAAACTTAACAAAATTGTATAATTCAAAAATGTTGCTGATAATAGTAAAATAGTAAAATAACTAATATTAAAAAGACAATGTAAATTTAACAATAACAGGTATATCACATTAGAATAAAATTTAGAAAAATCAATTCTGATAATTACAACACATAATTAATTCTCTAACATCTCTATTCAATTTGCAATTTTCTAACATAGTTTATAAAATTTATAGAGATTCTCATCCACCATAAAAATATAGCGTATAACATTTTATATGGCATCTACACGTCAGCCGAATAGAGGTAATTAGATTACTTTCAGCTTTATCTCTCCATTCAATATATATTCTTTCAAAAATAATATCTTTTTTCAGCTGGTTGAAGTTTGGAACGTTCCTGGAGCGATTTTTTAAAAATGATTTGTCATTCTTCTCCTTTTGCAGGGAGGAAGTTTCGAGACCCACAAACAAAGTACAAAAAAGACCGATCCGATACATGCGTCGAAAGACACCTTCATACTCAAAAAAACCTTTCCCCAAAATCACTTAAAAAATTCTCTTCGTGTCTTCCAACGCATGTATCGGATCGGTCTCTTATGTATGTCGTGTGAGGGCCTCGGAACTTTCTCTGTGCAGAAAGAGAAGAGCGACAAATCATTTTTAAAAAATCGCTCCAGAAACGTTCCAAACTTCAACCAGCTCTTCTTTCGTCAGATCTCAAGCGAATTTATATCACGACTAGCGAAAAATCACGTTGTTATTAAATTGATGCAAGGAAATTGTTGTATTTCCACTACTTCCTTTTTTTTTTTTTTTTTTTAATATACTTTTATAATAAATATCAAAAATCTTACTTCTTCTATCGAGGTAGAAAGAATATTAAAGTTAATAGTGACTATTTTAATTCATAAAAATTAATTATAAAAATTGAGCAATTTATAATTTGTTTCTAATTCTCAGCATTTGACAAAAACGATAAACCTTATGCACCAACCTAATAATGCTAAAAAAAAAAAACTATGCTACTCGCGAATCACGCCAATTTGACGAGTTTTTCTTAGTATTTATTATAACGCAGCAGAGC
Organism: Linepithema humile; assembly: GCF_040581485.1. Lineage (NCBI taxonomy): Eukaryota > Metazoa > Arthropoda > Insecta > Hymenoptera > Formicidae > Linepithema > Linepithema humile. Next base: position 18,495,529 of record NC_090130.1, on the reverse strand, counting down.
TAACACGCGGAGCTGTATTAACGGGCGACAGAGGACTTCCATGGACCTCCAAATCTGTTGTTGTGGATGGTTCACAGAATGAAATACACCATCCCAAGTCAATTGAAATACTTAGTAGGTTTATTATAAGTCAAATCTTGGTTAGACAGAACAGCGTTGATATAAATGTGAAAACAGAAAAAAGGCTAAAGCGTAAGTCTCTGTAAGCATGCGCATTTACAATGGCGCAACCAATGAGCAAGCAGCAAGTGGAAAAAGAAAAGTAACATGCAACTTACAGATAAATACATAAAAACGGAACAGAAGGATACACTTTAATCTTATAGCAAAAAATCAAGATTTCTTGATTAGAAATTAAGAAATTGTAGTAAATACCCGTTTAGTCCATAAAGTATGGTAAAACGAGTAGCCGTTAGTCGCGAATAAAACGTTTCAACTTTTGGTATTGCAATGGTTTCATTGAGAACGATAATAGCTAATAATCCGTCATAAGTGGAATTTTTATCTTTTACACCCAAGCCGTTTACGATTACTCTCACTGGCTTCAATCTAAAAATTAAAAATATTTTCTAGTTACCCATACAGCACCGATAAATTGCAGATACATTGCATAAACCTTGCTCGGAAATATTGCAATATTGCAAATTGATTGTACAATATAAATGTAATATGTATGCAATATCACAGCAACGTAAGAATGTCCGCTTTTAGTAAGATTGCGCTACAATATCACAGCTATATTGCATCGCAATGTATATGCAACAATAGATAAAAATAGTCTTTTTGTTATTGTTAAATAAAATTTAAAGTTAGAAAACACTTTTGTGATTTAAATACAAACAATTTTAATAAATATTTTAATATATATTTTATTTTAATTAATATTATTACATGTTTATGCTTTTATTTATATATCATAATAATTATATATATTTATATTTGGTATTGGGAGACTTCCGTTTCCGGTGCAATAGAGTGAGCACGTGGAGTAGAGCAAAGTTTTTGGGGTGACGTGAGAAGCGAGAGGAGAGCAGAAGGAGGGGTGAGAGTGAGTGAAAGAGAGAGTGGAGGTGAGAGAGAGAGTGTGTGAGTGAGGGGAGTACGGGGCGGAGCAGGGAGAAAAGGAAAGGGCAAGGAAAAAGGCGACGGGTTGACAGGCATAGGACAGGCATAGAATATAGGATATTGAGACGGGCACAAACGGGATAAGAAAAGAGAGCAAAGAGTGTATAGAAAATAGAAAGTAATAGAAGTAGGGGACTGGTAGCGACACAGCGAGATGGAGAAGAAATGGGAAATGGCTGAAGGAATAAGAGAAGCGAGAAAGGGGAGAGTGAGATGCGGGAGTCATGGATGTATAGAGGAGATGTGGAAAAGGAAGAGGGAGGAGGCATGGGAAAAGGAGGAAGGGGAAGAGAAAAAGATTTTTATTAAAAGTAAAAAAACAATTAGATCACCGGGAAAAAAGAGGAAAAGAAAGAAGGAGAACAGAGGGAGATAGAGAAGGGAGAGGAGGAGATAAGGAAATGGAAAGGGGAAATGGAGGGGGTGATGAAGGAGGTGATGAGAATAGGGCTGGAGGATTGGAAGGAGGAAATGAGACAGATGAAAGAGGAAATGAAGGAGGGTATAAAAGATATAAAAAGAGAGATGAAAGAGTTTAGAGAGAGGGAGAAGGGATGGAAGGAGGAGAGAAAAGAGATGAAAAAGCAGATAAGGGGATTGGAGAGGAGAATAAAGGAGATGGAGGGAGGGGGAGAAAAGAAGAGGGAGGGGAAAAGAAAAGAAGGGAAGGGAGAAGAAGAAATGAAACTAAGACTGAAAGAGATAGAAAAGAAAATGGAAAGGAAAGAGAGGGAAGAGAGGAGAAAAAAGTTAGTAATAAAAGGGATAGAGGTGAAGGAAGGGAAAAGGAAGGAAGCGGTAGAGGGGTTAATGAAGGATATAGGAGCAGAAGTAAAGATAGAGGAGACATGGAAGATAGCGGAGGACAGGGATAAAGGAAGAGAGATAGTGGGGATAAGGATAGAGAGTGAGGAGAAAAGAAGGGAGATATGGGAGAAGAAGAAGACATTAAGGGGTAGAAAAGAAAGGATAGTAGAGGACTGGACATGGAAGGAAAGGAGAATGAGATGGAAATTAGAGGAGAGGGCCCGAGAAGAGGAAAGGAAGGGGAAAAATGTATGGGTAAGGTATGGGAGAATAAGAATAGATGGACAGTGGTGGAAGTGGGATGAAGAAGAGGAGGTATTAAGAGATGGAAAGGGTAACATAAAAGTAGGAGGACAGGGGGAAGGGTGGAGGGAGGAGGAGGGGAGCACAGGATAGAGGAAAGAAGGGAAAGGGATAAAAAGGGAAAGCGGGAGGAAGCGGAGGAGAAGGAGTGGAGAATAGGGTTCTGGAATGTGGCAGAAGTGAGAAATAAAGATAAAGAATTCTGGGAAGGATTAAAGAATTGGCAGGTAATAATACTAGTAGAAACATGGATGGACAAGAAAGGGTGGAGGGTGGTGAAAGAAAAGTTACCAAGAGGCTACGAATGGGGAGTACAAGTAGCCGAAAAGAAGAATAAAAAAGGAAGGGCGATGGGGGGAATAATAATGGGAATAAAAAAGGAGATGATGGAAAAAGGAAAAAAAATAGAAATGGAAAGAGAAGGGCTGATAATAGGAAGAATAAGAAAGGGGAAACAGAAATGGAGGGTAGTGGGGGTATACGTTAATGGGAATATGGAGGAGATGCTACAGAGCATCGAACAGTGGGTGGGGGAGAAGGAGATGGAGGTAAACACAATAATTGGGGGGGATTTTAATGCAAGAACGGGGGTAGAGGAAAGAGGTATAGAAATAGGAGAAGAGGGGGAGGATGGAATAGGGAGGGGGGAAGGAAGGAGAAGAAAATCAAAGGATAAGAAAATTAATAGAGAAGGAAGAGTAATGGTGGAGTTCCTGGAGGAAAGAGGGTGTGGAATACTGAATGGATGCACAGAGGGAGAGGAGGAAGGGGAGTTCACGTTTACAGGAGGAAAAGGGAACACGGTGATAGATTATGTAATAGCAGATGAAGACACGAGAGAAAAAATAAAAAGTTTAAGAATAGGGGACAGAATAGACTCAGACCATCAACCATTGGAGGTATGGGTGAAAGGGGAGAGACAAGGAAAAAAAGGGAGGAGGAACGGGAGCAGGGGAGAAGGAAGAATATGGAGAGGAGTGTGGAATGAAGAGGGGTGCAAAGCATTCAAACAAAGGATGGAGGGGATAAAATTGGGGGAGAAAGAAATAGGAGTAGATTGGGAAGGGATGGAGAGGGAAATAAAAGAGGCGATAAGGGAAGTAGAGAAGGACTTAGGGAAAGAAAAGGGGAAGAAGGGAGGATGGTGGGACAGAGATTGTGAAGAGAAGAAGAAGGAGGTAAGAAGGGAACTAGGAGGATGGAGAAGTAAAGGGGGAGAAGGAAAGGAGAACAAAGAAAAAAAAAAGAATATAAGGAATTATGTGAAAGGAAGAGGAAGGAAGAAAATGAAAAGTGGGAAAAAATAGCAAGGGAGGTAAAAAGGAAAAGTGAAGTATGAGAAATAATAAATAGAGAGAGGAAAAGAAGGGTAAGGATAAATGATGGGATAGGGATGGAGGAATGGAAGGAGTACTTTATGAGGTTATTAGGGGGGGCAGAAAGGAAAGAAGTAAAAAGAAATGGAAGAAGGAAAAAAGAGGAGGGGGATGAGGAAAAAGAGATTAGCAAGAAGGAAATAAAGAAAGCGATAAAAAGGCTAAGAAATGGGAAGACGATGGGGGCAGATGGGATACCAGGAGAAGCTTGGAAATATGGTGGGGAGGAAGTGGAGGAGTGGGTTTGGAAATGGTGTAACAGGGTGTGGAAAGGGGAAGGATGGCCGGAGAACTGGAAGGAGGGAGTAGTGGTGCCAATAGTGAAGAAGGGGAATGGAGAGAGAGTGGAAGAATACAGAGGGGTGACACTAATGTCATCGTGTTATAAAATATACGCGATAACATTGGCAGAAAGGTTGAGGAGGGAAGTGGAGGAAAAGGAGATAGTGCCGGAGAATCAGACAGGTTTCAGGAAAGGGATGGGGACATTAGATAATATTTATATAATGAATTACATGGTAAACAGGCAGTTAGGGAAAGAGAAAGGGAAAATGACGGCATTATTTATAGACCTTAAGGCAGCGTTTGATTCTGTAGATAGGGGAGTATTGGTGGGGGCAATGAGAGAGAGAGGAGTAAGGGAGGGACTGGTGGAGAGGGTAGAAGAGGTGTTAAAGGAAACGAAAAGCAAAGTAAGGGTAGGAAGGGAGGTGGGGGAGAATTTTTGGACGGCGAGAGGAGTGAGACAGGGATGCCCATTAAGCCCATTATTATTTAATATAATGTTAGCGGATATAGAGGAGGAAATAGGAAAGATGAAACGGGGGAGAGTTAAAATAAGAGAGAATAAGATATACTCATTAGCGTATGCAGACGACATGGTGTTGGTGGCGGAGGAGGAGGAGGAGATGAGGGGCATGATGGAGAGACTAAAGAGATACCTAGAGATACCTAGAGAGGAAAAAATTAGAATTAAACACAGAAAAAACAAAGATAATGAGATTTAGGAAGGGAGGAGGAAGATGGAAAAAAAAGATATGGAAATGGAAAGGGAAGGCAATTGAGGAGGTGAAAGAATTTAGTTACTTGGGGTATAAAATACAAAGGAACGGAGGACTGGAGGCGCAAATCAGGGAGAGGGCGAAGAAAGCGACAGCGGTGATGGGGCAGGTATGGGGGATAAGGAAAAAAAGATTTGGGAGGGACTGGGGGAGAAGGATATGGATGTTTGACAAATTGGTTTGGACGGTAATGGGATATGGGGTAGAGATATGGGGATGGAAGGAAAGGGAGAAAATGGAACGGATAGAAGAGAGATATTTGAGATGGGTATTGGGGGTAGAAGCGGGGACACCAGGATATTTAGTAAGAGAAGAGTTGCAAAGGGAGAAGATAAGGGGAAGAGCGGACAAGAGGGCATGGGGGTTTGAGAAAAGGCTAGAAGAGGGGGGAGGGAGTGAAATAGCGAGGGAATGTAGGAAGGAGATGAAGGAAAGATTTAAGGAAGGGAAAGTAAGATCAGATTGGGAGAAGGAGAGAAAGAAATTCTTCGAAGAGAGGGAGATAACAATCGAAGAGGTGGAAAGGAAGAGAGAGGAAGGAGAGGAGTGGTATGGAGAGTTAGAGAGGAAGGACAGGGAGGAACAGAGGAAGGAAAGATGGGAAAGGATAAAAGAATCTAGATTTAACAGATGGTATAGAAAAGTAAAAGGGGAGGGAATACCGGGATACTTAAAAAGAGAATGGGGGGAAAGCAGATGAAAAAGGGTGGCGAGATTTAGGTTGGGAAATAAAATAAGAGAGGGAAGGTATTGGCAGGAAAAGAAGAAAAAGAAGTGCAAACTATGTGGAGGAGAAAAGGAAACATGGGAACACGTATGGGAGGTATGTAGAGAGTGGAAGGAGGGAGGAGGGAGTTGGCAAGAGGCAATAGGCTGGGTTCTAGGTGAGGAGGGAGAAGAGGAGCGATGGATGAGAGAGATAGAGAAAGAGAGAAGGGGGAGGAGGAAAAGAAAAGAGATGAGGAGGAGGAAGAGAGAGTGGGTGAGTGAGAGAGGGAGGGAGGGAGGGAGGGAGGGAGAGAGAGAGAGGGGGAGAGAGAGAGAGAGAGAGAGAGAGAGAGAGAGAGAGAGAGAGAGAGAGAGAGAGAGAGAGAGAGAGAGAGAGAGAGAGAGAGAGAGAGAGAGAGAGAGAGAGAGAGAGAGAGAGAGAGAGAGAGAGAGAGAGAGAGAGAGAGAGAGAGAGAGAGAGAGAGAGAGAGAGAGAGAGAGAGAGAGAGAGAGAGAGAGAGAGAGAGAGAGAGAGAGAGAGAGAGAGAGAGAGAGAGAGAGAGAGAGAGAGAGAGAGAGAGAGAATGAAAGAAGGGGCGAAGTAAAAAGTATTAACACATATAAGATGGAAGGAAAGGAATGGAAACGGAAGTCCCTTTAGCGAGCGAGGTGTGTGCGTATATAGGATGAGGGGTGGAGGAGGGTGAGCACATAAGGCTCACGCTCCTGCTCCATAAGCGGATAGGTTAAGTTAGGATAAGGATAGAATAAGTAGAGATTAAGTATAGAATAAGGTTATTATATAAGAAAGAAATGTATGGCGAGAAACGGAAATGAGAGAAAAAATTATAACCCTAAGGGGATCAATAAACAAACTACTACTACTACTACTACTACTATATTTGGTATTGCTTATATTACGATGTTTCCTATGCAAATCTAGTTGTTTTTACATAGTGCATACTTAAATAAAATTCTCTTGTAACAAAAAATAAAAAATGTATATTTTAAAATATTTAAACTTAAAAAAAAAATATGTCTCACATTTGTAACATATAAATATTTATATTAAATACATAAAATAAAAATAAACTCTGAATATGCAAAGATTTTCTAATATAGTTCTTTAAATTACTGAAAAGTATTGAAAACATGCAATTCCAAAATAAAAAAAAAACAACGAATCAAACCGCAAATTGCGTTATATGATATATTCAGGTTTTTTTGGGAGTATACACTTTGTTGTAGCATATAATAATCCTAATGCATTTTACTCCATTGAGGTACGTTTCCTAAATTTTGAAAAAAAGAAGAATATAAATTATGGTGTTATAATATATGTTAAATCTAATATTATGCATATATCTATACATATTTACATTTCTCTTTGTGTTCTTAAAGGTGCTTGCGCAAGCCATTTGGAAATAAATTCCGCAAATTCAGCATCTGTAGTCTGCTTATATTGTAATCGAACTGCTTCTGTAAAATAAGAAAATTATTTCAATTTCTAAAAGTATTTCATATACAAAGCATTCTAAGATTTTATGTATTATATGTCCTTTTTTTTGCGAATTTGAATGATTTGAGAGTCGATTTTTTCTTAACTACAATTTTTTGGATACAATAACTTTTTACGTTACATTTTACTAAAACCTGCTTAAAATAACATAAGAAATAAAGAATTAAATTAAATTATCTATTATAAAAATCTATTAATAAAATCTCTATTTGCTCCTTCTCCCTTAACTATTAAAAATCTATAAACTTTAAATCTTTTATGATCCAAAAAGCTACATTGATAATTGTAAAGAATAAATTTTATCAAACTTTTGGTAAAAGATTTTCGAAATAAAAGGAAATTTGCGAAGACAATACATCTTTTATAAAAATATTTAATAAAGTAAATAAAAATAAACTTACGCATAATTATTTTCACAATAATCAAATCTTTAAAAATTAATTTTTCTTTCATTCCAGCCCAACTAAATTTGGTAGCTAGAGTGTTCGCCATCATTTTCTTTAACATGTTAGTAATCATAATATGCATAGTACTTCCGCTTACTAGTCTTAAAGTATTTTTCTGAAAAAAATATATTGATTCACAGATAATACTAATGCTGTAGCTCTACTAATGGTTCATATAAATTTCTACGTTTATTAAACAAAATTTATTCATATTGATTAATATTAAATTTATTATTAACATATAAAATAATTTAACAAAAATATATAATCTTATACCACTTTGTTTTGAAATTGTGATTCCTTTTTTTTTTTTAGTTGCTCCTCAAAATTATTTAAATCTTGCATTAAAACTAATGGGAATTGGATATTGCATTCTTCATCGATTTCGTTATCCTTCAATTGTATTTTTCCGTCCAATACATGTAGCATATTTTCAACTCTATCCACTTTATACAGAAGTTTATTCAATTTTAATAACACTTGTTTTATATACTCTGAAATATATTTTAATTTTACACTTAATGTTACACTTCGTACTAATAATATATCAATAAAAAATACCTTTTTTTTCTTATTTATAGCATTAATTGTTATATCAAAATTACATTAAATATATTTTTATAAAGAACTTACCAGGACTAGAAGAATTTCCTTTGTCATCACATACACTTGTCGATATAACACATTCTTTCGTGTTTTGAAGGGATGGACCCGCTACATCTTTTGCTAAGAGCTATAAAAACAATATCATATATTCTCATGGTTAACAAAATAATATTTATAGATATTAGTATTATTACTCACTGCACTAGTACATATATGATCGTTTATTATATTTTCAATATGCTGTGCATGTTTCTCTGTCAATGATGTGCTGCCACAGACAAATTTTTCTATTTGCGGAAAAGGAAGGATTTTTTTATTTTGTACCGGATAATTTTCTTTATTTCCGATTAAATCTTCTTCCTCTGAGGAGGAAGAGGAGGTAAGTTTCTGTTTTGCTTTTGTGCGTCTTCTTTTTTTGTTCCGTTCTCTTACTTCTCCAGAAGGCATTCCGGTATCGTCCACATTGGATGTATTTTGCGCTAATGATAATATTTCCATACTTTTTTCATAAGTATCTATAATTTAAAAATAATATATATATAACTATGTATATGTATAATATATAAACTATATATAAAACTAAAATAAATAAAATACACACACATACATATGTATATGCATGTATACTGTGTATACATATCATGCTTTATAATTACCTGCACTTCCAAAAATTCTTCTTACTGGCAACTCTTCCCAATCACCTTGTTCTTTGGGTATTTCTCCGGTTATAATAGCAGTATTGATCCGACGTTGTGTTTTAAAATGGCTGGGCCAAATGCTTGTTTGTTTAACAGTATTCAGCCATCTTGCAGGTATTATTTGTAGCCCATCAGAAAATTCACAAATAACAAATTTTCTATCCTTCTCCATGTTTATAAGCTATTAAATTCTTTATTATACCACTGAATGTAATATTGTAAGAAGTATAGCTACGAAAAACAAAATTATTTTGTGTGAATTAAAGGAAATATTGCAAATATATTGGAATTATTTCCATAAGGAATTTTCCATGTTTTCCACTTTAACTCCGTAAGTGGATAAGAATAGATATTGTCATTATTTATTTTCATTATTTTAATACTGAGCTCCTCAGATTTGCAAGGTGATTCGTATAAAGATTCTACATGCTTAAGTTTTTTGCCTATTAAATAAATATCACCATTGTTGTTTCTGACTATATTAAGAATCACAATACATACATTATTTTTTAACAAAAAACAATTATCACTATTTCTCTTGCAATCTATTTCAAATTGTTTATTTGACAATTGCAAATATTGTGATTGAATACCGTCAATATCATCAGATATTGGTCCATTATTGTGCATCTTTTTGCATGAATATAAATTATCGTTACTAAAATTACTATTTGATATCAAAGAAACATTTTCCATTTCACTATATCTTCTCATTAGTTGTTGTAATGGCTTTTCGTTTTTCTTTAATAATCTTTTAATAGACGTCATAAAATTTTCAAATCGAAATGCGCTAAAATTATCTAGCGGTCCAAAGATTCTTACATCTGAACATAAATGCAACAGATTATGAACATTATGCGAAATGTACTTCCTACCATATAATATTTCAAAGGAAATCACAAAATGATTGAGCAATGCTTCTGCATAATTTATAAATTCATCTTGGCACAGATTTGGACTTGCAAGTATTGTTACAGCTACATGCAAAGTAATGAAGTAATCATATATGTCTTTTTTTAATATGTATCTCAATACCACTGGTCCTGTGTATAAAAGAAAGTTCCTAAATTCCACAGCTTTCCACAGTTTTACATCTTTCAAAGATCTCGGTTTTCTTACAAAGTCTTTTGGCACAGAATTTCTAAGTAAAATTAATAAATGTGATATCTTGTTGATTGACCTTGTATTTATACGTACAGAAAATGGTCCTTTTATCTAAAGAAGTATCATCTTTTTGACAACTCCCAAACATAGAAGGTGCATATAATCCAAGGGAGTATGTGATATAGGTAAAAATTTCGGAATGTTATTTAAAATTGAGAATCCTCTTTGAAAATTTTTATAAGCATTAACTGCGAATAATTTATTTGTTCTTAAGCTGCACGGAAGTGTGGTGTTTGGGAAATAAATTCTATTATGTATATATTTTCCTTTAATTGTACATTTTGTACAGCTATAAAATCCATTGTGGCCTTTTATGCACAAAACAAATGATTTTGCCGGTGCATCACATATTAAACAACAGAGATATTTTTATTATTTTATCATCTTTTCGAAAACCTTGGTTTGTTAAACGAATTAAATCATTCACTAAACGTTGCAAAAAAATATTAGAATCTTGAGGTTTTTCACGCCCAAAATAATATTATAATATTTCAGTGTAACCTTTTTAAAAACAATAAAATAATTTTTACAAGGACGTGTTAAAATATTAGAAAGTACACAGTGTTTTAAAACGTATCATTTCAATTAGTCCTTGTAAAAATTATATTATTGTTTTTGAAAAGGTTACTGAGGATGGCTGAATGTATTAAGCCGGAACGCCTGTAGCTGTTTCTAAATACATATTTTAAATACACGTTATTAAAAACTAACGAGGACTTATTAAGGATTTTTTATTTAATTTATTTATAATTTATTTAGCCCAATTTAAGTTTCTTAGATTTTATACTTTATTTAAAAAAATCAAATGTTCAGTATTCAACAGTTTTACTGAATATTTTATACAAATTTTATGTAATCTGCAATTTATTTTTATCAGTGAAATTGCGAATGGTTTTGTATGTTATCTTGTATTTTAATTCTAGTTTATTTTCTTTTACAGACTGTGTCTGTGACTTACAACAGTTTTATATTACTGCGTAACATTTTTGGTAATTTATTGTGACACGTATACATTATTTGGTAAGTCTGCGAACTACTTTTGCATACATGTATTTCATTTGGATTCTAATTTTTTGTTGCCTTTTTGTGTTCAAATTTGATGTGGAATATGGATTAATTTTTAGAAGTCTATCGATTATATTCATATTTAAGTGCTCAATAAGGTTTGATATGAATATGATCAACCGACTTCTAAAAATTAATCCATATTCCACATCAAATTTGAACACAAAAGGCAACAAAAAATTAGAATCCAAATGAAATACATAATATGTATTTCATTATATTATATGTATTTCATGCGAACCACTTTTACATGCATATGTAAAAGTAGTTCACATGATTACAGTTTAATCATCTAGAAATTGGTTAATATCCTATATTGTGTAATTTTTTTTAGCTTAAAGGTGTAGTTATTGTAGCCTGTCGTCTTTTATACTAAACATTTTCATAATTATAATAAAAAGTAATATTAAAATAGTGTATGTAATATTGAATGTATTAAGCCGGAACGTCTGTAGCTGTATTATATATATACACTCACCCGAAAAAAAAGCGGTACACTGAAAATGTGGGAAAAATTCATCAAATTTCAACTGACGATAACTTCGTAAATAATAAAGATAGAAAGTTCTATAAAATATGAAAATGAAGCTAAAAATCTCTACTTTAAGAATCAATTTATTTCAATGTTGCAAAATAAATTTATTGAAAATGGCGGATGACAAAGCGCGAGCATGCAAAATTGAAAAATAATGGTTCGAGTTTGCGACGGTGCACGGTATAAACAAAAAATTGTAGCTTATTGGGATCAAAAGCGTACGAAAGTACAGAGTCTCCTCTTTAAAATGCTTTTTTATGCATCTCGATACGATGATTTTTCGCCGAGAGATTCGCATTTGAAGAAAAAGGCAGATTCTTACTTCAAATGCGAATCTCTCAGCGAAAAATCATCGTATCGAGATGCATAAAAAAGCATTTTAAAGAGGAGACTCTGTACTTTTGTACGCTTTTGATCCCAATAAGCTACAATTTTTTGTTTATACCGTGCACCGTCGCAAACTCGAACCATTATTTTTCAATCAATTGTTTTGCATCCGAAGGAGATGTCTGCAGATCTTTTGTGATTTCTCCGCCCTGACTTTTTGTTTATGCAAGACAATGCTCGACCGCACGTTGCGAGAAAAGTGCTTGATTTCTGCGATGAAGTTGGCATAAATCGACTCGAATGGCCAGCAATGAGTCCAGATTTAAATCCCATTGAACACCTATGGGACAATATTAACAGAAAAGTACGAAATCATATACCTGCTCCTCAGTCATTGCCAGAACTTCGAAGAGTTCTTGAAATAGAGTGGAATGACATTACGCAGACTGAAATTAGAACACTAATAAGAAGTATGCCTCGTCGCATGAATGAGGTAATACGCGCACGAGGAGGTCATACCCATTATTAATATACGCGCGCGCACACACAATTGTACACGCACCACCGGGAGGGTTTGGAGTCGTAAAATATCGTGGATCTAACGAGCCATGAGGTCCTTATCCCAGTGGTGCACGCGCACACACACGCATGCACGCGCACGCATGCGCACGCACACACACATACACACACACGGACGCACGGACACACGCACGCACACACACACACACACACACATACACACGTGCCAACATGTGCACACGGGATCAGATTTCTGCCACGTCCACGCCGTTGATCCTGGGTAACGCCAAGAGCAGAATTGACACTTATAACCGTAAGGAGAGTTTGGAGTTTTAAAATACCGCGGAGCTGATAACCACAGAATTCTTATTCTTGCAATTCGGTCTGGTTCAAAATTGAATATCTCGGCACGTAATACAGCTAGCAGGATTTTTTAAAAACCATTTTAAAAGTTTGGATGTCTAGTGTTCGAAAATTCATAACGCAATAATGTGTGATAACTTTCTCCAAAATGGCGGATGACAAAGCAAAAGCATGCAAAATTGAAAAATAATGGTTCGAGTTTGCGACGGTGCACGGTATAAACAAAAAATTGTAGCTTATTGGGATCAAAAGCGTACGAAAGTACAGAGTCTCCTCTTTAAAATGCTTTTTTATGCATCTCGATACGATGATTTTTCGCCGAGAGATTCGCATTTGAAGAAAAAGGCAGATTCTTACTTCAAATGCGAATCTCTCAGCGAAAAATCATCGTATCGAGATGCATAAAAAAGCATTTTAAAGAGGAGACTCTGTACTTTCGTACGCTTTTGATCCCAATAAGCTACAATTTTTTGTTTATACCGTGCACCGTCGCAAACTCGAACCATTATTTTTCAATTTTGCATGCTCGCGCTTTGTCATCCGCCATTTTCAATAAATTTATTTTGCAACATTGAAATAAATTGATTCTTAAAGTAGAGATTTTTAGCTTCATTTCCATATTTTATAGAACTTTCTATCTTTATTATTTACGAAGTTATCGTCAGTTGAAATTTGATGAATTTTTCCCACATTTTCAGTGTACCGCTTTTTTTTCGGGTGAGTGTATTTTACATACACGTTATTAAAAACTAACGAGAACTTATTGATGAAGCTCTTTTTATTTAATTTAGAGTATAAAATATTTATTATAACTATATGTGCTTAATAATTGAACAATTAAAATAGTTTATTAAATTCCACAATAATAAAAATATGTCGAATATAAAAATTTATTATTTTTGTGATGTTTGATCAATGAATGATTAACATACTTTAATTGTAAATATGGAGAATATGTAAAATATCATTGATGAATATCTTTTTGTTTGTTATTATTTTTTATTATGTGTTTTTATAATTTGTTATTATTTTTAACAAAATTAAGAAGAAAAAGATCCATAATCAACTCGCAGAATATAAGATGCAAGTAGTATAACCTCAAAGTAATTCAGTTTAATTATATAAAGAATAATTTGCTTATCTCTATTATTTGTTCTTCTTATTTGCAATTATACTTATGCCTTGCACTTAATGCTTTCTAATAAGGCCTATTATAACTAAATGAGATCAACAAAACACATACTCGCAGCACATTTGCAGTAACCGGCAACAACGTGATTATCTGATAATCTGATCATGCAGGCGGAATTGTGAAATCCTTTTCTACGCGGCGCGGCGCGCATGTACAACAGCGCCAGCCAATGTCTGATGTATTTAGGAATACTGCGGTACCGCAATTACTGAAAAATAATAAGTTAACAATTATATACGTGGATGTATATTTTTCCAAATCTGACAAATAAGTTTATTTCTCAAAATATAATGATTGTTACGTCACTTGAAATAGCGAATATAATAAAAATAATTATGCGCGCAATTTTATTTTATAATGTGTGTCTCTGCAAGATTTTTACAATCTTGCTGCTATCTTACGCCGAAATATATGTATATATACATTACATTGTAATGTTGCAGAAATATTACCGTGCAATCTGCAATATTGCAACGTTCCTGGAATGAAACTGCAAGTTTCTTTGCTGTATGGGTCTGTTTCCATGATGTGATCTATGCAATCTTACGTAAAGTTCAGCGTTTTGGAAAGTAAATTCCATATTTCACCGCAAAGTCCTGAAAGCTTTGTATTGTTGGCGTGGAAAGTAAAAAAATGCAGTTCCTGTAATACGTAATCGATAAAATTATCATGCAATCTCTTTAGTATTAATTTATATTCTTTATGTATTGTTATCGTCGTGTACGTCCTTGTGCCGTGTAGGTCCTTGATACTCGTAATAATTACGTAGACAATATTTCTGTGTATCTCTTGCAGTGTCCTGCGACCGTGTTCCAACACGCAATCCCGGGCCCTTCCCGCCTAACCCCGGCGGTCCCTACTGACTCATATCTTGCGCATAGATGGCGCTGGGAACACGTTCACACTAGAGTACCTCAAGTGAGAGTACGGACAACAGGGTAACGATCGGTGATTGGTCCGTCAAATTGAAGCAAAAGCGGAAGTAGCATGTCCGTGCGCACCAACTGTGTATACCACTGTTTGAAGAGAAATTGTTTCTAATTAAAATAATTCTGTGCTTTATATGAGAATAAAATATAAATAAGAAAATAAGAAAATAATAAGAAAATAAGTGAGTAGTGAAAGATTGCATGTGCATATACGTGTTACAGCTGTGTTTGTGCTTATCAGCTTTAATATTACTGCAAAATAAAATATTTGGTATATATAACTCATACATTCAAGATAATTCATTTTATTAATTTCCCTTTTTATGTTGTATATTTTACAGGAAGATATTCTATAGGTTAGTTGAAACTTTATATTTATTAATATATAATTTTATTGATTGTGTATATATGTATTTGCTAATGTACATAATATCTTTTCATTTTATACAGACTTATTTCTTCGAAACTGGATTATGAGAACAAAGAGAAAAAAAGACGAAAATGAAGATATAGAGAGAAGATGTAATTGTATATTCTAATTTATTATCTGTATTATGCAATTTTGTCGTCAATGATAATATATTGAATGCAAATTGTATAATAAAATATTTAGGTATCTATTAAAAAATAAAATTTATTAAAAAATAGTTAATATCCTATTTTTAATTAAACAATTCTCTTTTATTCTATTTATATCTCCTTCCATTTATACAGTATAAAATCATTGTTATATGTACAATTTCAGTTTTACCCTTCAGAGCATATTTGAAAATGCGCGCGCTCTTTAGACACGTTTCCGGTTTTGCCTCATTTATGTTCTGTTGTCCGTACTCTTACTTGAGGTACTTTAGTTCACACAACACCCTTTCCCTTTTATTGAGTTACTTATTTTTTTTTCTTACAGAACTTTGGCGCCATACAAAATCTTTATATTTCGTATTCGGTTTAATTTCTCGCTTTGATCCCTGGTTTCTGGGTGGTTCCTGCTCTGGAACTACACCATTCGCTTCGCCTTGATCGTTTACATTATGTTCCGCTTCGATTACATTTTGTTCCGTGTTTTCTACCTGTTCTACTTCTGTCTGCTCATCATTCTCATCATTCGCCACTTCTCTCTCTTCTTCTACGTAAACTGGTCCCTCGTCATCTACTACTATTGTCGCGTCAAAGTCTTCTGTATCTTTATATGGAGCGTATATTAGATGCCATCGATTTCTACGTAGTATTCTACCATTTTCTGTTTTAATTATATATGAATTCGGATTTTCATCTATCTCATCTACTTTTCCATAAACTTGCTTATCTGTAATCCATACTTTAGCTCCTATTGCTAATTGTGACAATTTCTTTACGCGATGTCTTTTGTTGTAATTATTCTCCTGCTTGTCTTTATTTGCTTTTTCAAATTTTGTGAGCTCTTTATGCTCTTAGCTCTTAGCTCTTAGCTCTTTATTTATTTATAAAAATAAATGTCCCTAATTTAGCTGGTAACATAGGCACAAGTGATCGAATTTTCCTTGAAAACATTAACTCAGCAGGGGAATAACCACAATGTAGAGGCGTCGATCTATATGATAATAACCCTTTGCTAACGTCTGTACATTTTTTTAGAATCATTTTAGCAACTTTTACTGCTGATTCGACTTCGCCGTTGCTTTGTGAATATTTAGGTGAACTTGTTATATGTTTGAAGTCGAAGTCTCTAGCAAATTGTTTGAACTCGGCCGAAAATTGCGTACCTGGATCAGTTCTTACTATTTCTGGAATTCCAAATCTTGCGAAAACTTTCTTACATTTCCTGATGACCATTTTTTCGGTTAATGATTTTAAAGATAAAATTTCAAAATATCGTGAATAATAATCCGTTACAATCAAATACCATTTGTTTTGAATCTTAAATAAATCCATCGCAATTTTCTGCCACGGTCTCTCGGGAAAGTTTTCTTTTACGAACGGTTCTTTAATATTTCTTCTTTGCTCTATACAGTTTGGGCAGTTTTCTACCAATGTTTTCAATTGGCTACTAATACCTGGCCACCACACTGATTGTTTCGCCATTTCGCGACATCTATTTATGCCCAAATGACCTGAATGTATCTTAGACAATATCTCTACCTGCAGACTCGAAGGTATTATTAACCGTGCATTATACAATAATAAATCATTACAGAACGAAATATTTTCTTTGAGGCTATAATACGGTAACAAACCATCTTCCAACCTATTTTTATCTGGCCACTTTTTCAGACAATAATTCTTTAGTTTAGAGCAAATAAAATCTTTTCTTTGTTCGTCTTTTATTTTCTCTAACATATTTTGTGTAGTTGGAAAGTTATCAACTACAAAATTTATATATCCCTCAATTTCTTGCGGTAACTCATCACTGTAATATGATTCTCTACTAATCGGACTTCTTGACAGACAGTCCGCCAACACCAGTTGCTTACCTGGCACGTAAACTATTTTGTAATTGTATCGCATTAATCTTAATCTGATTCTTTGCAAACGCGGCGTTAAATCATCAAGCAATTTGCTCTGTAAAATTTGAATCAGTGGCTTATGATCTGTTTCCAGTATTATATCTATTCCTGTTATATAATCTTTGAAATGTTCTGTTGCATACGCCAGAGCTAACGCTTCTTTTTCTATTTGACTATATCTTTTTTCCGTTTCTGTAAGTGTGGTAGACGCATACGCTACTATTTCACGATTATTATTCTTGCCTATCTGCATCAACGCTGCACCTAATCCATAACTGGATGCATCCGCTTGTTACAACTTGCTTACTGTAGTCATAATGCGACAATGTGGGAGCTGTTTTTTAATAATGTTTTAAGTTTGTTGAACGCTTTCTCTTGTGATTCTAGCCAAACAAATTGTGCATTATCTTTTAACAATGAATTTAATGGCTCTAATATGTGTGATTTATTCGGTACAAACTTACTAACGTAATTTACTGCTCCTAGAAACTGCATAAGAGTCTTTTTGTCTTTTGGAGAATCAAAGTTTGTAATTGCTTCTAGTCTCTTTGGCAAAATACTTATACCCTCTTCTGTTATTTGATGACCTAGAAACTCAATTTTATTAGTTCCGAAAACACATTTATCATTATTTAGCGTTATACCTGCTTTTTGTAACCTACTTAATACTGTACGAAGTGTTTTGTCATGCTCCTCCACTGTCGCACCATGTACTATTACATCATCTGTATGTATTTCTACGCCTGCTACATCTCTTAAAATCTCAGCGTACCATTGCGTGAAATAGTCTGGCGAACAATTAATACCAAATGGTAGTCGAGTAAACATATATCTACCATAAGGTGTGATTATTGTCGTTAACGGTTGGCTTTCTTTTTCCAATTTTATTTGATAAAATTCCGTTTTAACATCTAACTTTGAAAATATTTTAGAATCTTTTAAATTCGATAATGTTACATTTACTTTTGGTATAGGAAAATGTGCTCTTTTTACATTTTTATTTAATTGTGTAAAGTCCCCACAAATTCTTATCTGATCTGTACCTTTCTTTGGAATTACTACAATAGGACTGCACCACTCTATAGGAAAATCAACCGGAAGTATAATTGTTTCTTTGACCAATTTATCTAATTCTAATTTAAGTTTGTTTAATAGCGGAATTGGTATTGTACGTGGCACTGACTGAAAAAATGGCTTGAACTCCTCTTTCAGATGAATTTTTAGCTTTCTTTTAAATGCTCCCAATCCGTTAAAAACTTTGGGATATTCCTCAAACGGCAATACTCTTGACAGACTTTTACTTTGCAAATAATTGATCTGATTTACTAATTTAAATTTACTTATTTCCGGTTTTCCTAATAAATTCTGTTTTAATCCATTTAATATATATATTTTCGAATTTGTTGAGATATTTCCTTTTTTTATATTTAACGGTAAATATCCTGCAACTGATAGTCTTTTCCCATCCGGTCCAAGTATTACTCTATCTGTCTTACTTATTTTATCTTTTAATTTTCTCGGAACTGTATCAGTAGAAATACAAGTAACATCCGCGCCTGTATCTATAATAAAATCTACCTGTTGTGAAAACTCTCTCACATACGCACGAAATAAAAATTCTCCTTTAGACAGTAAATTTTCGCGTATTGTTCCTAAAAATATCGTTGACGTATCAGAATCGTTGCCTTCGTCGTCCTCTTGTTCCTTGACTCTGCGTACTTTCTTTGACTTGCACATTTTGTCCCAATGACCCATTTTCTGGCAATTGTGACATATTGGGCTTGTTCGTTTTAGCTGCACTGGGGCAGCTCTGGGTCTGCTCTAAACAAGATAATACAGGACAAACTATTTATCTGTCCTGTATTATCCTGTGTAGAGCAGACCCAGAGCAGCCCCAGTGTAGCTAAAACGAACAAGCCCATTGTCTCGTGTGCTGGGCACTTCTTGAAATCCGCGTGTTTCGCCTTGCCGCGTCTTCCACAGATTTCGTTTCCTCTCTACATCTTATTCTTGCTGTCGCGCTGTTCTGGATAGTTCTTTGTCTCACCTTTATATTTTCGCGAGCGAAGTACTCTGTTTAACTCACTTTGTTCCGATTCGGCTTCTTTTCTTAGCATTTTTCCCTCTTTGGCTTGTGTCTCCGCTTGTCGAGCCATGTTCAATGCTTTTTCTAAGATTAAGTCCGCTGATAATTGAAGACGCTCTGAGATACGTGCGTCTTTCACACCAATGACTATTCGGTCACGTATTAATTCTTCTTTTAACACGCCATATTCACACGTTTCAGCGAGAGAGTATAATGCTGTGACAAATGAGTCCACACTCTCCCCCAGTTGCTGCTTTCGCGAATTAAACTTGTGCCTTTCGAAGATTGTATTTTTCTTGGGCGAAAAATATTCCGTGAATTTGTCTGTGACGGCCCTCAACGTTGCCAAATTGCTTCCTGTGGATATTTGTGCGAGAATTTCTTCAGCCTTTTCTCCCATCGTGTACAGCAATAAGTCGATTTTCTCACTTTCAGCTCTGTCCTTGAGATTTGCGACGGAAACATATCGTTCGAAACGTTTCAACCACAACGCCCACGATTCGGGTTTCTCGAAATTAAACTCCGAAGGCGTTTGTACACTAGGCAGAATTGCCTTTACTTCTTGTGTGTCGTGCGGCATTTTTCTTTCTTGTCCTGCCGATACTTATCACACACTTGTATCACTCTTGGGATTTTTTTTTTTCACTCTCTTTCGGTGATCCCACTTCTGACACCATGTATTGTTATCGTCGTGTACGTCCTTGTGCCGTGTAGATCCTTGGTACTCGTAATAATCACGTAGACAATATTTCTGTGTATCTCTTGCAGTGTCCTGCGACCGTGTTCCAACACGCAATCCCGGGCCCTTCCCGCCTAACCCCGGCGGTCCCTACTGACTCATATCTTGCGCATAGATGGCGCTGGGAACACGTTCACACAACACTTTAATACATTATTATTTTGTAAGTTATGTCCATTAATTTTTCTTTAAGCATAGATAGATATTCTTTACGTTATTGTGGCAATTGCTTTTGTAATCATTGGGGATTTTCAGTTTAAGTTAAAAACATGATGCATTAGCTCATACTTAGTCATCGAATTATCTTTTCTCAGAGATGTTTTCAATTTTGTTTTTGAAGACGTAGGTTATACAAGTGTTATAAGAAATAAAAGCTGCCCATACAGCACAGAACATTGCAATTACATTGCAGCAATGTTACAATCTTGCAAGTTGCAATGTAATATTGTTGAGACATTATTGCAATCTGTAATTGTGATATTTCATGAGAATGTGACAGCAACATTCCAACAACATTGCAATAGCAATATTCGGTAATCGCTAGTTCGTTCGTTTACCGCTATGCGACGCGCGTTGCAAAATCTATCTTGTATTTAAGTTTTAGTCATGATGATTATATGAAACTTGCAAAGAGTGGCTAGTAAGATTAAAGACATAGTAATTATTTTTATCAGTTTAATTTTTCTGATACGACCTCAACACAGGGAATTCAGATATTGAACTAATTGTTCAAAAATTGGACAGATAAATGTCCGAATAAATAAAAATATATGCAACATTATTCTAAAATTGCAATAACAATGCATTATTGCAAATTCATTACATTGCAATATTACTGTAATATTTCGTTACAATCTTCCTAAAAGCGGACATTTTAACGTTGCTGCAATCCCACAGCAATGATGCAACAACATTTTGCAGTGAATTTGCAATATTGCAACATTGCGATGAAAGATTGATGCAATGTGTATGCAATCTTTGTGTGCTGTATGGGTGTAGTCTCTTCAGAGACAAAAATTTCACACAGTTTCAATATATAATAAATATTCTATGATCAAATTTTTTAATATACAAGTTTCTGTGTACAAATCGTGCTTTATTAATTAACGAATAATATCTAATCAATTTGTAGTGAGAAATTTGTTTGCAGGTGCAAAGTATATAAAAAAATAACTGCAATTTTAAAAAATGTACCTGGTAAGAAGTTAAAGTCAAGTTCTGCAGTTGGAAATTGTAAGTTTCCAGCTCTCGACTATGTCTAAATCGTTCTTGTTGCATTATGGCATAAATCGGTATACTGAAAATTGGCACAAAAGTCTGCCGCGTTTTGCTCCAAATCACACCGTTTATTGTGTCGGACAATGGTAACGATTTATATAATATAAGAAGAAATAACAATCGTCTCGGATGTACTGTTGATGCCGTACGAAAATTTGTAGAATTGTCTCTTTAGATAGCGCAGTTCAAATTTCTTATTACACGCATACTTGCTGATATATTATTCAAGCTCGATATTCAATAAAAGCAAAACTTATCACAATCGGATTCATTTCTGTAATAGATGTAAAAAAAACGCCTGTCATCGTGTCACTTTAGATGAGATCTTTTTTTTGAAATCTCGTTAGCGCGTGTCACGTTAATCTTTAGATTGTTAATTTCCATTTTTTTAATTTTATACTATATATTTTCTTTTTATTGTTGAGAATGTGTATGGAAATACATGAAAAAACAATTGCAAATTATGGCATACTGTAAATATTATAGAAAACTATTGCAAAAATAGATAATAGATTTATTCGACATTTTTACGTTTTAAGCGTTATCTTATTCGAACAATAAATATTTCGTATCGGATTTTATATATATATATCACGCCTATATTTACAGGTAATCAGTTTTATTTGTTATCACGATCTGCAAAATGTCATGCTTTAATGGCACATTTATACATTGTCATGGCAAAACTAATGCGTGCGTTAAAATGGCGAAGGTCAACTCTATAAGGTCATATGCTATAATTTTTTGACACAACTACAATATAAATTATGTATATAATAAAAAAACAATTAGTATATATTAGAAAGGCAATAGAAATAAATTGTGAAGAAACAGAGAGGGATATTCGCTAAAATAATTATTGTTCGGTTTTCTATATATAGTATCAAGTACAGTTTTCTCTAAATATATTCAAAGCTTATTTCTTAACGTCTACGTCTATGTTAAACGTTCTTCGTATCATAATAATATTTTATATTCTTTAGAATGAGTATTGTAAATGAGATCAATATCCCGCAATAGAGTATTAGAAAAATCAAATGCACTTGATGCAAATTGATTGTTTTGAACTTGTTCTGCTCTTTATTCTCTAGCCTGATATTTAGTCAACAATCCTTAAGAGCGTCCATTATATCGACTTCGTTGAACTTGATAAGTCTGAAAAATAGAGAATGGCAGTAAAAACAAAATTTAACTCATATAATAATTTTTTAAATATTGGACGTATAAATAATGACTAATTTATTTGCGCGACACTTACGCTGAATCAATGGTTTTCCTGTAGCAGAAAGCCTTTTTAAGTGCAAACATTATCCAGATCTAATTGTAATTGTCCATAG
Organism: Linepithema humile; assembly: GCF_040581485.1. Classification (NCBI taxonomy): domain Eukaryota; kingdom Metazoa; phylum Arthropoda; class Insecta; order Hymenoptera; family Formicidae; genus Linepithema; species Linepithema humile. The sequence goes on along the minus strand of NC_090130.1, from coordinate 18,472,866 downwards.
ATTGAAGCGAGCAGCCATACCTGTTCAATGCCATAAATCGATCCTCGATCTCAAACAACGCGTAATTTTTCACGCTGTCGCAGATTTTCCTATGCATTTTCTCTGCGATATCTATAAAATGTACGCACTGATTTTGGCCAGCAGTATTATTCCCATATTTATTCTAAAATAATAAGCTATAATGTAATAAGCTGTCACAGATTGCTTAAAAATGCATCTTATATACTTTTCATACAATCTACTAGTTAGATATATATATATACTATTATTTTCTCTAATTTATAGAATACGTAATTTTATTGTATGTCATTATTTTAGGACAATTATTTTATTTTAATATTGTGATACAGTTGAGATATTAAGACGTCATCGATATATCGAAGCTACTAAATTTAGAGTTAATAGTGATTTCTTAGTTAGAAAATATGATTTCTTGATTAGAAATTAAGATTTCTTGATTAGAAATCAAGAAATTAATTATGCGAACAATGATGGTATATAATATGAAAATAAAGGTGATATTATATTATTTTTCTTAAACATATAATTATAATATATAATTCTTTGCAAAAAGCTAAATAGCGCGCATAATGCGCGCTTGTGTCTCTAGTATAAAAAAATTACTTAAGAGAAAAGAAATCCATTTCTCTATCAAGACTTATCGAAATTTATCAATACCCTTATCTTTACTCAACATATCTTACATTATTCAGAAACGCCGAAATTATTTTTGTACGCAGACAAATAACTGTGTCAAAATGCGTTTTAACAAAAATATTTAAACATATTTAAAAGATTAACAATTATTTGTAATATTTAAATATTAAAAATATTGAAAATTAAATATTCTCCATTTAAATACGAGTATTTAAAATTAAGCTTAACGCATTAAAAACTATTATTATTGAGCAAAAAAGAATAGAATGACGATACAAACTTTAAACCAATAATTCGGGGCACTTTGTAAAAAAAAATCGATTATAATGCCATATCTGAAAATAAATCACAATAAATGCAAACACATAATAATTTGTTTATGCACTTATATCAATTAAGTCAATTACATCTATTTATTTCTACAATGAACATATTAATTGCATTTAACGCAGTTAAATTATTCGAAAAAATACGCGTTTTTTTTATATAGCCATAATTTAAAGATGGTTTTATCTTATATACATACATATTACGTATATTATTTGTGCATTATTTCTCACAAATCCGTATATTCGTGTATATGCTATAACGTCTTTTTCGCAGAGATGTTATTACTATACATACTCGCCATGAGATGTTACCGCGTGTTTTGATAATTATTAGCTAGATTTGACTGACGTATCAATATTTACATTTAAATGAAAAATTATACGTCTTCTTTTCGTCCTATTTTCGAATTTTCGACAGAAAGGTTCTTGTATCGTATTCAGTTATACGCGTCCAATCACTTCAATCGAACACAATGTCACTCATAACTAAAGAACATATATGGGAATATTATATAAATCTGACAAATTTTAAAGCACAGTGCAAGTATTGTGAAATTAAATATAATTATATAAAAAACAGAAACTTTAAACGTCACATTGAAAAAGACTATAAAAAAATTTTGGAATACAAAAAAGAGGAAAAACTAAGTAAATGGCCATGAATGTATTTCAAGTATTCAAACCAATTATTTTCACAATGTATTATTTGTCATGCAAAATATCTGTCTACATCTAAATCTGAAGATTTAGAAGATCATTTGAATTCGCATTCCGAAGAACAACGGAAGAATCATATCCTTGAAAACTGGAAACGGAAATATTGGACACAACGAAATGATTTTGTGGTGGAATGTAATGTTTGTCACGTTAAGTTAAATCTTTATATTCACCATTGTCTGGATTCGCATATAAGAAAGACACATTCGGACAAATTGAAAAATATGCAAGAAACACATAATCAATTGATTCGTCAGAAAGTGTTTCATCATTTGAAACAAACGTAACTTTTATGCCACTAGATATTGCAACTAAAAAGATATATGGAAATACTATATAAAGCTGACAAATTTTAAAGCACAGTGCAAGTATTGTGAAATTAAATATAATTATATAAAAGACAGAAACTTTAAACGTCACATTGAAAAAGACCATAAAAAAATTTTGGAATACGAAAAAGAGAAAAAATTAATGAAAGGGCCATGGATGTATTTCAAGTATTCAAATCAATTATTTTCACAATGTATTATCTGTCATGCAAAATTTCTGTCTACATCTAAAACTGAAGATTCGGAAGATCACTTGAATTCGCATTTTAAAGAACAACGGAAGAATCATATCATTCAAAATTGGAAAAGGAAATATTGGAAACAACGAAATGATTTTGTGGTGGAGTGTAATATTTGCAACAACAACATATTTCTTAATATTCTAAAGGATCTCGATTTTCATATAAGAAAAGAACATTTGGACAAATTAAAAAATATGCAAGAAACACATGACCCAGTTGATTCGTCAGAACGTGTTTTATCATTTAAAACAAACATAACATTTATGCCACTAGATATTGCAGTTAAAAAACACATATGGGAATATTATATAAAGCTGACGGATTTTAAAGCACAATGCAAGTATTGTGAAATTAAATATAATTATATACATGATAGACAATTTAGAAAACATGTAAAAAAACACCATAAAAAAATTCGGGAATACGAAAAAGAGAGAAAACTAAGTAAATGGCCATGGATGTATTTCAAGCATTCAGATCAATTACTTTTACATTATATTATCTGTGATGCAGATATTCTATCCACAACTAAATCTGAAGATTTAGAAGATCACTTAAAAACGCATTCTGAAGAAGAACAAAAGAATCATATATTTTATAGTTGGACATGAAAATATTGGACACAACATGATGATTTGTGGTGGAGTGTAATTTTTGTCACGACAACTTACCCCTTGCTATTCGAAAATATCTCGATTCTCATATAAGAAAGACACATTTGGACAAATTTAAAAATATGCAAGAAACACATGATCCTGTTGATTCGTCAGAACGTGTTTCATCACTTGAAACAAACATAACTTTTATGCCACTAGATATTGCAACTAAAAAACATATATGGGATTATTATATAAAGTTGACGGATTTTAGAGCACAGTGCAAGTTTTGTGAAATGAAATATAATTATGTGGATGATACACGCTTTAAATGTCACATAAGAAAATTCCATAAAAAAATTTTGGAGTACGAAGAAGAGAAAAATCTAATAAAAGGGCTGTGGATGTATTTCAAGTATTCAAACCATTTATTTTCACAATGTATTATCTGTCATGCAAAATTTCTGTCTACATCTAAATCGGAAGATTTAGAAAATCACTTGATTTCGCATTCTGAAGAACAACGGAAGAATCATATTCTCCAAAATTGGAAACGGAAATATTGGACACAACGAAATGATTTTGTGGTGGAGTGTAATATTTGCAACAACAACATATCTTTTACTATTCAAAAACATTTGGATTTTCATATAAAAAAGACACATTTGGACAAATTAATAAATATGCAAGAAACACATGACCCTGTTGATTCGTTAGAACGTGCTTCATCACTTGAAACAAACATAACTCTTATGCCACTAGATATTGTAACTAAAAAAAATATATGGGAATATTATATAAAGCTGCCGGATTTTAAAGCACAGTGCAAGTATTGTAAAAGTAAAATTAATTATGTGGATGATGCACAATTTAAAAAACATGTAAAAATGTACCATAATAAAATTTGGGAATACGAAGAAGAAAAAAATCTAAGTAAATGGCCATGGATGTATTTCAAGTATTCAAACCAATTACTTTTACATTGTATTATTTGTGATGCAGATATTCAGTCCACAACTAAATCTGAAGACTTAGAAGATCACTTAAAAACGCATTCTGAAGAACAACGGAAGAATCATATACATTATAGTTGGACACGGAAATATTGGACACAAAGAGATGATTTTGTGGTGGAATGTAATATTTGTTACACCAAGTTAAATCTTTATATTTGCCCGTATCCGGATTTTCATATAAGAAAAACACATTTGGATAAATCGAAAAATATGCAAGAAACACATGACCCAGTTGGTTTATCAGATTGCATTACATCACATGAAACGGACACAACGTTTATGACACTAAAAGATTGTTACGTATTGTTAAAGAGATGTCCACCTTATAATCTTTACATGTGAAGAATACATAAAAAATTTTAATCTCGGAGAACAATATTAATATTTCAACTCATTTGCGTGAAATGTATTATTTGTAATAAGAACGTTTTATTCGTATCTAAAAATTTGGAAGGTTAATTACGCTTGCATTCTAAAGAACAATTAAACAACATACATTTCAGAGTTGACTATATACGAAGGTACATACCAAAAGTCATGATTGAAGTTAAATGTAATGCTAGTCACAGAAGCACATCTGTTGCTATTAGAACGCATTTCAATGATCATGTTAAAAATGAACATTATTTGACAAGTCAATTAAACAAAAAAAAATGTAAATTATATTGGCATTATTGTTAATTTTAGTATATATAATTTATTTTTCACATTTTTCAAATTGCATTTAATTTATTAAAAATAAACAATATAACGATCACAGCAAAACCAGATAATTTCTTTTTTCATAAATTTTCATATTATAATTGTTTATATTTTTTAGATTTATCCTCCCCCAGAAGGTGACATGGTAGAAATGAGTATGATATAATAGCGGCATCCAAGTATTAATCAGCAATAATGACAGTCTTGATTTTGACGATTTTAATTTACTAAAAGATATATCCAAAAAAAAATAGCGTATATAAATGTGACGTATAATTATTCGTTTCATGTTATAAAATTATGAATATGATCATAAATCTATGTTTTATAATAAGCAAAATTACTTTTTTAAATATATTAACTTTTATTATAAATTTTATTACGTACTTATGTTTTAAATTTATAAACTAATCAATTTTATTTGTTATCACAATCTGCGAAATGTCATGATTTAATAGAATATTGATACATTGTCATGGCAAAACTAATGCGTGCGTTCAAATGGCAAAGGTTAACTCTATAAGGTCATATGCTATAATTTTTCGATACAACTGCAATATAAATTGTGTATATAATAAAAAAATAATTAGTATATATTAAAAAGGTAATAGAAATAAATTGTGAAGAAACAGAGAGGGATATTTGCTAAAATTATTATTATTCCGTTTTTTTACATATATAGATTCATGTACAGTTTTCTCTAAATATATCCAAAGCTTATTTCTTAACGTGTACGTCTACGTCGAACATTTTTCGTATAATAATAATATTTTATTTTTTCTAGAATGAGTATTGTAAATGAGATGAGTATTCCGCAACAGAGTATTAGGAAAATCAAGCATCACTTGATGCAAATCGATCATTTTGAACTTGTTCTGCTCTTTATTCTCTAGCCCAATATTTAGCCAACGATCGTTAAGAGCGTCCATTATACCGACTTTGTTGAACTTGATAAGTCTGGAAAATAAAGAATGACAGTGAAAACAAAATTTAACTCATATAATAATTTTTTTAATATTGGACATATAATTAATGACTAATTTATTTGCGCGACACTTACGCTAAGTCAATGGTTTTCCTGAAGCGGAAGTCCTTCTTAAGTGCGAACGTTATCCAGGTTTGATTGTAATTGCCCATAGATTGAAGCGAGCAGCCTTACCTGTTCAATGCCATAAATCGATTCTCCATCTCAAACAACGCGTTATTATTCACGCTGTCGCAGATTTTGCTATGCATTTTCTCCGCGATATCTATAAAATGTACGCGCTGATTTTGGCCAGCAGTATTATTCCCATATTTATTCTAAAATAATAAGCTATAATGTAATAAGATGTCACAGATTGCTTAAAAATGCATCTTATATACTTTTCATACAATCTACTAGTTAGATATATATAATATTATTTTCTCTAATTTATAGAATACGTAATTTTATTGTATGCCATTATTTTAGGATAATTATTTTATTTTAATATTGTGATGCAGTTGAGATATTGAGACGTCATCGATATGTATATCGAAGCTACTAAATTTAAAGTTAGTAGTAATTTCTTAGTTAGAAAATATGATTTCTTGATTAGAAATTAAGATTTCTTGATTAGAAATTAAGAAATTGTACAATACTAATAATGATGGTATATAATATATAAATAATGGTGATATTATATTCTTTTTCTTAAACATATAATTATAATATATAATTTTTTGCAAAAAACTAAATAGCGCGCATAATGCGCGCTTGTGTCTCTAGTTTAAAAAAATTACTTAGGAGAAAAGAAGTCCATTTTTCTATCAAAACCTATCGAAATTTATCAATACCCTTATTTTTATTCAACATATCTTACATTATTCAGAATCGCCGAAATTATTTTTGTACGCAGACGAATAACTGTGTCAAAATGCGTTTTAACAAAAATATTTAAACATATTTAAAAGATTAACAATTATTTAAAACATTTAAATATTGAAAATATTGAAAATTAAATATTCTTGATTGAAATACGAGTATTTAAAATTAAGCTTAAAGCATTAAAAACTATTATTATTGAGCAAATAAACATAGAGTGACGATACGAAATTTAAACCAATGATTCGGGGCACTGGCGGATCCTGGGAAGTGGGGCTTTTGGGGTAAACCCCCTCCCCCTTTCTAGTTAAAAAAATCAATTTTACTGTTTCAAGAATCTTGGTAAAAAATGCATTAAACGTTAAAGCAGATCAAACCCCCCCCCCCCTTCTCCTCCCCCCCACCCCATTATCGACATCAGGTTCCGCTAGTGTTTATGTATTAAAATCATATCTGCAAGCAACGGTTCGAGAAAATGGCGCATAATTAATGCATGCATAATTCTGCAAGTTTATGCTGTATAAAAAAATTTCTGCATATTATTTTGTAATTTAAGCACTCAAGTGTTATCGCATCGTAAATGCTAGCGATTTCGGGAAAGCAACTTGTCAACTGGAATCACTCAAAGAATGCGCCTAAAGAATTGCCTATATGCGCTCGTAAAGATGTGTTATCGTAATTGCTAATTTCAAGTTGTGAATGGACGGTGAATGCTGTAAAATGCGCGATAGAATAAGAAACATTGCGTTGCTTGGAGTGGTCTCATATTACTTTACGAGAGCCGAAATGGATTGCCGTGCTGGTAGTAACGATTTCTATTTCGAGCATCGCGAGAGGTCAGTAAACGATCGGCCAAAATATCGATCGCCGTGATCGCGTTTGTCACTCTGTCAAACTCCGATTGATTCCGTCCATTCACTTTGATCGCGTTGCGTCACATTGCCGACAAAGTGACAACGTTTCCATTTGCCAATCATGCTGTCGTGCTCTCGTTACGTTCTCGTCGCGTCGCGTAGAAAATGTTCGCAGAAAAAGTCGCACCGAGCGTGAAAACAACATGACAGGACAGATGGAAGCGATTTCTAGCGCGGAATTGTCGACTGCTGTCTAATGACACAGTGACCGAACAAGTTCATCGTTCTCTTGGTCATCCATAATCGGCGGGCACCGCGCTGCACGTGAGTTTGTATCTCGACAAGAGATCTTAGGACGCGCTCTCGGGAAGCTTACGACAAATTTATGCACATACATACAATTTCATCTTCATAATATCAGCTTTTCTTTGCCTGTGTCGCAAGGGACGATAGAAATAGCACCCGGGCGACACACGTTGCTGCGATCTAGGCTCGAAGTACTTACATTTTCGGCACCGTGGAACATCCCGATATAGTTATGCGCAAACTAATAAAAATTATTAACGAGCACCGCAATGAGATAATAGTTCAACGGAAAATATAAACGGTTGTGGACACTTTGCAGAGTTATAATCTTATTCCGAGATCCGAGGAATAATCCCGACGGAGATATTGAAAATTATTGTACTACTCGTACGAGCAACTTTGCAGCGCTGAAAATTACTTTTACGATAGAATGCGCTGTTTCGATTATCGTGCCGCGATATTATCGTAGCAGATAACATTGTAACGTAAGGTGCATTAAACGGAAGTCTTGCTGCGGTATCGCGGATCGCGCATGCCGATTGACGACGGGACGTACTTACACATTGCCCGCATAAGAGCAAAGTGCTTACGCACACGAAAGTGCTTTAAGGAAATATCAAGCGTTTTACAGTCAATGTAATGTGTCTGGGCGGTTATATTAGATATCGTCGTTCTTTGTCGCGGTGCTTTTACAAAAAAGATTTGCGCGTGTGAAAAGCGTTTTATAATGACCTCGACGTAATTCTATGCTTGTATAATTATTAATTATTATTGTCGTGGTATGCCAATCCGTCGTTTTTATACCAAACGGTCTCAAAGTTTCGTACATTTAAAAATAATCTTTTCGAGAAATTCGATTGTGTCCCCAAAGCTAGCTGATTAATATATCAATAAATATTAATTAGTCTCGATTCAAATAATTATAAATTGCAATGTAATTAAGTTATTATACATAGTATTATACTCATAGTATAGAAAAGGAGACAAAAAGTAAGCAAATTATAGATATAATATATATATTTTCTTATTCTTATGTATTTATACGTTTAATTTTATTACAGGTCATCAATCAGTTCATATCAATTCTTGTACAAACAAAATAATTATATAAATATCTTATCAGAATTTCATAAAATTTTCAATTTAGTATTTTTATTTGAAAATCTAAATGATTAAAACTTACAAACATTCCGACATTCCTGTCTAGTCTTAAAATTGTTCTTATTTCCTCCACAACCTCCCCACAAAAATTTTTTACATTTATTTACTTCTTTGTCGTACCAAAATCTGTCTTCAAATGTAACGCATGAACCTTGGTCTAATTTCTGCTTGCAATCTTGGTCTGTGAAAACGGTACGATACATATCAAGTTACATACAATAAAAATAATGCTTAAAAATTATGCATAAAAATCACTATTAAATACATAGAAATATGTACATTTTGAAGAATTTAAATTTTACAATTTTTGTTAAAAATATTGTAATAACAAATTTAATAAAAGATTACTGTGTTCGATGCGAGAAGAGAAATTTACTTTGTTGTCGATGACTTGAAGGTTGTCGATGACTTAAAAATTGTAGATGTGTATTTTTCATATGAGGCATACGATTCGTATTCTTCCTACAGAGTACGCATGATAATGAGAGAGAGATGATAACGAGAAATAAGAGATATGTTTTGTAACTCATCTTGATGTGTGTGACGTTTTAATTTGTTAACTTTCTCTGATGTATTATCTAGGAAAATTGTGTTATCGATAATCATCATGCAACAATTTGAAATTTTATACATACATTTTAGCTCATTTTATTTTATATAAAGATTAATATTCTGACAAATAAATTATGAAGTTCAATTTAATTTTATGTATGCAAGTTTAAAATTGTTTCAATAAATAATATAGTTTATCTGTGGAATCTACACATCTCTGAATCGTGAAATTAGCATCATTTATTATTAATCATGTGTATACCTATAACAATAGGTAGAGTAATAGCTTTTTTTGTAATATGAATACAATTTTAAGATTTTATCACGATTATTATTTTAGCATGTTCGCTACACGTAAGAAAAAAAACACCGATCGCGCATTAGGAATTTCATATCGGGACCAAGGCCAGAGCATTGTTATCGTCGTGAGATTTTGTCAACTAATCTTGAGGACACAATCGAATTTCTCGACAAGATTATTTTCCAATGTATAGAGCTTTGAGATCGTGTCGTATAAAATCGACGGATCGACATATCACGAAAGTAATAACTAATATAATTCAAATGCAACAATACAAAATCATTAATGTGCAGATAAAGAAAACACAACGAAATTTATTTAATATTTAGTACTTAGTACGTAATAAAAGATAATTTATTAAAGACAAAATTAATTGAAAATGACTTACCAAGTGCCAATAAATTCGTCCTCACTGAGCAGAATCGAGTTAAATTTCTTGCTTCGTCGTATAAGTCCAAACAAATTGTCGAGAAACGTCCGTTACTGTGATCGGCCAAAAGACAACAGTATAGAGAACCACGATCGGTTCTTCGATCTTGAAATTCCTTCCCCACAATGGTGAAAAGCCTGCGCACTGTCTGCCAATAACGTAGCTGATACGTCATCGAGTATTATCGCCGTGGCATACTGTGTTGTAGAATTTCGTAAGAGTACTTATCGAGAATTTTACGACACTCGCCATATAATATATAAAGAAAGATAAAAAGTAGTAATATTTAAATATACATATTTTATTCACATTCTTATATTCTTATATTTTATTAATATAATAAATTAATTGAAAAAATAAAACACTTGCACAAGTATCTTACAAAAGTTTCACAGAGTTTTCCAATGTATTTAAATATTTCCTTTATAATTATGTTAATATTGTATTAAATATTTTTATTAGTTATAATATAATTTTATGTCAGTACGTGTTCACATTATAATTAAATAATTACGCATGTATGTTCGCAATTTTCTAGATCGTCGAAACTATTCTCATTTTCCCCACAATAAAAAAAATACGTATAATCTTTGCATTGGTCCAAAGTTGAGTCATATCTATATCTTACACGAACAGATAAGCATGTTTCGATAGGATCGTTTATAGGTAGAAAGCAAACTGTAATACAAATAAAGAGTTACATAAAATTATGTACAATAAAGTATCTATTAATTTTCCCAATAAAATGATATTAAATTGACAATTTCAGTTTTTTGCGTTCTATTTGAGTGATTATTAAATACATATACATTTTTTAATATTTCGATTTCTCCAAATTATATTGTAATTAAAGTTGTATATTAAAAATATGAGAGAAGAAAACTTACGTCCTGGTTTAGCTGTTGTCCTATACACTAGCATGCTAACGAGATAATAAATACAAATGATAGCAGACACGTTTTTCGGAGATTCATCTTCACGCGTGTGATGTCTCAATTTCTAATAGTTCAGTTTCATCAATGTAATATTCTTTAAAATTTGCTTGTCGATGATTATTATTCACTGTGATCTGAAATTAAATATACATATATACATTTTTAAGATAAATAATTTATATGCGGAATCTTTACTATCTTTACGAAAGAAATTATATTAGAAACTTGCGCTGACAATAAAAGTCTACACAAATCATAAAGTACAATTCTTTCATTATAACGTAACAACATAAAAAATACTTTATTTATAAAAATGTATTATAATTTTACATTTTGTCTACTGTAACGTAGCAGTCACTTCTCTTCACAAAATATAGTTTAGCGAAAGATGAATATATCATTAAGTAAAATACGATTACGCGAAAATCTTGTGGTGTCTTTTTGAATTATTTTGTTTTATTTTACGTTATAACTTCAGCGCTATAGAACAGCGCAATCGACAAAATAATTTCAAAACTATCCAGGCAGTCATAAACACCTAATGCTATGTACGTATAGATCGACATAAAGCGACATAAATATAACACAGATACATAAAAGCGCAGAACAATTAATTACCTTACAGACGAAAGAAAAATAATAAAGTTTAATTAAGCTTAAACAATAAAAGTAAATTTGATAACGACGAAAATTGATTAAGAGCAAAGATACCTTACCAAGTATCGATAGATCTTTTCTGTTCCCAAGCAGAATAGAGTATGATCTTAGGTCTCTCACATCTCGTTACATATGTATACACTGGCGGATCCTAGCCGGAGAGGGAGGGGTTAAAACCCCCCTTCCAAGTTAAAAAAAATCAATTTACTAGATCCGTTTCAAGAATCTTGGTAAAAAATGCATTAAAGCAGGTCGAAACCTCACCGCCCCCATTATCGACGTCAGAATCTAGTGATTCGGGGCACTTTGTAAAAAAAATCGATGATAATGCCATATCTGAAAATAAATCAGAATAAATGCATACATATAATAATTTGTTTATGCACTCATATCAATTAAGTAAATTACATTTATTTATTTCTGCAATCAACATATTAATTGCATTTAACGCAGTTAAATAATTTAAAAAAATACGCGTTTTTCTTGATATAGCCATAATTTGAAAATAGTTTTATTTTATATACATAAATAATATATTATTTGAGCATTTATTCTCACAAAACCGTATATTTCTGTATATGCTGTAACGTCTCTTTCGCTGAGACGTATTACTATACATACTAGGCATGAGATGTTACCGCGTGTTTTAATAATTGTTAGCTAGATTTAACTAACGTATCAATATTTACATTGAAATTAAAAAACATGCGTCTTCTTTTTGTCCTGTTTTCTACTTTTCGACAAAAAGGTTCTTGTATCGTATTCAGTTATACGCGTCCAGTCACTTCAAACGGACACAATGTCACTCATAACTAAAGAACATATATGGAAATATTATATAAATCTGACAGATTTTAAAGCACAGTGCAAATATTGTGAAATTAAATATAATTATATAGAAAATAAAAACTTTAACGTCACATTGAAAGAGACCATAAAAACATTTTAGAATACGAAGAAGAGAAAAAATTAATAAAAGGGCCATGAATGTATTTCAAGTATTCAAACCAATTATTTTCACAATGTATTATCTGTCATACAAAATTTCTGTCTACATCTAAATCTGAAGATTTAGAAGATCACTTAAATTCGCATTCTGAACAACAACGAAAGAATCATATTCTTCAAAATTGGAAACGGAAATATTGGACACAGCAAAATAATTTTGTGGTGAAATGTAATATTTGTCATGCCATGATAAGTTTTTGTATTCGAAACTATCTAGATTTTCATATAAAAAAAAACACATTCGGACAAATTAAAAATTATGCAAGAAACACATGATCCAGTTGATTCGTCAGAACGTGTTTCATCATTTAAAACAAACATAACATTTATGCCACTAAATATTGAAACTAAAAAAAATATATGGAAATACTATATAAAGCTGACGGATTTTAAAGCACAGTGCAAGTATTGTGAAATTAAATATAATTATATAGATGATAAACGATTTCAAAAAACATGTAAAAAAGCACCATGACAAAATTTAAGAATACGAAAAAGAGAGAAAACTAAGTAAATGGCCATGGATGAATTTCAAGTATTCAAATCAATTACTTTTATATTGTGTTATCTGTGATGCAAATATTCTGTCCACAACTAAATCTGAAGATTTAGAAGATCACTTAAAAACGCATTCTAAAAAAGAACGGAAGAATCATATACTTTTTAGTTGGACATGGAAATATTGGACACAACAAAATAATTTTGTGGTGAAAGGTAATATTTGTCACGCCAAGATAAATTTTTATATTCACCATCATCTGGATTCTCATATAAGAAAGACACATTCAGACAAATTAAAAAATACGCAAGAAACTTATGACCCAGTTGATTCATCAGAACGTGCTTCATCACTTAAAACGAATATAATTTTTATGCCACTAAATGTTGCAACTAAACAAAATATATGGAAATATTATATAATGCTGACGGATTTTGAAGCACAGTGCAAGTTTTGTGAAAATAAATATAATTATATAGATAATGGAAACTTTATACGTCATATACGTTATCCAGGTCTGAATGTAATTGCCCATAGATTGAAGCGAGTAGCTGTTCAATGCCATAAATCGATCCTCGATCTCATACAACGCGTAAAAATGTAGTCAAGATTGCTTGAGTTTATAAGCATACACGATTTTTTCGATTACGAGAATAATGAAAGCTATTATTATTTTACATCACATCAATTCAATTACTACAGAAACTTGATCCATTCTGATCGCTTCCGTTTTATTGACATTAATTTCGTTTTGCATTGTCTGTGGCAGCCGACGTTCTATTATCTGCATCCAAAAGTCCAACTTTCATCAATTTGAGTATCCTATTCATGAAAATTATTTATTCATATGTAATCATATATCATGATTATATTATAATTCCTGTCGACATTTTTGTTATCCAAGATCAATAGTTCTTTTATATTTGAAATTCTTTGCGATGCCGGCAGCTATCCACATTTGCAAGTAGGGCCTTTCAATCAGAGTCAGGCGGCATATAATATCTTCTCTTACTTTAGACTCATCTTCACCTTGGAGTAGAATGTAACGTTTTCCTTTCGTGGAACACGCCATTTTAAACATTTTTTCGACTGTTGATACAGCAATATCGCGTTTTGCCCCTCTAACTCGTTATAAAGTTTCGTGAGTACTTACCTATAAATTAGAACGAATATATTCGAAGGAAATTTTAAATCTAAGTTAATAAATTACATATTAATGAATTATAAATATTGTGATTATTATAATTATATATTAATAATTATAATTATTATTTACCTAAAGCGCAATATCTGCAATTGAACCCTTTAGATTCACAACACTGTATTTAGAATGAGTTACCATAGAATCGAGAGAATCGAATGGTGGTATAAAAATACGTTTTGCCATATAAATAAACAGCACACCATCAAACGCCATGTGCAATACAGAACAAAAAAAGCCCAGCGAGGTTTCTAATATCCTTGATCTTTTCTTAAGAATGCCGAGAATGTAACCTATTATAATTATTACTCAAACTAGAATCTTTCATTATGGTAAAATACTATTTTCTACGGAAACAAGTTTCGATGATGGCAAGCAATGTGTTGTTTTTATGTATTTTCAAAATGATATCATTATTATATGTATTGGTAATAATTAAAATCTGACTTCTAAAAAGTACGCGATTCGAAACTTAATAAATCTTCAGAAAAAGATACACGTAAGAAAATTCAACATAAGCTTGATGAATGGGAATAAAATGTCCAAACTTATGATTCATGCTTTGTTTGCAGAGCATTCCAAAGTTATAGAAGAAGTGAAGCCGAAGGTTGTGCTTTTACATTTATCTTCGAGTCGTGCAATGACAATTTGCGAGCAAAAGCTGCACACGCTCAGCAACACATGTATAGCTAATATATTGCACCATATTTGCCAAGAGAAGACTTTTGCCATCCATGTGCTATCGTGTATCCCTTCTTGACGAATAAGTATACAATCGCTGGCTGCAAAATTCAAAATCATTATGGCAATTTTTAGCATAGTTAAATTGTTATTGAGTCGCCAAGAATAAATTTTATAAAATGTTTCTTTTTTGAGAATTTTACATACTTTTTTCTCTATTTATTGTGTCAAAAGATAGAAATGTGTAAAACTAAGTTCTTAAATATACCTGTTCATCCACAGAGACATTGAAAAATCAACAGCTACAAGTCGCGCACTATACATATGTTTCAACTTTTGATATTACAGTAGTCTCATTACAAAAAATTATGCTTAATAACCTATGCTGATAAGTCTGATTTTCCAGTAAACCCAGGCTGCTTGCATTTGATCTGATTGGCTGTTTAATTTAAAAATAAGAAAAGTGTTTTTTGATTACTGTATGTTCTTATCTTTGTCAACAGTTAATTTTCTAATACAATAGCATTTTGATCAATACAACTTTACGTAAAATTCAGCGACTGCGAAAGCAAGATCCATAAATCATCGCAGTGTCCTGTTACTTTTGTATCATTGTCATAGAATTCGAGGAAATTCTTTTCCTAAAAATATGCAATCATAACGAAATTATTATTTAATTATTTGCCAATTAATTTTTTAAAATTTAAAGTACGTAATAGATTGCTAATTTAGGATTATTATATTCGCATACGATACTACTACTTTTAATATTCAAATCTTCTCTCATCGATTTCTGAAGAGCAGCTATCATGTTATTAATTAAACAAATTAATTTTAACGAAAAATATGAACATTGCGTAAACTCGAAGAATGTTCGAGACTAAACATCGGATATGTATGATTTATGAAAGCATATCTCAAAAGATGTTAAGGTTAAGTTTTGCAGTTGAAAATTATGAGTTTCCTGTTCTCGACTTTGTCTAAAACGTTCTTGTTGCATCATGGCATATATCAGTATACTCGAAATTGGCACAAAAGTTCCTTGCATTTTCTTCCAAATCACGCCATTCATCTTGGACTATGACAATGTAGCCAGGAGTAACAATCATCTCAAAAAGACGTCTCTACACGTTTTCATAACTTTTATACCATTTTTTTGTAGTTTTTTGTAGAGAAATAATTATCATGAATCTTTGATTGCGTATTGTTCGAGCTAACACAAATAAGAGGATAAAGCATTTGCAATCTCTATATAAAATCTTATGCACATACCGACTTATTCCTTAAAGTATTAATTTAGCTGAGAAAATTGATATATGCTAATGTGTAGCACCAATATTATATCAATTAATAATGTCCATTAATTATTTACAATTTTGATTCGTAAAACCTTCCTATTAATGGAAAGCAAATACCTGTTATGGACTGCCGTAGAGATGCATTCCAGCATATCCGATTTTTAATGGCTTTAACGTAGATCGAATCGAAGATCATCTTCCAACACACTGTTTTCTGCGTCGATTATTTGTAGCAAATCAATTCTAGTCGTTATCACGATTTGCAGAATGCAACCATACTATTTTTCCATTCAGGCTGCTGGGCGTCTCGATGGCGTGTCGATACGTTATCACATGACAAAACTAATGTAATGCAAAAGCATTTGATCAATAATTCCTTGCGTGATTTCATAATGCAAACGAAACATATGAACTGGTGATTACACGTTGCGAACATCATCTTTTGTCCGTTAGTACATTGATGAAATGATAAAAAGATAACTCATCTATTATATGTTGATATTTAACGGGAAAACTGTCAGATGCAAATTATTACTGCAACATTTAAAGCTTCCTAGAAAATGTGCACGTAAAATAAACAGATAGTTAAATGTTGATCGTGTTACAGCTATTAGATACATTTTTATAAAACAAAAAAGAGTGAGCAGCCGTAGTATACAAAAAACATGAATTGTATATTATATTTGACTGAATATATAAAGGTCTTAAATGTATAATTTTTCGCTGAAGTTTACTTGACATTAATTAACTTAGGTCTAAGCTTCCGTGGCAAACTTTCGAGACGATCGGAATTATGATCGATACAAACTTCGATTCGGAGATTTGTCAGTTCTAGAAGTCCTTATTTAATTCAAGCACTCTCACGCATACTCTCCGATTTTCGTTCATTCAATCAATGGACATGGGAGCTGAAAATCACCAAACGACATTATTAATATCACGTTCCTTTTTTTTTTACCTCATTCCAAAAAATGGAACTTACTCTTCACGTATTTTTCTTTTTTTTCATTAATACAAAATTATAAAAAGTATAATACAGTCTGCCTTGAATTACTGTAATTCTAAGTTTCCACTCTTTAATCGCTTGTTGCTAATGTATTTGCTGCTTCGGTTTTAAATGGGCATTAATGTCGCCAAGTTCATCGTTGGATATTGTTGGACTTTGTATCGAGTGACAGTATTTTAGCGCCTGTTAGGATGCATATTCTACTCCCTATACACAAATAACATATAATTTATACATGAACGCCGATAATTCTTTGTTTAACATCGCTGAATGTTTGTGGTTACCAAATCTCAGTCAGTGCGTCAAGGAATACTAAAAAATTGTACAGCAGAAAAAATAGCAAGCATTTAAAAAATATGCCGCGATATATTTCCTTTTTGTTAGCACAGTATATATAATCATAATAATATTAAATATCTGTAGATACAATGTGCGCGTGATGTAGGAAAGGAAGCCACCGATAACTATAATAATTGATTTTTATGTTTCCGTTGCATATCAGCGCCTTAAAACGTACTTTAATCAATATATATATATATATACAGGGTGTCTGGCAATAATCGCCCCACCGGTCATATACAGGTAGAGGAGGTCAAATCGAGTAGAAAAGTCCTTTACCATTTTTTGATTTTTGTAATAAGTACTAAGTAATTAACGAAAAAAGGTTGGTGAATCCGTGCAAGTAAAGCGCGCGCAGCGAGAAGGACATCTCACTGCTATGCGATCACTAGGCGCGCGATGAAGCGTTGGGAGGAGCGCTCTACAAATGACAATGGCAACATACGAGCGGCGCGTAACGCTAGAGCCTTGTGTCCTAGTGATCGCGTAGCAGTGGGACGTCCTTCTCACCGCGCGCGCTTTACTCGCGCGGATTCGCCGATCTTTTTTCGTTAATTACTCAGTACTTATTATGAAAATTAAAAAATGGTAAAGGATTTTTCTACTCGATTTGACCTCCTCTACCTGTATATGACCGGTGGGGCAATTATTGCCAGACACCCTGTAATATATATATATATTACAATTGTTGCAATAAATTATGATTTTATTTTGAAAGAGGGACCTCAAAAATTTTTTACAGATAAAAGATAAATATGCGATTATTATAAATGTTGGAATGCAACAACATCCTTTTGAATTTGGCGCGTTAATCTGTGCGTGAGCTTAGACGACCGCGATCATCTTTCTGTACTTTCTACACTCGCTAGGTTAGATGTGAGCTTTATGGTTTTCTTCACGCACGTGTTACTCATACAGTTTTTTCGTTCAGATATTATTTCATGTGCATTATAAGTACTTTTAGTTTCTCTTATTATACTGTATATTGAGTTGTGTAGCTCATTAATGAGTCTTTCATGTACTACAAGCGTATGTACCCCTTTTATTTTTGTAACCTTGCATTTTATCAATAAATTTCTAAGAGGTTATGGGCCCAGAGTACGTGGCGTAATAATAATAAAGAAAAAGGGGACAGGAACAATGGCAGACACACGGTTTAATATTGCGAAGCTAAATAACACAAACTTCCAAGTGTGGAAGTGTAAGGTGGAGTTGCTGCTGACACGAGAGGACTTGTGGCATACGATTGATACAGACAGACCAGCGGCACCAGATGCACAATGGCTCAAGGCAGATAGACAGGCACGTGCTACTATAGGGTTATTAATTGAAGACGATCAGTTAAGGCACATTAGAAATACGACTAATGCAAAGGAAGCATGGACAGTGCTGCAAGCTTATCATCAAAAAGCGTCACTCACGAATCAGGTATTCTTGTTTAAGAAAATTTTTAGTATGAAACTTTCTGAGAACGGTGATATGGAAAAACACTTAAATGCAATGCTAAATTCAGTGGATCAGTTAGCTGCATTGGGAGAGACATTAAAGGATAAGATGATTATAGCATTAATACTGTGTAGCCTACCAGAGTCATACAACACATTAATAACAGCGTTGGAAACACGAAACGAAGATGAATTAACTGTAGAGCTTGTGAAAGGCAAACTATTAGACGAAGATAGTAGGCGTAGAAATACAAAAGACATGGATGAACGAGAGGATAAGGCACTCAAAGCGCAATCTAAGAAGTTTGAAAAAACTAGTATGTCAAGAAAAAATGTAAAAGATATTACATGTTTTTTCTGTCAAAAAACAGGCCATGTGAAGAAAGACTGCAGAAAGTACATCAAATGGAAAGCAGAAAAAGAAAAAGAAAAGGCAAATCAAGCTGTCAATGAAAATGAAGGTACGCAGATATGCTTCGGTGTTCGCAGTGGTAGCAATTATACTCAAACATGGTATATCGATTCAGGAGCCACAAGTCATATGACCAATGATAAAAATTTTTTTGAAGTACTCAATGCGGGAAGAATGAAAAATGTAATGCTGGCAAACGGTGACAGTGCAGACGTGCACGGTGTAGGAGACGGTTATCTGATCTGTAAAGATGATAAGGGTAAACAGAATAAAATCTTGGTAAAAGAAGTGTTATATGTTCCTACATTGGAAGAAAGTTTGCTGTCAGTAAGGAAGTTAACTGAAAAAGACTCAAGTTAAATTTACTGGAAAAATATGTAATATCATAAAGGACAAGGTAACTGTGGCTACTGCAGATATAAGCGAAAATTTGTATAGATTACAGTTTGATCAGAAGGCCTTAATAGCTGGAGACAGGCACAGGAAAGATTGTCAACATACGTGGCACAGGAAACTTGATCATAGAAATCAAGAAGCAATAGAGGAGATGGAGAAGAAGAATCTAGCGACAGACTTAAAAATAACGGACTGTGGCATTAGAGGTATTTGTGAAGTATGTATAAAAGGTAAAATGACTAGGCAATCATTCCCTAAGAAATCATGGAGCAAGACGGAAGATGCACTGGATCTAATACATACGGATGTTTGCGGTCCTATGCAAACAAAAACTCCAGGAAATAAGCGTTACGTATTGACTCTGATTGATGACTACAGCAGGTATGCAGTTGTATATCTTTTGGAACAAAAATCGGAAGTAACTGAAAAAATTCAGGACTACGTGAGAAATATGAAAACTAAATTCAATAAGATACCAAAAGTTATCAGGTCCGACAAAGGTAGAGAATACGTAAATGCAAACTTAAGAAACTATCTTAGGAAGGAGGGAATTGAAGTGCAATACACCGTAGGGTATGCACCTGAGCAAAATGGTGTAGCCGAAAAAAGAAACAGATATCTCATGGAGATGACAAGGTGTATGCTAATCGACGCAGGATTGCCAAACAAGTATTGGGGAGAAGCAGTGTGCGCTGCAAACTATCTACAGAACAGACTTATTACAAAAGCTACTGGCGTAACTCTATTTGAAAAATGGTACAAGAAGAAACCATCGTTACAACATATACATACATTTGGCTCTAGAGCATATGCTCACATCCCGAAGGAGTTAAGAAGAAAGCTTGATGAAAAAGCAAAAGAATACGTATTTGTCGGTTATGCAGAAAATGCAAAAGGATATCGACTATTAGATATAAACACAGACAAAATTATAATAAGTCGGGATGTAAATTTTCTTGAAGAAGAAGAATCGAATGAGGTAATCATTGAAATAAAGAAACAAGAAAAACAACATGATGGAGAAAGCACAAGAGATCAAGAAGAAGAAGTTAAAGATAGTCCAAACAGTAAAAATCAAGAAAAAACAAAAACATTAGTTCAAGAAGAAAAAAACAATGAAGAAGATCAACGACTAAGAAGATCACAAAAGTTTAATAAAGGAATTCCACCAAATAGATATTGCAACTTAGCGTATCATACAAAACAGGAGGAGAATGCATTTGAACCAGACACATATGAGGAGGCAATAGCATCATCCAATAGTACAAAATGGATTAAGGGTATGAATGAAGAATATGATTCACTCATGAAGGCTGGTACGTGGACATTGGTGGATAAGCCGATAGATAAGAATGTAGTGGGCTGCAGATGGACTTACAAAGCTAAGACGGATGCTCAAGGACGCATAATAAGGTATAAAGCAAGATTAGTTGCGCAGGGCTATACACAAGAATACGGCGTGGACTATGAAGAAGTATTCGCACCTGTGGCAAGGCAAACCACATTCAGGACATTGTTAGCGGTAGCAGGAAAACAAAAACTAACGGTTCGACATCTGGATGTAAAGAATGCATTCCTGAACGGGGTCCTAGAGGAAACTATTTATATGGCACAACCGAGAGGTTTCGAGGTAAAAGGTAGCGAAAGTAAGGTATGCAGATTAAATAAAAATATTTATGGTCTAAAGCAAGCGGCTAAAGTATGGAATGACAAGTTAAATAGTATTTTGATTAAGGAACAGTATAAGCAAAGTCAGGTAGATTTGTGTCTATATTCGAAAAAAATAGATAGGGATACAGCTTATATAATTATCTATGTGGATGATATAATTATTGCAAGTAACAACGAAAAATATATAGATGAAATGTATAAAAAGTTAAATAATTTCTTTGAACTGGTAGATCTTGGCAATATTAATTATTATCTAGGTATTAAAGTTATAAAAAATAAAGATGGTTTTTATAGTATTAATCAAACATGTTATATTGATAAGTTATTAAAGATTTATGAAATGGATAACGCAAAGGATTCTGAAATTCCACTTGATATTGGATATGGAAAAAGTGAAGATAAGTCAGACAAAGTGGATGTAAAACAATACCAAAAATTGATTGGAGCATTAATATATTTAGCAACTAATACTAGAATA
Organism: Linepithema humile; assembly: GCF_040581485.1. Taxonomy (NCBI): domain Eukaryota; kingdom Metazoa; phylum Arthropoda; class Insecta; order Hymenoptera; family Formicidae; genus Linepithema; species Linepithema humile. The sequence goes on along the minus strand of NC_090130.1, from coordinate 18,450,802 downwards.
GACATAGCAGCTAGTGTATCAATATTAAGTAGAAAAATGAATTGTCCTACACACACAGATTGGATTGAGGCAAAAAGGGTGATACGTTACTTGAAGGATACTAAGCATTTAAAATTAGTACTAGGTACAAAAGAAAAAGAGGAAAAAGGTATCTTGCTGGGATATTCGGATGCAGATTGGGCACAAGATATTGAGGATCGAAAGACTAATAGTGGATATTTGTTCAAATTTAACGGAGGAACGGTAAGCTGGGCATGCATGAAGCAATCATGTGTAGCATTATCTTCTACAGAGGCAGAATACATTGCTCTAGCGGAAACATGCCAGGAAGCAGTATGGCTGCGAAATTTGTTAAAGGATTTTAATGAAGAACAAACACAACCAACTGTAATATTCGAAAATAATCAGAGCTGTATAAAATTAGTCAATAAGGATAAATATAGCAAGCGTACAAAACATGTTAATACTAAGTATCATTTTGTGAAAAAACTTAAAAGATACAGGTATTACTAACTATTTGTATTGTCCGACTGAAGTAATGGTAGCAGATATCTTAACCAAGCCACTTGCGCGAATTAAGTTAATGAGTTTAAGACAGCGAAGTGGATTGACTAATAAATAAAAATGTTGTTGAGGAGGAGTGTTGGAATGCAACAACATCCTTTTGAATTTGGCGCGTTAATCTGTGCGTGAGCTTAGACGACCGTGATCATCTTTCTGTACTTTCTACACTCGCTAGGTTAGATGTGAGCTTTATGGTTTTCTTCACGCACGTGTTACTCATACAGTTTTTTCGTTCAGATATTATTTCATGTGCATTATAAGTACTTTTAGTTTCTCTTATTATACTGTATATTGAGTTGTGTAGCTCATTAACGAGTCTTTCATGTACTACAAGCGTATGTACCCCTTTTATTTTTGTAACCTTGCATTTTATCAATAAATTTCTAAGAATAAAAATGTACAAATTAAATACCCTTTTGTTGACAGTCAATATTCATCATCCGAGTTTTGGCATACGTCGATTATAAAAATTGTTTTTTAGAAAACATTTTATAACACGCACTCAAAAAACACACTCATACATCTTTTCTCTATCACTCTTTCCTTCTCACTTCCGCTTATTACAATATCCGATCGCGCATGCTCGCATACGACTTTTTTTGAACATTTCTGTAAAGATTATTCGAAAACGTGAATCATAAGGTATGCCTTATATAGAGCATAACAATATTCCATACAATATTATACTCTTTGGACAGAGCATGCATGATTAAACACTTGTTTTAATGTAAATATCAACGTGCGTTGACATTGTATGTTCTGCAAGTTAATTATTTTTTTAATGTGAAATAGAAATATCTCTTGCATCTCTTATTTAACTTACGAATAAATGTATAAAATATATATATGTATTCATTAGTATAATATTTTAATTAAACATCTATCTTTTGTTAAAAATAAAAGGATAAGTATATCTTTAAAATAGTTCATATTTTGTTGGATAAATAAAGTCACAAATGGAATTATATTAGAGCACAATATCCGATTCTGTCCTCCATATGTATGTTATTAAACTATGTTATATACGTGAGACATTAGGCCACCCGAGATAAACGGCAATATAAAATATATGTATAATTGTAAAAATAAATAAATGCACGTATCTGGCAGTGAGTAGGTGTAATAGCGATTCTCAGTATCTACCTTGTTCGTTCCATATTGCTGAGAGTATCCGACACTATTGTAAGGATATAAATAGACACAATGTCCATGCCAAATAATCCAAGCAAAAATGCCTTTTAAACAAAATGCAACTTTTGCAAATTTGAATTACGACTGTTACGTTAAAAACTTTAATTGACATGTAAAAGAAACTCATGCGAACGTAATTTAATATGAAGAAGCGCAAGGAAAGAATGGCCATTTATTTATTTCAAGTATCTCGACTCATTGCTCACATTTTTTTCTCTAAAACTTCTTTGAATGATTCTTCATCTAATGATAAATTTAATTATAAACTATGTTTAAAAATTAAAACATAATACATAAACAAAATTTATAAGCGTAAATAATAAATTTTAGAAACGTAACTTTGTATTTTTTATAAAGCAGATTTATAAACATATTTATAATTTTATAAACATAAAACAAATAATTATATGTCAGGGATATGTCACTTTCCTTGTGCATTTTAGATTATTTAAATCATCAACGTCAAGATTGCTACTTTTGTCGGTTGTAAAGATACTTGAACACCGTTCACCATCACTCTCTTCTACATGTGTACAAGCATTCCAAGCTCGAGTTAATAAATGTATCGAAATGGAAGGTCATCATTTCGAGCATTTATTGTAATTGAATAGTGAAAGGCGAGGGGACTCACCAAAATAAAGCACCTCGATAGTGAGAGAAAATGGCAAAAACTAATTTTCCCTGATTACAGCGCCATCTATCACGATTCGAAAAAATGTCTCGGACAAAACTTACGTATTTTTTTCCAAGAAATCCAAATCTGCAATAAAAAATGGGGGTTCTCATTTAAAATTTCAAAGTTGCCACCCGCCCCACCCCCAAGGAGCGGTGAGGGCGGGTTAATTTTTACACAGGCAGACGTCCCCCTTGATAATATTAAAAGTTTATTTAGGACATTTTTTTGTACAATGCTTATTTTTCGAAATATTTAGTTGTCTCAAGTTAAATGGGACATCCTATATATCTATCAGCTACATCGATTGTTTTCGCCAAATGTTAATATCAGTTTGTCGGCTACATCGATTGTATTCACGGAATATATACGCACTTATTGTATTCAAAAGGTTAATGCAATAAACTACGTCTATATTATTTAAATGTTTATTTAATGAGATATATTGTTTCTTACGGTAAAAAAATTTACTTATTCTAAAACCAGTGTAGTTCATTATTTAGAATTATATAATTTATTATGTAACTAGCTCATATAACTAAAAATTATAATAATTTTCTATTAGATATATACAATTTGTCCCAAAATTCTTATTTCCATATCATATTTTTGCGTCTCTCAATGCAACAAATAGTAAAATAAATAAGAGTCTTTACTTTTAAAAGCAAATGATTGCAAATAATTGTATTTAAAATACGTGGCATTGATATTTCACGATTACAAACCATTAATTATTATTCAGATCAATCAATTGTTTTTTTAATTGTAAATTTATAATGTTCTTGCATAAGTAGTGAGGAAATAATTAACATCCCAAGTATGTTCGTTTCAGAAACGTTTCACAAATGTTTCTTTGAAACGTTTCATAACGGTTCTAAAAAACGTTTCTCATTGGTAAAAATGTCCACCTGAAATACGTTAAGAAAAACATTATTTTTCCGACAAAAAAACGTTTAAGGAACGATCAAAAAAGAGTTTTTTTTTATCTGCAAAAAAATGTACTTTTTTTACGAAATTAATAAAATAATAAATAAAATAATTCATACATATGTATATGTGTACCCAGGGAGCACAAGTGTCTTAAAAACATCTGTAAGAAGGTCTGATGAAGGCCTAATATAGGTCGAAACGTTTGTCTTTATAATATATGGTATAATATATTGCATGAATAACTAGCAACGACTCTTTTTGCCCTTTTCACCTAATATTAATTGTCAGCGAGAAAGATTCGGAATGCGGCTTGTTGGGCCTCGTCAATTGCTTGAGGAGAGAACCAGGTGGCAAATCAATCAGAGGAATGTTTATTCAAGACGAAATTGCACCGGAGTTTTCTTTGCACGAGTCATTATACGCGGAGCAACTCCGGATCGATCTTATCATAAATGTCTTGCGTCCGGATAAAACATGGGGTTCATACCGACATCTTCCGTTAGCGCCGCTGACACCGAAGCTCGTGTACCACGCATTTGTCAATCAATTGATATAAATGTTTTATAAATTAATATAAAAAATTATTCTTACAGTTCTGTCATAATAAAAGATATTTTTCAATTAGGTGAGTGGTGATTTGAGTTTATTTCGCTGAATCGAGGACCCGATTACACCGGGTTATAAGGAAAATAATCTCGTTCACATAGCTTACTCGTCTATCAATTTCAAAGATGTAATGATAGCATCCGGCAAACTTACAAGAGATGGTTTCAACTTAACGCGTGGACGACTCGAGGATTGTATGGTGGGTCTAGAATATGTCGGCGTGGATAATACTGGACAGAGAGTGATGGGAATTTGGGAAAACAGGTACGTTATTGTCACGCAATTATTTAAAAGTTTACAGTTTATAAAAAAAAATTGACGCACTTTAGCAAGCTTAAAGCAAGCTTTTCTATTGGATAAATTGATATATTATGTGTGTATACAGGGTGTTTCATAATGTTCGTGCCAACGCTCGTATATGGATAGAGTGCGGTAAACTGAATAGAAAAGTCCTTTACCGTTTTGCAATTTTCGCAATAGTAATTGAGATATTAATTAAAAGGGATTGACGAATAATCGCGCGTTGATCGCGGCTAGATCGTAGGCTGTACGCTCTAGGCGTGACAGCAATAAGAATCGCATGGCAACGAAAAATAACAACGCATATTACTCCTGCTCTCGTTACGTGTTATTTTTCGTTGCCATGCGATCCTCGTTGTTGTCACGTTTAGAGTGTACAGCCCACGATCTAGCTACGCGCAACGCGCGATTATTCGTCAATCCCTTTTAATTAATATCTCAATTACTATTGCGAAAATTGCAAAACGGTAAAGGACTTTTCTATTCAGTTTACCGCACTCTATTCGCACACGAGCGTTGGCACGGACATTATGAAACACCCTGTATATTGTATGTGCATGTGTGATAAGAAGATAAAAAATAATTAAAAAATAATTTATTTAATAAAATTACTATCTCAAATGTTGCAGACTTTGTGCAACTTGCAATATTTTGTAAAGCCAAAGCACGTAGAATTATTTTACTGGAGTGTATATGTTTTTTATAAACAGTGTTAATATATTTACTGTATTTACTGTAAAATCTACAAGTTATCCTTATCCTAGATAATCCTGTTTTTCTTTAAATATAAAAAAATTTTAATTCTTTAATTTACAGATCCATATCAAATATGTGCACATCCTCCAATTACTTATGCTGGAAAATTCTGGACGAGTGGAGCATGGAGGACGCTGCAACGGTTCCGTGCGCTTACGGCACGTGCTGTTACGAATTAATCGTCAAGGCGAATATGAAAAAGAGCGACACGGTACTTATCCACTTCGGTAACGGTGCCGTGGGCCAAGCTGTGATTCATCTTGCGCATCACAAAGGTTGCGAAATATTCACCACCGTTGGCATTCCGGAAAAGTAAAAGTTTATCAGAGACATGTTCTCGTTCATCCCAGAAAATAACATTGGAAATTCGAGCAACAACAGTTTTGAGCAAATGATATTTACTCAGACCAACGGCCGTGGCGTGGACATTGTATTGAACTCGCTCGCCGAAGAGAAACTCCAGACGTTTATCCGTTGCCTCGCGAAAGGCGGGCGTTTTCTGGAAATCGGCAAATTTGATTTTATGACTGATAATTTGTTGAATTTATCGTTTCTTTCGAAAGGGATTCAATTTTACAGCGTTATGTTGAATAATATATTCACAGCTCCAGAGAAACTAAAAGAACGTTTGAATATGGTAGTGGCCATAAATCTTGTGAATAAAGCTATTCAACCGATTGCCAGGAAGATTTTCGAAAAGGATGAAGTGGAGGCTGCATTCAGATACATGGCAGTTGGAAAGCATATAGGAAAGATAGGTCAATTTAGCTGGCATTAATTGTGGCTTAATACGCGAGATCAATTAAAAATAAAACAAAATAAGAGACACGTATTCTTTTTTATGTGCTTTCTCGCACGTTTAGGGTTGAAACAACCCATACAAGCTAAAACGGTTCTTTTGGTTTTGACTGAATATCGTCAAAACTGTAAGAGATATAAAAAAATGTTTTGAATAAAAGTTGCATGGTCTTTTATGAGCTTTATAACCGCGTAGCTCAATTTTTAAAAAATTTTATATTTTTGAATTTACTCCTACCCCTTTTTATTATTTTTACGAATTTCAAAATTTTTGTTATAACAAAAGTTGTAGCATTTTTACACTGAATACAATCATATATGTAGTATAAAATAATATATATTTCGACCATTAAGAATACAGACGGATATAGGATCGGAATTACAGAGTTCTCTCTAACATTCTCGCGTCGTGATGTATCGTTTCATCGCTCGAGGACGACTGACTGTCCTCGCGAAACCGTCGGAATTCGAAGCCAAACAGCACGAGACGAACGCATGTACGAAATACACAAATATTATCGCTGTAACGCTACCTTTGAATATTCGGAGCTGTGTCTTACAATCGTGTCGCTGTATTCAACGTTATTTATTCCACATATATAATTTTATTATGTTTTGGAGTCGCATCTTTCAGAAATGAGCTATCAATGTCGCACTATATGCGTCGCGCTGCGATATATGCATATACATACATGCATAACGCATCGTTTGTGCCGCGCTTGTGTAATCGATAAGACGAATAAAATTAAAAATAAAGATTAGCATGTTATGAAGCATTCGGAAAAATGTTCTGATCAAAGAACAAAATTTACTAAAGTTGTTGCCAAGGCATCTCCTTTATATTATACTTTTATAGTTATACTAGAACAATACAAGCGCGCACTGCGCACGCGCACTTATTATTCTACCATCGACTGAAACAGTAGGTTGTATAGTATAGTGTAACGTCCCCATATTTTAGCAAGTAGATTTCCACTCGTAAATTTTTGTTTTAAACTTTCTAGTTTATCACCTCTTGGAATTATCGCTCGCTGTATCAATAGCGCTCGACACATGTCGCCAGAAAGGCGCAACACGAAACCTTTCGCGTAACGTAAACCCCTTGTTGCGTTTCAAAGCGTACGACTGTAAATTATCTGTCGTCGCTCTCAAAACTTAGGTCCGGATATCACCTACGGTTTTATGTTAACCATACCACTCTCAAAACTTAGGTTCGAGTATCGCCTGCAGTTTTATATAAACCATGCCTCGAACATTCGATATTCTAAAGCGAGATTACATCCATGTGCGGTCCTATTGCATAGGACAAACCTTTGTCTCTGAAGATCCAGAGGAGTATAAATACGGGCCCTGCGATGCCGCCGAGTCAGTATTCAATTTTTCAGTAAGCCGTCAATATTCAGTCAGAGAGTCAGTTTCGGTCAAGTTGTTAGTTTTCGCATTCGCAATTTCAATTCTGACTCAGTCTCGGTCTAATTCTAATTCTAATTCTAATTCTAGTTCTAGTTTCGTCCTAGTTCAGTACGGTTAATTTAAGTTCGGTTTATCAATTTTATATGTTCAATTACTTAATTCGCGAACTGCGCGTTCCATTTCTAGAACATAAGTGCTTATATGTTTGTAAGAATTCTTATCTTATAAGTTCATTTGAGTGTAATTTCATTTATAAACCAATGTACTCTTATTTTCATTTATTTGGTTGCTTTGAGAATTTTATCTTTAATTTCAAATCCTTAAACATTATTCCAATTTAGCGTGCGATCCTTAAATTCCAACGAATAATAAAAGGTAAAGACGTGTCGCGAAATAACTCTAGTGCAGTGATTCCTCGACCGCAAGATAACCAGCAACAATGACGCATCTGAAGATTCATCTCCATACGACTATCAGCCTGCTATTGGAAGATCGATCCTGGAACCGATCGGGCGCCTTACAATTAGATTGAGTTATCACTGGCTTCAGGTACCATACAAGTTGACACCGGTGAGTCCGTTCCAAATTTATTTGCATGGGAAGGTTTAAAGTTAAAATCTGAGCAAGAGAAAATGCCAGATACCGAAGTAACATCTTCGCGCCCAGACTCAAATTGTAATTGTCGTTTCGTGTACTGTATCTTGGATAACGCGTGCTTGAATAGAAATACTGGCACGATATTGTGCCTCAATTGTTATCACGATTTATCAGAACCAACGCGAAATGATTTCGAACACGTCCTCGGACATCATTTGAATATCGGTTCTATAGTTCCATTAGCAAAGTGTCGTGTTTGTGGCCAGAACGTATCTCAACCTTTTCCAGTGCGTCACTGTCTCGCGTGTCTCAATCATTTTATAAGCCTAACAAATCAATTAACTCGAGAAGGACGAAGTGTTGTTAATCTTCCCGATCCTACCAGCGTTCTACTTGGCGGAGGCCCGGGAATACGTACGTTAGTTATAACCAGCTTATTAAATCAACCGTCTGATTAATCGAATTTTAAATAATTGATATGTGTGTGGAGAAACGTTACGCTTGTCGGTCGCCTCGATTGGAATATCTTTATAGGTACTCCTTAGCTAGTTGCGTTCGTGAAACCAGCTTCGTGAATCCTACGGCAAAAGAGCGTCTTTGCAAAGAATGCATCGCTAGCGAACCGATTGAATATAAAAGTTTATTCGTAGTTTTAAATGATAGGCATTACGCATCCGTCGGGCGTCGCCGCCCAAGATTACATTGCATTATTTGCCATCGCTACCTCGCGTTGATTCAACCGATTTCCGAGTGTCACGAATGCGAAGACAGGTACCTTAATTATATGCAAAATCTCGCTGAAAACGGAGAAAGTTTTTATGATCAGCGAAACCCAATGTTACTCTCTTAAATTTTCGGTCAACATATACTTGATGCATTTTAATGGTATTAAGCGATTCTTTCATTTCAAATGCATGATAATAAAACTTAAATAATTACACGTCAGTCACAATGGTTGATTACTATTTCTTACTACGTTGCTGCATTATTATCATATTCATTTTCTTGTGGTCTTACTCGGATTCATTATTCGCCTCTATTTAAATTAACTATTCATTAAAATACGGTCCTAATTATTACTATACACGTTGTTTTGCAGAGTCGCAACAAAATATCGATGCGATACTGCTTTCCTTAAGATTTATTATTTGAATTTATTATTCATTAGAATACGGTCCTAATTATCGTTCATACACGCTGTTCGCGTAAGGAGCAACAAAATATCAATGCGATACTGTTTTCCTTTACGATTTATTATTTAAATTTATTATTCATTAGAATACGGTCCTAATTATTGGTCATACACGTTGTTTGCGTAAGGAGCAACAAAATATCAATGCGATACTGCTTCCCTTACGATCTCTCATTCAATTTCGCTATCCATTAGAAAGGGATTTTGGTTACGATTTTTATATTAAACACAACATTTGTGTTTCACGTTCTTTTCTGATCTTTTACTTTTTCATTGGTTCGTGAATCTTACCGATTGAGTCTCGCGTAAAGGTGCGAACACTACGTGTTACCGCCACCGCGCCGGGACGTGACAATAGCTATGCGTAGTTGCCGATACGGATTGTATTGCAGATTCAATCTTTTTTGTTCCTTTATATGCCAATGTACGATCGGCATGAAGTTCTAATTGGAATCCGCTTTGATCACTGTTATAAATATTTTCAACTCCATATTCTATTATTTGATATTTAACGTTTTCAATAAATGTGTTACATTTTTCTTCAAAATCGACGTTAGACATTATAAATGTTTTTCTTATAAATTTTGTTATTTTACGAGATACAGTATTATGTATTATTTTAAATTTTTGTATCCATCGCAATAAAGCTTTGAATCCTGGTACATTTAAATTTTTTGTGCCTGAACAACCCATCGAGCTAAATCAGCGTCGTGAACAATAATTCTCTTTTCAAGAGCTGTATGAAAATTATTTAATGTATTCCAAAATTTGTTTTAATTTTTTGAATCTACTGCCACCTTGATTCACTTGAATTTCCCATCGTCGTAATTGATGTAATGAATATACTTTCCGAAATCTTCGTTTTACTCTTTCTAATGTTCTTGGCCTTGTTGTGCTCTTTTCCAAAATTTGACTGTATTTTTTTTATATTCATACGGAATACATTCATCTGTAATACATATAACTTTAGGATTTGCGTCAAATACCTCATCTTCTTCTTCTTCATCTCCTAGTTCGAATTGCTCTGCTGTTGGAATATCGTTATCGTTTTTATAATCTAAAGATTCTTTTACTTCCATTTTGTATCTCTCATCGCGCATTTCTTTCAGCATAGATTCTATTTTACGTGCCATTTCTCGTTCTTCAGATGTTATCGGACTTGTTGATAGATTAAGGGCTGAAAAAGTTACGTATACTAACATTATTACGTTAAATGGATTTAATTAAACCATTTTGAAAAATATAACAATTAAATACTTCTCCTTATTTGTGTACAAAAAAATAATACTTACTTTATAGTGAATTTGCTGTTTTTTTTTATGCTGTTTTATATATTGTTTTTCCGTAATCACTAACAAGCGCACAACTTTAAAGCGTAATATGCACTGACGGGATGTGACAACGCGCTGCGCTATAAATGCGCTCGAAATGCGACTATAAAATAGAGAGGATGCCTTGGCAACAACTTTAGTAAACTTTGTTCTTTGATCAGAACATTTTTCCGTATGTTTCATTACAATTTTTATTTCTAATTTTATTCGTCTTATCGATTACACAAGCGCGGCACAAACGATGCGTTATGCATATAGTGCGACATTGACAGCTCATTTCTGAAAGATGCGATTTCGAAACATAATAAAATTATATATGTTTGTATTCAATGTAAAAAATGCTACAACTTTTGTCATAACAAAAATTTTGAAATTCGTAAAAATAATAAGAAAGGGTAGGAGTAAATTTGTAACACCACGCGCTATTACTAAAGCGTCACGCGGGCTCCACGTGAGCACCCCCATTTAGGGCCGCATTCCGATCCCCCAACTCGAGGGTAAAAGCTCGAGAAGGGGTAGCTGCCGGGTAGGGTAGCACCCCAAGTGGGGGTACCGGTATAAAAGCCGGCTCGCGGAACAGATCGAGGCCCATTCCCCGAGTACGACTCGGACAAGCCTCAGGGCGCACTCTGAAGCTCCGGTCGTACTCGCTCCCATCCCGATAGTCGTTCTAGGGGCAGGGCGTTCTCTGTCTCGGCCGGGTGTCTCGGCGTTCGATTTCCGACTCTCCGTCGTTCTAGGGGCAGGGCGTTCTCTGCCTCGGCCGGGTGTCTCGGCGTTCGACTTCCGACTCTCCGTCGTTCTAGGGGCGGGGCGTTCTCTGCCTCGGCCGGGTCTCTCGGCGTTCGATTTCCGACTCTCCGTCGTTCTAGGGGCGGGGCGTTCTCTGCCTCGGCCGGGTGTCTCGGCGTTCGACTTCCGACTCTCCGTCGTTCTAGGGGCGGGGCGTTCTCTGCCTCGGCCGGGTCTCTCGGCGTTCGACTTCCGACTCTCCGTCGTTCTAGGGGCGGGGCGTTCTCTGCCTCGGCCGGGTGTCTCGGCGTTCGACTTCCGACTCTCCGTCGTTCTAGGGGCAGGGTGTTCTCTGCCTCGGTCGGGTGTTCCCGGCGTTCGACTTCCGATACCCCCTTGCACGAGAGAAGTCTCTCACTGTCTTAGGACACAGCGTACCGGCAACCGTCGTCGACTCAGCAAGGCTCGGATATACGCGGTATCACTTATTTTTTATTACTTTGCTCCGTACCGTACGAAACCGACCAATTAAATAATTTAGTTTGTTTAGATTTACACCGTTTATTCTCCGTTCACAATTAGAATTATACACATGTACCGTCGAAACATTAACTCATCTAACCGATAAGGAATTATATTATTTACTGCCGATATTTATAACCGTTGAGATATTAGACCGAAACCAAAATACTCATGTACTCGTTGTTACTATTTTTCTTTTATATTATTGATCCAAGTGCTCTCATAAAATAAATATTTATTTTCTTTAAGTCATTTCTGTTAATTTGGAGTCTCCCGATAAACCACACGAACGAATTCTGGCAAACCGACGAGTTATTCCGCGTCGTAAGAATCCGCTTCGCTAAACTACACACCGTCGTAATTCCGCATCGAAAATCCGCATACCGTCGAAAATTCCGCATCATTACGCACCGCCCGTGAGGCGTAAAAATACGCACCGTTACAAATTAAAAAATATAAAATTTTTTAAAAATTGTGCTACGCGGTTATAAAGCTCATAAAAGATCGTGCAACTTTTATTTGAAACATTTTTTGATATCTCTTACAGTTTTGACGATATTCAGTCAAAACCAAAAAAACCGTTTTAGCTTATAGGGGTTGTTTCAACCCTAAACATGCGAGAAAGCACATAAAAAAATACGTGTCTCTTATTTTGAGCTACTTTACAACATATTTAAAGCTTGTCAAAATCGGAGGGGGACACTTGAGTCTCTTTCCTTGTTAGTACTCTCTAAATTTTTTAGAGTGAAATCTAACTCCAAACGAGTGGATATTCACTTGAAGCGATAGTAAAAATACTGCCACTCGTAAACAGTAAAACTTCACTTTTCATAAAAGTGTTGTTTAACTCTAACGTAGAGTAATGTATTACTCGTTGCGACGTGAATTCACTCGATCAGAGAATGAAATCTTCTTTCTTGGTAAGGCGTTTGTTTTAACAGTTGAGATTGCACTCTTCATGTGAATGAAATATTCACTTGACACTGCATAGAGTGAAAATATTCGCTCTATAAAATAAAGTACACATAATCACTCTACTTTGTATAGTGAAAAATTCACTTTGCAACAAAAAGAGGAAGAATTAACTTCGTATGAATGAAAAGTCACTCTAACTCGAGCGACACGACCAGTCATTCAATTTTTCGAGTGCGTTATTACTCTAAGAAATTGAGAGAGTAATTCTTATTTTTTTAATAAATGATGTTATTACTTTTTTACGTAATTATACGGATAAAAGATAATGACGCGAGTATAATTGATTATAACTTGACAAATATAATATATTCTTTCAAAAATAATATCTTTTTTCAGCTGGTTGAAGTTTGGAACGTTCCTGGAGCGATTTTTATAAGTTGACCGTTACGGAACTTTCTCCCATCACTGTATAAGATTACCGCTTTTTGATTACCTAACCTTTCTCGGATCGAAAACTCGAATCGAATTCTAGTGTCGTAGATCGGTGAACATTGAGATTAATGCAGGCAGTGAAGTGTGAATTTTGTGCTGTGATTCTCCTTTAAAAAACGGAAAAAGGCGCATAAGCGATAATATAAGGCGTCAGAAACTATTAAACTATTGACAGATAATTATTAAAATCTAAAATTATTATATTATATGCAGGTCATCTTTCTATATACAGGGTGATTCAAAATAACCTGATGTCCTTGCAATGCCATATTCTTGAGCGAATTCTGAGACGATTTTTTCTTTTACAAAATTTTGTCCGAAGCTTAGTTTTCGAGTTATAATTGAAAATAGGTAGCAATTTACGAGTTCGATACAACGAGCAGGCAGGGGTGCGCAATATATAATGAGACTGTCAAGTGTTTACTGTCGTCTCATGACGCATTGCACCGTCCCTGCCTGTCCGTTGTATCGGACTCGTAAGTAGCAAATTATTTTCACTTATAACTCGAAAACTAAGCTTCGGACAAAATTTTGTAAAAGAAAAAATCGTCTCAGAATTCGCTCAAGAATATGGCATTGCAAGGACATCAGGTTATTTTGAATCACCCTGTATATCATAAATAAGGTTATGTTTGAGAGATGTTGGCTAGTAGAACACCACTACTACAATTTTTATTTATATATTTTATATTAATTTTTGTGCTATATATATATTTATAGCACAATTATATATATACAGGGTGTCTGGCAATAATCGCCCCACCGGTCATATACAGCTAGAGGAGGTCAAATCGAGTAGAAAAGTCCTTTACCATTTTTTAATTTTCATAATAAGTACTGAGTAATTAACAAAAAAAGATCGGCGAATCCGCGCGAGTAAAGCGCGCGCGGTGAGAAGGACGTCCCCTGCTACGCGATCACTAGGACACAAGGATCTAGCGTTACGCGCCGCTCGTATGTTGCCATTGTCATTTGTAGAGCGCTTCTCCCAACGCTTCATCGCGCGCCTAGTGATCGCATAGCAGTGGGATGTCCTTCTCGCTGCGCGCGCTTTACTTGCACGGATTCACCAATCTTTTTTCGTTAATTACTTAGTACATATTACAAAAATCAAAAAATGGTAAAGGACTTTTCTACTCGATTTGACCTCCTCTACCTGTATATGACCGGTGGGGCGATTATTGCCAGACACCCTGTATATATATAATTTCTACAAATAAGTTAGTTTTACGTATGTAATACTACGTATATGTATAGTATAGTGAAAATAGGATTCAACATTATTGTTTTAAATTATATTACAGGAGGAGTTTGCTTATTTACAGTAAAAAAAAGACTATAGATACTAATATTTAAGTCATCATTAATTATTGCGTAAACAAGGTAACATAATATTCTTAACTTATGGCATAAACAAGGTAACATAATACATGCATCTTTAAGAATAACTAGTTCTTTGAAAAATGACAAGAATTATGTATATGTAGGAAATATAAATGTTTGTTTTGTTAATAAATTTAATGAATGTATAATACTTTTCAAGTTAAAAGGGTATAAAAACCCGTGTTTTGGTGACTCCAACGGCAATTATACACAATTAGTCACTCAGTTCATCAGGCGAGTTTGCCAAGTGGTTCGGGCCGCGAAATAAAAAAGTCGATACTTTGTCGCGACCAAGTAGTGCATCTCAACCAGAGGGTCCATCACTCTGATGACACCATCCCGCAGCAGGGTGCCCACGCTTTTACAAAGGGTCCGACGCCTACACACCATCCCTCAACGGGGCGCCTGTTCAGAACCACCGAACATATTCAACCCGATCCGAATCTATCCTGCAACGAGTAAGTCAGTTCATTCCTCTTTATTTTATTATTTCTTCTGTCCTCCCTCCGGAAAAATGAAACACTCACACACACACATACACTATTGTAAAGAATACACAAATAAAATTATTAACACATGCGATCAAGAATTAAGTTTTTGTATCCTAATTATAAATTCAATCAAATTAAAATGTTGTCTTTAATAAATTAAACTTTTGTCCTTTTTCATTTAACCACACCCTCCTCGTTCGTCACCCCCTCACACCTTCCCTCTCAAATTGCGCACAAAGGTTCCGCCCCGGGTAATAGGGATTCAATTCCTTGACCCAAAAAGGGAACCACGAGCGGATGACTTGTTGACGGAGTAAAAACGACTCTTCCAGTCGCTGACCCGTCGCAAGTCCTAAACGTGCCGCTCGGCTCGTGCGGTCAGGCCCGTTTACGTCGATCGCCGAGCCCAACGAAAAAAATTCTACATCTATCAGGACGTAACACTTTTATGCATAAAATAATGAGACAAATCAATTGATATAAAGAAAACACATTGTTGCTTTTAAAAAAAAATATGTAATTTGCAACATGCAGCTGCATATTTTTTTTTAAAAGCAACTATGTGTTTTCTTTATATCAATTGATTTGTCTCATTATTTTATGCATAAAAGTATTAAGGTAAGATTCCCGAAAATTAAATGTTTTACAAGATATTTTGTATTTTATGTCAAAATGCTGTAACTTTCAAGCCTCATAACTCGAAAAGTACTTAATGAAAGATAACTTTATTATATTGTTTTGGAAACGTCTTGACACCAGCTTTAAGAATATGTAGGGGGAAGTCCCCTAATACCGGACGGCGCCTATAACCGGACAGTACATATATCTATAGAACTAAAAACAAAAGACGTTTGTTGCGAGCGTGGCTTGATTCTTTTGTTCGGGAGATGCGCGAGTAATGTGCGTCGTTCGTCAATCTGCTGCCACCGGCTAGTGAGAGCGGTTGTTGTATCCAACAAGCATTTTTTGTGCGTTACGAATAATTTTGTAAGTGATATATCTTTAAATAACGTAGATTTCGCTACTTTGTGGGCACGTAAGATTGTTCATTGGTATGTATACTTATAATAAATTCGACTTACTTTTCAAAGCTGTCACGGATTTATCGACTTTTCGTCTGATTTCGAATGTATTAAAGGTCCCTGTATCCGGACACTAGAAAAGTCCCCTATTACCGGACACTACCATGTCTTGTTTATTGATCATGTACGTTTATTATTTATTACAGACTTCTTTTCTAAACATGAAAGTGAAGAATAAGAATACTGTGCAGAATAAACAAAAAATGAAAATCGCGATGAATAAGGTATTATCGGGTGAATTATCAATTCGGAAAGCTTCCGAAAGATATGCGGTGCCAAAAAGTACACTATTTGACAACATAAAAGTCATAAAACAGGGTGGCGAAGCCTTTATTCCAAAAAAGGATTTAAGAAGACATTTGATGAAATTTATGAAATGACTTTAAAAGAACATGTCGTAAACTTGTCACATAGATGCATGCCCCTAACTAAAAAAGAATTTCAAAAGCTTGCATTTGATTTAGCTGAGTCACTAAAAATAGATTACAGATTTAATAAAGAAAAAAAGATGGCCGGGAAACACTTTTATAATACACTTTTTTTATACACTTTTATTTTTTTTTAAATAGTAATCGCCGACAAACTGTCCACAATGCAAAAGAAAAAACAGCATGTGTAATTTGCCTCAAAGATAACGAGGAAGATTGGATCCAGTGCTGTAGCTGCATGGAATGGGCGCACGAAGCATGTACGGACATTCCTGAAACCAAACAGGAATACATTTGTGATCGATGCACCTTATTTTAATAATATTTTTAGTATTTTTGGATATGTCCGGTTATAGGGGACCTTTTCCAAAACTGTGATTCAAAATGGCTCTAAAAAATATAGGTTAATGTTTATTTCTACTTATTGTTAATCATCGAAACTTTTTATTTTCACATGAGATATGTCAAACTTGATATAAAAATTAAAACATATAGATTTAATTTGTTCTGTTTTCATTCAATTGTCAAAAAATCTTAAGTGTCCGGTACCAGGAGACTTCCCCCTAATAGAAAATAGGAGTTTCCATTTAAGATTTCAAAGTTGACCTTCGCGGTGTCTTTCAAGGTCACATGAAGGTCATTTCAGTATAACCATGTAATAGACCATTTGATATACTAAAACTTTTGTATTGAACATTTTCTTCCATAATCATTATTTTCCAAGATATTTGACCGTTACAGAACTTTCTTCCATCACTGTATATACTGGCTTCTCGAACCAAGAACTCGATGACCAAGTTCTAGTATCGTCATATAATAGAAATAAATATTTTCTCTATATATACTTGTACTTTGATCTTAACAAACGAACGGATTAAAATTATATTTGTATGTTATATGTGTGTCTACGCTTGCACACAAAATTAAATTTGTTCTCTGTTCAAATTAAGCAAAAAAAATGTCTTACTAAAAAATATTTATGTAAGAAATCTTTTGCTAAATTTGAAGAAACAGCAATTTTAATGTACGTATATTTTTTGTGCTAGAAATATCTTCAGGAAATCCTACGAATAACTATTTATTATCGATCTGTATCGTTCGGATCATTTTGATCAAAATGGGATGTCCTGCGGAGATCGTACATAAGATATCCACAGGACATGCTACACGGGATATCCTCAGGTAATCCTACGGATAACGTTTTGCTTTGGATCAAACTGGGACCATTTCGATCAAATTGGGATGTCCTGGGAAGATCTTTGCTATGTGGGACAGGACGCAGATAACTGAGTACGGCACAGGAGGACGAAGAAATACGTATAGTTTTCCATTTCAATGTAAATATTAATATGTCAGTTAAACCTATCTAATAAATAACAGGAGATACGGTAGCATCTCATTTGTCAACTTTTATGATAATAACAATGCCGTGTAGGACGTGTTACAAGGTATCCATTAAATAAATAATGTTGTTAAAAATATTATATATTTAATAATTTACTTATATAAAATTGTAGCAATATAAAATTACGCATTTATTTCTGAATCTTTTAATATATTGTCTCAATATATTATGCAATATAATAATATAATCTTAGCTTGGAATTTAATTTCATAATGATTTATAAAACATTTTGTTATTTTACTGCTAAAACATCATATATTAGTTGTACATATTTTATTACTAAATTTTTTCTTTTTCGCTATTTGAGTTTTTGATAAAGGAGCAAAAATGGAAGTAGATAAAAATGCTTTTTAATTATAAATACCAATTTCAAAAGAATTTAAAGTAATCAGACAGCGCAAATTAAAATCAAACTAAGAAAAATAGAATAAACTTGAAGCTGAATAACGGAACAATTTTATTATTTTACTATGTTACATTATCATTTCTACAGTACACTTGCATGTGGTGCAAGCATAACAAAAGTACATAAACAGTATAATACTTTCTTATAAAAAATTTCCGCGTATTGTAATATTATAAGTCACATCAGAATTTCGACAATCGCTGTTGGTCATCGTAAAAAAAGATGGCCTGTAAACACAAGCTAATAACACTGACTTGAGACAGCCTTGATCACGGAAAGCTTTGTATGTGCGATGATCGTATCGCTATCCATCATAGTTTGCTCCGTGATAATCAAACGTTACATCATCGAAAAGGGGTCTTTGTGTTAAATTTTAAATAGACGAGATTTCGAGAAGTGTCTTCGAGAATATTAAACTTTATGATTGAGTTATTTTGTTTGTTTTACTTCCGTAGTAAACAATGGTACAGCAGTGACCATCGCCGTATATTTCAGCAAAGTGCTCATCAAACGTTTTGTTTCTCGATCCGGGAATCTCTCGCTCCTTGCATTTTGCAACGTGTGCTCTTCACCGTGCACGTTGGCTATATTTGGCTATTTTACTGATCGATTGTCTACGCGCTGCGACTTGGAAATTGCATTCCTCCATGCATCACGCAGTTTTGCCATTGTGCAATTACAATAATTTGTTGTGAACTCTACAGAAAATGTTCAATTGGTACTCACTAATCGTGATTTTATTGCGTGACTACTCGTGATTACACTTTTCTGCCAAATTATACCTAATTCATCGCACATACTCCACACTCTTATAATAATGACAATTGTACATGATGTAAATAGAGCTTTTTTGTGTGTGCAGTAAATATGATGATTTATAACGAAATTTTTCCATCAAAAATTTATTTTAGTTTATGAGTGTGTACGTTGAATAATTGTTTCGTCCATCGTGCATTTTACTTGAACAACATTTACTTACAAACATTTTGTAATCCTTTCAGCCGAAGCCTATACCGGTAGCATTACGTTTCGTGAAATGCAACATTATTTATCACACAACCTAATATTATTCCTATATCAGATTTGTAAGTAATATTTATATAAAGCACAAGTATACTAAATTATGATTTAGCTTATTCTTCGAGAAAGATTACTGTATTGCGTTAGATAATTTCATATTACATTATACTTGAGAGATTGATATTATAAATTAAAAATTAAACTTCGATCAATTAAATAATCTCCGTCTTATTGTTAGCTTACTTTGACCTGAAAATTCAAATTTTAATCAATTTGTAATTTTCAGTTTCTAAAAGATTGTCTGGCTTAAACATTTTTTAGACAAAAAAATTTAAATGAAACAGTTTTAAAAATAATAAAGATGACGAAATGTTTGATTCGTATGTAGTCTAACTTTTCAGCAATTGCAGTAGTATATTGACGCAATATATTACACTTTAGGTGCATATGTAGTTTAATAATACTCCTACATTAATCTTTCTTCTTTTATTTAAAATATTTAAATATAAGTAGAATATATAAATTTAGATTGTATATTATTGTATAACAATAAAACGTCAGAAAAGGAACAAGTTATTCGCTTTATATGAGATGTCCCGAAGAGAATACAATGAAACCTGTCATAGATTTATTAACTTATTAACGCACTTATTACTTAAGCAAGTCTAAAGTTATGTCAGGAGTATCTCGTGCAATTTATATAATCTGTGAGATAAGCTGGAATTAACATGATTATATAAACAGGGTGTTCATTAAGTCGCGAACCAGTCTAATATCTTTGGAAAAAATAAAAATTTTGAAAATCGCCGAAACACGTCAAACAATTTTCCAAAAAAATCTATTTTTTGCGGGGGGTTGCAACCCCCAACCCCAAGGGAGTGTGGGGGGTGCGAGGGGGGAATAAATTCTTAAATGGGAAGGGGGGTCGATAGGGGGCTCGTTTGAAAGGTCTTTTCGAGACAAATTCAAAACACTATGCATAGAGGGCGCTGCAATCATTTTTCGCAAAAATATTTGATTTTTAAGATTTTTAATACCACCGGCATTTGCGTTACCCAATGTACACCACGTGGAGGTTGCTCGGTTGGATTTAGTACAGCGGTTGGTACATATGCCAGTTTATCATTTACAACAAATGCTCAAATTGTCTGCCCTCCTCTGCTTGACAATGAGCTAGTCGTAATGGAAATGCCAAAGTAATCGTTAACTACTCGATGAGTTAACATCTTTCATAAAATCAGTCCTTTTCAGGGTTACACGATGTACTAAATCCAACCGAGCAACCTCCACGTGGTGTACATTGGGTAACGCAAATGCCGGTGGTATTAAAAATCTTAAAAATCAAATATTTTTGCGAAAAATGATTGCAGCGCCCTCTATGCATAGTGTTTTGAATTTATCTCGAAAAGACCTTTCAAACGAGCCCCCACTCGACCCCCTTTCCCATTTAAGAATTTATTCCTCCCTTGCGCCCTTCACACCCCCTTGGGGTTGAAGGTTGCAACCCCCCGCAAAAAATAGATTTTTTTGGAAAATTGTTTGACGTGTTTTGACGATTTTCGAATATTTTATTTTTTTATAAGATATTAGACCGGTCCGCGACTTAATGAACATCCTGTATATATTCAGACAGCACAACATATCCAAAAAACGTCCAAAAAATATCCCGAAGACGTTTTTGGGACGACAGGACGTCCTCTGGATATCCTTTGGATGTATTTTGGACATGTGTACTGTCTGGGTATATATTTATATATATATATATATATATATATATATATATATATATATATATATATAATATAGGTAAATATATGTTAGAGAAGTTTTTTCAAAAGTTGGTCGTACTTTTTATTTTAGTTTATTTATTAATAGTAACAAAAGTGTATATGTCGTTTAATTAAAGTATCTGTTATTTTTGTCACACTTTTTGTGTCACTTCAGGTTTTCTTTAAATTCCGTGTTTGTAAAATTATTTTCTTTTCCTTCGAACTTTCTCGAAGCTTTTTTCTATTCTCAACCAATCAAAATTTGCCAGGCACTGTCCAGTGGCCAGTGTCCCCTTTTTTACTTAATTTCGCTACGTTCCTAATCGTTCCTAATTAGGCTACTTTACCACCTTTACCGACTATTGGCAATTCGTCTCCTAATTTTCTTACACTATTTTAGAAGTATTGCACCTTGTGAATGTACTAGCAAGTGTTTTTCTACCTTCATTTCAAATCAGGTTTGGCAACACGGCATATAGAGTTGGAGTATATGATGTAGATCAAATAAACAGAAAAATAACGCTTATTTTCTATTAGAATAAGATGTACATAAAAAATGTTTTTATTACTATGAGAATCATCCTGGCAACTTTGATACAAACGTTTGAATTCAAAGTAAGTAAAAATATCAAAATAGATAAAATAAAGAAGTAAATGTGGATACGGCAATAAATACAAATAAATAAAAGCTTTAAAAATTAAAATTAAGAAAAGAAATTTTTATTAGAGCTAACGCAAAAATGCACAGATAGACACGTAATTGATATTATATAAAAATTTGCAATAATAGATGAAATAGATTAAAGTACAACAATAAATATACAACATAAATCTGCCGTAAATATAATATATATAACATAATAAATAATATAACATTTTATATAATCTTATATATTACATAATAATATAATATTATATAATCTTATATGTTATATAATGCAATTACAAAATAATCAAAATAACCGTTGGTACGTGTTCGGCGGGGGTATAACGTTCCCGCCGTAGCGAATAATTACGCGAAAGTTGTTGCGAAGGCGACGGCGATATCGTAACAAATGCCGTCGTACGAAAGCAACGGTCTAATCATTAAATTATTAAGAGATAATTTATTCATGCGAGCAAGATCAAGCGACTCACCGTGTGCCGGAGCGACTTCCTGATTCGTGAACGGCCCGTCAATCGGTGGAGCCCAGGCCCATGATCTAGTCAATCCACAGATCGTAGCAGCATGCAATTATGCTAGGCGTGCAAGGTGCAAAGACATGCGAGGTGCTTCTATTTTTCCCAATGCTTTTGCGTTATGTCATTAGGCAACGACGGACGTCCGACTGTAGACGGCGAGATCGCTCCGCAAAATGAATATGTTTGCCTGTCTCGAGCGACTGACAGTGTGTCTCGTACTAGCGCCTGTATCTTACTGGAAAACAAGTGCGCGGCAGTAGTATGTTCCCCCAAAATGATTTTGAAGATATCCTCGCTGATTGACGGAGGGCAGCACGTCACGGTGAGCCGCGAATGTAAAGGTGCGTTACCAGATCGCCGTCAACCAACGAGATTATTAACAAAAGTAATTTAATTAATAAGCAACTTTAAACAATTGAATATAAGCAACAAAATGCAACACAAATAACTCGACGATATACTATACCATTCTTAAATGCTAAATTCTATTTACAAAATGAGCGAATATTAGCGAGCGCCAAACAGTACGTATAGACAGATTATTTTGTAATTGCATTATATAAACATAATACTTAAAATACATTATACTTAAAATAATATTAATTATAATAAGCGAGTTGATAAAACTGCTCAAATATTCCTTCATGTTCATAAAAAGAATTTCAATTTGAGTTAAATTTTAAATTTCGGGCTAATAAGATTTATTGTATGCTGAGGATACCCACATAGCAAAATTTCATCCTACGGATGTCCGTGGGATGTAATCTAAAGGATTTTCAGATATCCCTGGGATGTCTGTACAAAGCCGTAGAATATCCGTAGGGCATCCGTGGGATATCCGAATGTCCGCTTTTCAGATATCCGTAGGACATCCAAAAATAAATCCCTGGGATATCCCTGGGATATCCTACATATGATTAAATTAGATCCCAACAATGTCCCCTGGATATTTTTTTTTATCCAGATAAAATCCAAATAAAATTATTGAATATAGGATGGTGTTAATAATCCGATCTTATATTCGAAATCATTTTAAAACCTCATTCAATCAACAAAATGGTTGCGCAACATTATTTCATTAGTTGAATGAAATCATAAGACGATTCTAAATATAAAATTGGACTATAAATACCACCCAGAAAAATATCTATTTTAAATGTTTATTTAAAATGCCTTTAAAAAATATATTTTTTTAAAAGATTTAAACAGAAATTGTTTAGTTTTAAGTTAAGGAAGCAATAAAACAGTAATCTTAATAAGTAACGTCACTCTCTTTCTCTCTCGAAAAGTTTCATATTAATTATTATTTATATTTTAAAAATTTACGACAATCTCGCTTTAATGACACCACTATCAAGATATTGTTTTATTACTATTTTTTATTACTCCTTTAAAACTAAAGAATTTTTGAAACATTTTTTCAAAATACATATTTTTTTCAAATATTTTATATAGACATTTGACATGTAAGTATCTTTATGAGCATAAAGGAAAGATTATTAGCAAAATTTCTAAAAATAAAAGCTTCTAATATATTACATTATTTTAAGAATAGACACATTTCAAAAAAGGTAAAGTACGTATAAGTAATATAAATAATAGTACATTTGAAGCACATTTTATTATAAAATATGTAATTTTTTTTAAATTTTTTATTTACTATATAATGTAAAAATAGTCACAATAAAAATAAAATTTGTATATATAAAAACGAAAACTAAAGAAACGTCTTGTACATTTCAAAATTGCACTAGTCACAGTGTTAGATATAAATTAATAAACTTGATATTACTAAATATTATAACTTAATATGAATAATATTACATACATAATATTTTATACATAAAATTGCTAATATTATGTATAATTTATACACATGAACAAAATATAAAAAAAAAGTATTAAATATTTTATTGTGCAGCATTCAGTTTTTTTATTTTTTCAATTGCATGACGAAGTCATGATTTAATTGGTTCCGAAATTTCGTGCTCAGTAGCTTGCGGGTATTTTAATTGAACTGTACCTACAAATACGTATAAACATTTATATAACATAAATATAAACATATACCTCTCAATATATTTTTAATTTTTTTAAACCAGATGTTTAATAAATTAGATGGAAAGTTAATCTAATTTTTATAATTTAATAACTAAATCTAATGTATGTATTATATGTATATGCATTATGTATAGATTTATTAGTGTAAATATCTATGTGTTTAAGTGTTTGTTTATGTATTTGTATGTGTGGGTGTATATATATATATATATTGTGTGTATATATATATATATATATATATATATATATATATATATATATATATATATATACGTAGTATATATTCACTAAACTTACATTCACTAAATTTATTAACAAAACAAACATTTATATTTCCTACATATACATAATTCTTGTCATTTTTCAAAGAACTAGTTATTCTTAAAGATGCATGTATTATGTTACCTTGTTTATGCCATAAGTTAAGAATATTATGTTACCTTGTTTACGCAATAATTAATGATGACTTAAATATTAGTATCTATAGTCTTTTTTTTACTGTAAATAAGCAAACTCTTCCTGCAATATAATTTAAAACAATAATATTGAATCCTATTTTCACTATACTATACATATACATAATATTACATACGTAAAACTAACTTATTTGTAAAAATTATATACATATATATATATATATATATATGTATATATATATATATATATATATATATAATTGTGCTATAAATATATATATAGCACAAAAATTAATATAAAATATATAAATAAAAATTGTAGTAGCGGTGTTCTACTAACCAACATCTCTCAAACATAACCTTATTTATGATATATATAGAAAGATGACCTGCATATGATATAATAATTTTAGATTTTAATAATTATCTGTCAATTTAATAGTTCCTGACGCCTTATATTATCGCTTATGCGCCTTTTTCCGTTTTTTAAGAGAGAATCATAGCACAAAACTCACACTTCACTGTCTGCGTTAATCTCAATGTTCACCGATCTACGACACTAGAATTTGATTCGAGTTGTCGATTCGAGAAAGGTTAGGTAATCAAAAAGCGGTAATCTTATACAGTGATGGGAGAAAGTTCCGTAACGGTCAAATATCTTGGAAATTAATGATTATGGAAGAAAATGTTTAATACAAAAGTTTTAATATATTAAGTGGTCTATTATATGGTTATATTGAAATGACCTTCATGTGACCTTGAAGGACACCGCAAAGGTCAACTTTGAAATCTTAAATGGAAACTTCTATTTTCTATTACATATTCTTAAAGCTGGTGTCAAGACGTTTCCAAAACACTATAATGAAGTTATTTTTTATTAAATACTTTTCGAGTTATGAGGCTTGAAAGTGTTACAGCATTTTGACATAAAATACAAAATATCTTGTAAAACATTTAATTTTCAGGAATCTTACCTTAATACTTTTATGCATAAAATAATGAGACGAATCAATTAATATAAAGAAAACACATTGTTGCTTTTAAAAAAAAATATGCAGCTGCATGTTGCAAATTACATATTTTTTCTTCTGAAAGATTTCTAAAAATTGAATGTTTTACAAGATATTTTGTATTTTATGTCAAAATGCTGTAACTTTCAAGCCTCATAACTCGAAAAGTACTTAATAAAAAATAATTTTATTATATTGTTTCGGAAACGTCTTAACACCAGCTTTAAGAATATGTAATAGAAAATAGGAGATTCTATTTAAGATTTCAAAGTTGACCTTCGCGGTATCTTTCAAGATCACATGAAGGTCATTTCAATATAACCATATAATAGACCATTTGATATACTAAAACTTTTGTATTGAACATTTTCTTCCATAATCATTATTTTCCAAGATATTTGACCATTACGGAACTTTCTTCCATCACTGTATATACTGGCTTCTCGAACCAAGAACTCGATGACCAAGTTCTAGTATCGTCATATAATAGAAATAAATATTTTCTCTATATATACTTGTACTTTGCTCTTAACAAATGGATGGATTAAAATTATATTTGTATGTTATATGTGTGTTTACGCATGCACACAAAATTAAATTTGTTCTCTGTTCAAATTAAACAAAAAAATGTCTTACTAAAAAATATTTATGTAAGAAATCTTTTGCTAAATTTGAAGAAACAGCAATTTTAATGTACGTATATTTTTTGTGCTAGAAATATCTTTAGGAAATCCTACGAATAACTATTTATTATCGATCTGTATCATTCGAATCATTTTGATCAAAATGGGATGTCCTGCGGAGATCGTACATAAGATATCCACAGGACATGCTACACGGGATATCCTTAGGTAATCCTACGGATAACGTTTTGTTCTGGATCAAACTGGGACTATTTCGATCAAATTGGGATGTCCTGGAGAGATCTTTGCTATGTGGGTATATATAGTCACACAAGTTATAAATGAGCAAGTTGTTCTTTTGTAAACACTGAGGAATATAAGCATTATAGCACAAATAATTAGTTAGCCTACTTTATTATTAATTATTAAATTCATATTTGCTTCTCTGCATATCTTATTGGGATAATCATAGGTGCAATACTTCACGACCATAAACAAATAAAATGGCAAGTGCCGAAGGTGCGTAACTCATATTATTTTATATTTACAATTCACATCGCATTTTATAGCTACGATCATTTTACAATTTTGGTTGCATGTGTTAATTCTACCATTGCCTGTGACTGTGTACATCGCATTTCAATTATGGTCGTACAAATTCTTCATACCGTATGGCGACACATCAATTTTGGAAGACGCGCTTTACGCATTTTTTTACAGATTATTACCTTCATTGTGCCTCTCTCTTACAATAATTCTACTATCCGTCGGCAGTCATATAAGTATATTATGATTTAATTTAGTAACTAATTATATTTTGCAAATTAAAACTCTATTGTTGCAATCACGACAATTAAATTAGTTTGAGAAATTATAGTATATATTTGTTGAGTATTCAATCTTAAAATTATCTTAAGATAAATACAGCACTCTACGTTTAATATTCTGTGCATATCTTAAATTTGATGTGTCGCCACACGGTATGAACGGCACTGGTGTGATACGAAAGATTGGCGATACATTATACAAGTATGTTGCAATAAATGGTATAATACTGCCGACGATTGTGAGCGTTCCGAGAAAAAGATATCCAATTTTGCGTGGCATACGCCAAAACATGTAGATCACAAATTGACTCAAAATGAACAAATAAAAATCGACAGACAAATGCCACGTATGGTACATACATTGAAACAAAAATCAGAAGAAATAGAAATGTAACGCTAACAAACAATGTATGTGTGTTCGATTGGTAAAAAGTAATTTAATAGTAATTTATCTTCCAAATCAATTTTAAATCTTGTGTAAATGTTTAATGTTGTGCAATAATTATTCAAGCTATGAGTTTTCTGTCACTATTGAAAATCACCGACGATTCGCCAGACTTACGTTTATCACTTAAATAAAAACTGCCAAAACAAAATTCCTTAAATCAAAATTGGTAACTTTGAAAACAAAATTACTTTTCTACCAATCCAATATATTAATAAATTTAAATGTATGTTTCTTACCAATTCTAATGGTTTTACATAATTATGGATGTATAATAGATTTGCCCACCAATTAGCGGCACATTTTGCAGCTTCTTTTTCAACTTCTCGTTTCCAAAAAAAGGTCCCGAATTAAGAAGCGGAAAGATCCAAACGAAAAAGAACAGAATTATAGCGTAGGGTGGAGTTAATCTGCCAATTTATAAATCGAGATATATTTTTACCATTGTACTTTTGTAGATACGTTTCACAATTAGCTTTTGGGTATTAAGATTATAATACATTTGCATATTTGTGGAGATTTCAATTTTAGATTAAAAAGTAGTCAAAATAATTGCGTGGTTTTTTTTGTGTTTACCTTAAATATCTGGATAAAATATTATTGATAAAATTGAATCGCTTCTTTTGATCTAAAGTCCTTGATAAACTATGCGCGAGTAACAGACCGGCTAGTATAAAGAATATATCTGTTATAATACTTTCATTCATATAAAGCATAGATATCGGTCCAGAGAATTTCTACAAAAAATATTATTAAATTTGTAGATTAAACTTTAATCATAAATAAGGATGTGTTTCAAAAATTAAACAAGCACGTTTTTGAAAATATTTAAAGACTAAGAAATTGAAGACGATTAAAATAAGAGTTAAATGCATGAGATATTATTATATAATTAATCTTTATATTATTTCACAGAATATAACATTGATTTTATATTATAAACTATAATATGAAATGCTATATAGTTGCTTAAATTGTTTTCATAAAAAAATTATTAATGATATACATTTATCATATTATTTCTATTATATTTAAACAAAATTGCAATATTTACCTTTACATAATATTCCAAATTAATTGTTGGAGTGAATAAGTAGCGTATTGCGTAATGTAGATACAATACAAACATCGATGAGGCGAATCGTATAATGTACAAGCTCTTTAATTCCGGATGCGAGTTATCTATCTGGAAAATACTCTTAAAATTTTTTTGAGCTGAGAAATGAAGTATCACATTTTGGAATGTTGATATGTGCTCTTTCTCGTTAATGACTTTAACATTATACCAAGTACTGCCGATTATAAAACTCAGCCAACCCAATAGTATGGTGCTAGAAAAGATTATTGAAATATTATTAATATTATTTCGAATTATTTTTATATAATTTATCAACATTAAATTTGCGCATTCAGAATATTTTTATTCAATTTCATAAAAACTAAAGCTTAGATTTTTTTGAAAAGTTATAATTAATATAAATATATTTTTTTAATGTTATAAATACGTAATAATTGCTTCTTCAATAATAATCACCAGTATATTTTTGCAGCAGCAGTAAATCTTGGCCCTTCTTCAATCGTTTGACAAAATCTTGATTGGACAGCGATATGAATTTTAATATAGTTATATGTATTGATTTGTTGAGATTTTTTTAAAGCCATTTCTACGTCTTTTGCCTTGCAGCTGGATGGTACACACAGAGCTAATTGTAAGTGATATCGACGAATACGGAAAAAATTTCCTTTTTCCTATGCGCATAAAAAAACATTACCATAAAAAACCAAGTAAATTTAATGTGGCACACTTTTCTTGAGTAAAAGAGAAGACTTAAAAAATAATTTGCGTATACCAGTCTCTCGATTTATGCTGCATTTTTTATACGCGATTATTAATCAGTCACTTGATGCAATATATTTTATACACAGTTTTTTGCGATAAATTTATGCAATTAAAAATGTTATTTTTTTATTGTATCTATTCTTAAAAGAAACATGTAAATTTTCATTACTTTTCTGTGATGCTGACTGATCATCTCAATGCGCGCTGCGCATTTATTGTTTTAGAATCCAGCAGTGACATTGACAAAGAGTAAAATTAAAATTTGTTTTTCTGTACTTTTATTATACTTTTATTCTAATATTAATAAAATAAATATAAATCAAGGGACAGGTGTATTTATGATATTATACCTGTATCGCTTCCCAAACAGATTCGTTCGGATCAAAGTCGAACATGACTGATTTCTTGGAATTCATTAATGTATATTTTTTTTCATACAGAAGATCGACTAAACAGTATTTCCCAGTGATTTCCGGCCAATGTATCTTTTCTTCTAATGTCAACTTGCAAATTGTAACATTCGTCAAAGTTACCCAAATGTCTTGTATGACTGTACAATATGCCACTCGGATACTTTGATGAAGCGTCATACACTAAAGCAATTTTATACGATATAATGTAATAATTAAATCTTGGATAAAATTCCCATTTTAGATTTTAGAATATTGATCGTTAATAATTACTGCAAAGATTCAAATATAAAATATGCTAAATTAAATATACAAGTCTGAATAAAATAGTCAAAATCTTAATAAAAAAATGGAAATATAATAAACTGCCACAAGAGAGACACTTCTATGGATATCTTTGTGAATTAAACAATTTTTTTTATTTTTAACAGTGATATTTTTTAATAAAATTCTAAGTAGATAATAAAATTCTAGTATTCTAGTTTTTTTTTATTCTTAAATTGCTTTTATTAATTAAAAATTTTATTAAAAAAGTTTATCCTGGACGTATTTGTACTCTTTTTAATTTCATAAGTATCAATTTTTGATGTACTTACTTTGCACAGCCCATAGTGTACCACGTTGTAATTCGTTTAAAAATCGTAGCGCATCTTCTTTACATTGTTCATGTGGCAAGTATTCCGATTGAGCGAAGATTATAGGTAACAGCGGTGAATTTATAAAATTGATTGATTTCATATGCCATTTATGATATTTGGCATTTTTTGTGATTTTGATCTAATTCGTTTGGTTGGAACAAATTTTCGTATTAGACGTTGTTCGTATTAGACATTGTTTCGATGTGACATAACTCTGTTCAGCCAAATTGCACGATATCGTCGATAACAATAATACGCCAATGTAAACGATCGTGTGTTTAAGCATCTCTATTCGATATTCCGCACAGAACTAGCAAAGTTTTGTTTCCGTGATCCTTTTATATGTATCCTTATTGCCCCGATGCGCCGCGTTTAAAGCAACTGTGACTTGTAGAGAATTTTTTATAAACGACCCATCGACGTATAATTAATACCGAAATACCGTTATGACACCCTGTTAATTTGATAAATCAAGACCCAAGCTTGTATAAACTATCGGTCCAGACTTGGTCCAGGCTTGGCACCGATACTGCCGATGCTCGGCTGAAGCTTGGCTCCAGTATTGGGCCAGCTTCGGGATGATAACATCGTGACAATGGTTTGCCAATGGTTTGCCAAGGATTGGCTGTCAAGTATGGTCCAATACTCGCCCAATCCTGGGAAACAATTGGCCCGAATTTGATGCCAATTATTAGCATTAAGCTAATAATTTATCGATTTAAGCTTTAATCTTAATTATAGCTTGAATTTTTATCGATTATTGAGTCATTAAAATCAGTTAGAATAAAATAAAATTGAACTTACATGTTTTAAATCTTTTATTTTGTAGTTTTCAAATTTTAATATTCAAATTTTTTTAAATTCAAATTTTTAATAAAAATTATTTTTAAATATTATTTCGCTCCTTTCTACCTCCTTCCCGATCTGAAGCGCCAGCCAACCATTTGCTTGTCAGCGATTTAATAATAATATTAGTACTGTTATGTACAACGATAAGAAGATCTGCAAAACAAACAAATTAAAAGGTTAAAATAATTTGAATAAAAATTCTCGGACGAAATTTTGAATTAAAGAATTTTTCTAATTTTCAATAACATAAAAGCACAAAATTACCTCGCATACACATGTATAAATTACATGCACTGAAATTTTTCTTCGCGTTCCCTTTTGTAACGCGTCCTTCGCCACTAAACATTAACTGCACATTCTTTTTTAAAAGTGCAGTCTGAATGCAGGAAATGGCTTCTTTCAAGTTTGATGCGTTATTATATCCATTCATAAATTGTTCCTGGATTATATATAAATGATATGTGATATCTGAAGGTAAATAGCATTTGGAAGTACTGCACGTATGCCAATATTTTAATATACAAACCATCGCCTTTAATTTTGTTTCGTCTGTCAATTGAGTATCCAATGTACAAAATTCTTCGTATGTAGAAACTGGAAGACCAACATTAAATATTTCTTCAGCTTGATGTAAAGTTATTACATCAATTTGACGTGTAGAGTTAAACTGTTGGTGCAGTTTCTTCATGTGTTCGGTAATAGTATATAATATACTTCTATGAGCTTTCTCGATACGTTTTGTAATTTTTTCTTCTAACATAAGAAGATCCGCTTTTGTTGCATATGATACTTCTTTAGCTTCCATATTAACTGCTATATAAGGATAAATACAAGTTAACATCAAAATTATTTCGATTTCCATATTTATACATTTTTTAAATTTAAATTTCCAAATATAAAAAATTTACAGTGTGTCTGTGAGTACACGGAGAAAATTTTATATCAAAAGTTACTATGTATGGTAGTAACTGCGGACTATGAAGTCACGGACCGAAATTTTTTACTATGTTTTACATGTGAAAAACATTGTAAAAATTTTTATAATTCTTTCATGATCCGCGACTATTACCGTACATAGAAATCTTTAATATAAAATTTTCTCCATGTATGCATCGCAGTCTGTTGTATGCTCGAATTTTGTTATAATTTATTTATTATGTTTTTATTTTGTTATAGTTTTTTTTATTTTTTTATAGAATTGTTATTTTTAATTTTTATAGTTTTTTTTTTAATTTTGTTACTATTTATATTTACAATCATTCTTTATGTTGGAACAATGCTTTTCCGCATCATCGATCTCTTCTAGAGAATTTTCATCACTACTAAAATTGGTGA
Organism: Linepithema humile; assembly: GCF_040581485.1. Taxonomy (NCBI): domain Eukaryota; kingdom Metazoa; phylum Arthropoda; class Insecta; order Hymenoptera; family Formicidae; genus Linepithema; species Linepithema humile. Next base: position 18,418,170 of record NC_090130.1, on the reverse strand, counting down.
GATGAATTGGTGGGATATTCGGGTTAATCGGTCCAATACGTGGGACGGGGCACATATCTTTTTAAATTTACTTCCACAGGAGGACTTCCGAGGAGAAGTATTTTTTGATGATGAAGGTGTCGATACTATTTTAAAAAGAAGAATTTTTTAATAAAATAAACATATACAAATCAAATATCGACAATATTTGATTTGCAACAAAATTGAGAAAATAATATTTGTTTACATATTTACTAAAATGTTTCTTGCTTAAAGGAAGTCTTCCTTTGGTAACATCAACTGGTGATTTATCTATGTTTAAAAAACGAAAGTTCATATTATGAATTTTATATTAAAGAGAAAAGATTCTGTTGATTTGTACCATCTTTACAAAATTTCTTGAATGATTTTTTCATTAAATAAAAATCTGAAGGGCCGGCTCTTTTTTTTTTCCACTGCGAATTTCGGGATCCTGAGGTGTATGGCCAGAATTGATACTTGGGATATTTGGAAAGGCAGGTACGGATTGAAGAATCTCACATTTTTCATTGTTTGAATAAACTTGTGGCATATTTCCAGCAATATCGAGCGTTTCGGGTATGCTTTCAATATCTATTGTTTTATAGGACTCTTCTAAATATTTCATACAGTCTTCGTAACTACCTATTATTAGAAATTAATAAATATTTTATAGCTGATGCGTAATAAAAATAAACAATTGCAGTAAAAATTAATGTGGAGTTATTGTAGCAACTCTCCCCTATATTAGAGCAAGTTTTAGTAATGGTTATTAAACAACTTTTTGATTTAAAAATTAAGTTCAAATATTTTCTTTCCAGTTGTTAAAAATAAAGATCAAATAAAATTTTATTACAAGATTGAATAAAATAAAAATGTTACAAAAATAATATATACTACTAACGTGCTTGTTTGACAATCGAAATTTCTGATGTGACCCAATCATCTTTTGGAACCTCATTATTTTTCAGCCAGTCATCAATATTTTGGTAATCCTTTTCTGGCGGAAAAGTACATATCCATTTATTAGCTCGAAGCGCAACCATGATTTATGAACGACAACGACTGATTTCTTGCCATTTTCATCTGCGTTTAAAAAAGATGCCACTACATGAGTCGTGCTTCGACGAAGACTCATTATGTCGCCGTAATTTTTAATGCTTTGCAAGAAACACAATGCAAATAAAAATTCACTATGTGCACTATATTGAACAACACTGTATCCCCCCTCTTGAAACTGAACAATATGAGATATTCGCGATGACAAAAAAGAGACCACGAAATCACCACATTAGCGACGCCGCTTATTGACAGTGCGGATAAAACAAAAGTTATGCGTCGTTGCTATCAACAGTTCGCTTATTTTTTTCTTTCTCTCTCTATCTCTCCGGTAAAACAACAAACTCCTTCTAACCAATAAATTCTTTTACATAGTAAATTGAGCCACTAATTTCATGAAGTTACCAATCAAATTATAATTTCAGTTTTTTTTCGTTTAATAACTTTTCGCTATGTTTAGTGCGTATGATCGCGTAAAAAAGCATCGTTTTATGTTAGAAGAAAACGATGAGGATTTTAGTTCCACACTTGGGTCCGTTCAACCTTTACAAGAAGTACATAAACCGTTTTAATATGTTAATAAAAAATTTATTTTGATTTCAAATTTTTAATTTCATCAAACTTTTCGAAGAAATGTAAATAACCAGCTACTTTCACAGGGAGATAACATTGCAAATGCAATTGAAAGTGAAATTTCTCTTCATGATAGCGAGTCCCTACATATTGAGAGACAAATCAATGAAGAGAGAAATGTCGAAGATTTTGATTATGAGTCCGGTGAAAATAATGAGTCCAATGATGAGTACTCGAATGAAGATAATAATTATCTTATTGATGTCAGTGATAACCAGAGGAATGAGTTAGTTGCAATCGCTTTTAAAATTTTTTAAAATTACAGTTGATAGACAAGTGCACACACAAAGAACACATTTTTTTCCTTTTGACTTTTCTTCAAAACTCTCAACTTTTCAAGATAAGACGCATTTTCAAAAAAATACAAACAAAAATTCTTAACAAAAAATATCCTCAATATATAAGTCACACAATTGAAAAATTTGTGTTTTCTTGTCAAAAAGAGTCTCGGTTAAAACTTTTGTGTTAAATATTTAACACATTTATATGTTAATTTAATATATTGTTGTTATGTTAATTCTCAATCAAGCATTAAATTATAAACTAAAAAAAGTGTTAAAATAACACAATGTGGACGTATTTTTTAATTTACACAATAGATATATTACAAATTATTAGTGACAGGATTTATCTGTTAAAATTCACAGAAAAAAATGTTGATTATATTCTATGAAATGAAAAATAACATATTTCTAAGTTAATTTTGTCATTTAAAATATGTTGATTTTATACGAAATTTATTTCAAATTACTATAAAATCTGCATTCATTTTGTGTTAACATAATATCAGTGTCATCATTTAACATATCCATATTATGTTAAATTAACAAAAAAATTTTTCAACTGCAATTTTTCAACTGTGTTGAATGCATTGAAATAAAAAAATGCTCTCTCTTTAAATTATAGATTTAATGATCCAAATGAGGTACTCGATTTTACCAAACAATTACAAGTCTGGGCTATTAATAACATTGGAAATTTGAAAAATAAAACGATTACAGAACTTTTACAAATTCTTCGACAAAATGGACATCAAAATCTTACTTCAACTGCAGAAAATCTTCTCGGCATTGTACGGCTGAATCAGAATGCCATACAAGTAATGGAAGGTTTACGAGATTATGGCAATTATATTTACTTTGGAATCCAAAACCAACTAAAGATGCGGATCAAATCAAAAATATTTAAAAAATCAACAATCGAAGTTTCGGTGAACATCGATGGTTTACCATTGTATAGAAATTCTCTACAACAATGTTGGCCGACTCTAATGAAAGTGCATTGTGATGAATATATCTGTCAACCATTTGTAGTTGGTTTGTTTTGCGATAATTCAAAACCACTGAATACTGAAGATTTCTTACACGATTTTGTTGAAAAAGCAGCACAATTAACAAGAGATGGCTTCATAAATCAGGGAACAACATACAATTTTAAGATTAAAGCTTTTATTTGTGATACACCTGCTCGTGCATTTATAAAATGCATAAAAAGTCATAATGGATTTTATGCTTGCGAACGGTGTATCATTCGAGGGGTATCTGTCTCTAGTCGAAGAGTTTATCCAAATATGGATTGCGCTTTACGCACTCATGATACTTTCATAGAAAAAGCAGATGAAAATCATCATGTTTTAAACAAAGTATCGCCATTACTCGCTATTCCGCATTTTGATATTGTTCGTGCAGTCCTATTGGACAACATGCACTTATTGTACTGTGGTGTATCCAAGTGCTTACTATTCAAATGGAAGAGCGGAAATCCTCTTTCAAGAATTAGTGTTGCAAAAAGGTATGTTCTGACTGAACATTTAATTGCATTGAAAAACTATATTCCAATGGAATTTCAGAGAAAGGTGTTTGATTATGAAAATTTATCAAACTGGAAAGCCACCCAGTTTCGATTTTTCCTTTTATATTGTGGTCCTCTTATTCTTAAAGATGTGCTTTCAGATGATAAATATAAGCACTTTCTACTTTTACACACTGCCTGTCGAATTATGAATAGTTCAGAACTAGCAGTTCACATGGTAGAATATACAAGAACATTATTGAGAAATTTTGTTTCTTTAATGCCAACTTTGTACGGCACTGACTCACAAGTAATTAATATTCACAATCTGATTCATATTGCTGACGATGTTGAGTATTTAAAAGCACCTTTGTCTGATTATACTGCATTTCCCTTCGAGAATTGTCTCGGAAAAATAAAACGTCTGGTACGAGCTCCTAATCGCCCGTTGTCTCAAATTTGTCGCCGTTTATCCGAAATGGAAACTGTATCAGACATAAATATTCAGCCTCATGCTTTGCTACAAAAATGCGAACCGACAGCACAATTTGTTGATTACAATCAAGATTATATAGAATATAAAATGGTGCAGATGAAAGGCATGAAAATAAGAACCGTTCATCCAGATAATCTTGTTCTTTTGCGAAATGGATACCATTTGGAAATAATAACTATTTTTTCACGTGAAAAACAAACACCAAAAAATATTAGAGATCTTTTTATAACTGGATTTTGTATTGAAAATGATGAAAATGCATTTGATTATCCATGTGAATCGAGACGTATAGGGATTCATAAACTTGGCTTACACGCAGAAATACCAGAAACATTTCAAATGACAGAAATTACTGCAAAATGTATCAATTTAAAGATTCACGGTGTTCGTTTTTCGATAACATTACTTCATTTAAAAGAATAAACTAATTACTAATTATAAGATGATAAGACTAATTATAAGATACACATTTAATTTCAATTTTTGTGTTGAACTTTTGTTATTCTTGCATATTCTTGAAATAAATAAAAATAATTTCACAAACACTTAATTAATATATGGCATTATTGCAATTTATTTTTAAATTAAAACTGTCAAATAAATTGTATAAATTTTTAAGTATCGCAGAATATATAGTATGTGTATTAAAATTGAACTATATGCTAAAGGCCAAATATATATACATATTTAGCTGGAGGCGTCGCACAAAGTGTAACAGAAATAATCTGCCGATTCAAAACCGAGATACGGCCCAGCATCGGGTCAAGCTCGGTCCAATCGTTCTGTCGAGCACCGTGGCCATTCCTGAGCCAGCCCTAAACCGAGCATCGGCAATTTGGTACCATCGGCACTGCAAGCTTGGGGATGCTTGATGATTTTGCAAAAAACTGTAGTCGGGAATCAGATTGTACACATGTAGACACTAAAAAAGATCCTGTCATTTTAAGGTCAATGTCCACAATGCTAAAAATGGAATCGAAAAATACATATATAGCCAATAAATACCGTTTATATAGCCAATAGAATTACCGTTTTTTCATTAAAATGCTAATTGATTGATTATACATTTCTCAGACCGAGATCTCGATTGGCCTTCAAAGGCCAATGCCCACGATTTTTAAATCGAGAATGTATAATCGAGAAATGTATAACCAATCAATTTGCATCTTTAATGGGAGGATGCTGGAGTGCCAGACGAACTCCGACGCGAAAGCGAAAGTCATTTCGGTAAAACTAGAAATAAGAATGGCATTATCGGCATAGCCTACAGACTATGCCCGTGACCTAGGTCCGTGTGACACCAATCGGAAGTTAGCACCGAAACTACTATAAAAATAAAAAATAAAAAGATAAAATGATTGCTCTCGAATAGCTGTTTCAATATACATGATTGTTCCACTTAATTAATTAGTACTTATAAAGTTATTAATGAAAAACAGTCACTAATTAACAATTAGCAAATACCCTTATTAAAACTTTTTTTTTTTAATCTGTTACTACCAAACGATTGCTCCTTAATCGCTCTATTTACTTCCATTCATAGATTGTTCATTTTTGTTGAATTATTAATATAAAATTCAATAAATGTTAATTACGCGATCAGTGTTGCCAACCATTGAATGCAAAATTACTTCTAATGTATCAAAAAGTACTCGAATTGAAAGCATTGTAGTAAAATTCTAATTTCTAATGCATCAAAAAGTACTCGATTTTTGCAAAACAAACTTTCGGCAGTCATTCCTAAAGACTACCCAGGTAGCACACATAGTCATATTGACGTCAATTTTAGGTCATATTTCGTCCAAGATGTCATATGTCTTCTAAATGACGTGTATTTAACGTCCTATTGTAGACAAAATTATGACGTTATAAAAAGGAAGTGAATTAGACGTCTTTTTAAGACCAAATTTATTATTTACAATTTTATTTTTTAAGTTTTTCTTAATTAAAACAGACTTTGTTCGTTCCACTTTTAAACTTTTTACTTATAGTAATTATCGATGTAATAATGCGATGGTTATATCATAAGTGAAAAAATCGCAATATGTAAAGATATTCAAACACAAATAGAATGATAAAGGTAAAAAGTAGGCAATGAAAAATATAGTTAATAATATTGCTTTATTATTAATTACTGCGTTTGCAATTTCGTCCAAAAGTATGGAAAGTATATCTAATGGCATCGATAGAATCCTACCCTATCACGCACTTGTAACAAATGATCACTGCGAGCGTATAATAAGGAAAACTCCATTGATGCCATTTAGAATGTAGAATGCATTTGAACTGAGTAGCGTGGCGCGAACGTGAAGCGCAGGCGCAATTCTGGGTTCTGGATTGGACAAGACAGTATGAGTAACAGTGTAATAGCACAGTATACACTAGGTCTCTTTTTTACTCCATATTAGAAGGAAAGAGATAAACTCTGAACTAGTGCAGCCAGTTCAGCTGAAAAGAACAGATCTACTGTGGTAATAGCGGGAAAGTGAGAAATGTAACACGTGCACAATAAGTGATTCTGGGGCCGGTTGAAGTTTCTGTTTATCTGTGTTTTTTTACAAAATGAAGAGAAAATAATTTAGCAAAAGGGTAAATATTGTGTGTACACACTCCTTTCTCAACCTTATTTCTTTTTCGTACATGTGCAGTATACAGTTATTAATATGGGATTCAAGTTCTTTGTCTATTATTATTAAAGATTTGCTTTTTGTTTTGAGATCATAACCTACAAGTACTTGCTTTCACATTGTGCCTTTGCATATAAAACTGCAGCACTAAACATGTTTAGTACAAATTTGTTTCTATATAAATTGCAGGATTTTATTATTTGATTTGATGTTTCTATGCGTGAAAAAGTTAGCTTTCAATATGCAAATGCGTATATATTAATGCATAAATTATTGTGATATTGAAGCCTAAAACCGACAATACTATATTATCTTTATTTATATTAATTATACAAGTGAAAATATTTACATTAACATTGTAATAAATTTGATAGAAGATTTAAAGCGTACAGGTGAGTTTATTAAAATATCTCTCTAATCTTGTAATACATAAATATATATATATTATATTATCCTTTCTTTGCAGCGAAATAATCCAAAAATAAGTATGGCTTATGTTGTTGTAGAATTTGATGAAAAACACGGTGGTGGTGTAGCTGCTGTTAACAATGCATGGCTTACACTTTTAAAAAAGGAAGTTTTTTGGCCTCCTTATAAAGATCAAAATAAATTTGATAAAGCTTTGAAAACAGGGGAGACAGTTGATACTGAAAAATGGACACTGCACAGTATTTCGCGTATTTTTTACAGAAGTGGTAAATTAGATTTTTCATATTTATTTGTTTATTCTACATATATATGTATTTATTTATTTATTCTACATTTTTTCTAAATTGCAGATGATCTTGTAAAGATAAGAGAGAAACTAAAACAATCAGAAATTATATCAAATTTGGAAAGTGAAGAAGAAAACGAAAGTATACGTAAAAAACGGAAAAGGATACCTAATAAAAGAATATGTAGTTCGTCAGATGATGAACAAGAGGAACAACGAAAGAAACAGTTACCCAGACCACCCCTAGTAAAACAAATAAATGTTAATAATACTTCTAAACGTTTAGAGAAAGGTATATCTACTTATTTTATATATATTCAAATGTGTGTTCCATTGTTTTATATAACCTTAAAGAAATAAATATTTGTTACATTTATTTTCAGATTTTACTTTGGCCCGTTCTGATTCACCTTTGCCGATTAGTACTCTCAATACAAGTGAAAATATAAGCCCCAGTGTAACAAGTACTGCAAGTAATTCTGTAAATAATAACATAAATATTTCAACAACTCCACGTTCACATCGTCAATTTATTCATACAGTGGATAATTTTGGTTTGTAAAAGCTTATTTGTGAAAGTAGATAGAATGTCGACAGTTTTTATAATGAGATATTTTTCAGAAAAACTTGTTTCCCTGATAGCTACTGTCAAAGAACAGAATGATGAAATATTGCGATGGATGAACAGACAAAATACAAAAAATGTAAACAATGTGACTGGATTGCCTGATATACCATTTGCATTTCCATTGAAAACAGTTGAGGAATTAGATCAGTTAGATGTTTACTTGAAAACAAATAATGATGATAATATAGCTTTGGTATGTATACATAATAGCATTTAATACCATAGCATGTATACATAATAGCATTTAATACCATAGCATGTATACATAATAGCATTTAATACCATAGATAATTAAATTTCTTTTTAGTCGGCATATTTGTCTAGTCTGGGTGGGAATCATGTACCAAGCAAAACAAATAGAATTTTAAAATATATTTTGACTGATGCTATGGCAATAAATTTTAATTATTACGGCAAACGTTCACAGAAAAGAGCCTTTTCAGATTTATCCCTGAAAAATTTAATTGTTGGTAAGTGTTCTTTTATGTATTTATTTTTTGTATGTGTGCATAGATGGGCATTTGGTTTTTTCTTTAGTTTGATGTAATTTACCGTATATAATTTCTATCAATTTTAATTAATAAAAATGACAGGCAATTTGTACATAACTTAAATAAAATTCAATTTATAAATTTATATATAAAATTACATCTAAATTCACTTTTAAACACATTCATAATTAAAACTTTATTGCTAAAAATTTTCTTTATTGTAACTTATTTAAATCTTAATAATTCTACATTTTAATTTGAATTATTTAATTTAGTATAGATACTTTCAATCTTTTAATGTTATATATAATATGGTTTAAATTTTACGGAAACTTGATATTTCTTAGGTGCAGTCAAGAGAAGCGTCGCCAATACAACCGATAAGGAAATAAAAGATGCAATAAAGGTTTGGCTGAAGCATGCTCAAGATCGTATGAAGAAAACGAGAGAAAATGCCTGAAAAAATTAAATATAAGTTGAAACCTGTTGTAGGTAAACGCCAATGTTATCGTAGAATTGCACTAACTGTTCGTAAAACACTTCAAATATGTGATAAGAAACCCAACATAACACATAAGAATATTTCACTTAATAGTATATTTGAAAATAGTAATAATGATGATGCACTTGATAATAATGTGTCAAATATATCACATGGGAATATTTCACTTAATAGTGAAAATGAAGATAACGATATTAACAATATACTTAAAAATAATGTGTCCAGTAATTACGATGCAAGTTTATCGCTAACGTTGTCTGACAACACTTTAGTTTCATCTGATTTAAATAGTACAGTTTCTCAGCCGTTTAAACTCAATGTTAAGACAGTGGGCTTTTAATTTTAATGTCACACATTCTGCAATTACTGGTTTATTACACGTATTACACGTTTTTCATCATGATGAATTGCCTTTAGACTCCAGAACATTATTAGAAACGCCAAGAAATATTAAAACAAAACAACTTAATAATGGGGATTTTTATTATATCGGTCTGAAAAATATTTTAAAATCTATTGTATCGCAAACAGCAGAAAATTTTGAAATTAAGTTAGATATCAGTTTTAATATTGATGGACTTCCATTATTTAACAGTTCAAATTTATAGTTCTGGCCGATTTTAGGACTAGTAAAAAATTTTAAAAGTAATCCCTTTGCTATTGGTATATTTTGCGGTAGATCAAAACCACAGCCTTTAGAATTATTTCTAGAAGATTTTATTGACAAACTTCTATATTTGTTGCAAGAAGGTATTGAAATCAATAACAAAAGATATTACATTGCTATCCATAGTTTTGTGTGCGATGCACCTGCTAGAGCATTCATAAAATGTATAAAATCCCATACTGGCTATTCATGTTGCGAAAAATGTGTGATACGAGGACAGTATATACAAAGTCGAGTTGTATTTAGAGATATATCTGCACCGAAAAGAACAAATATTTCTTTTATTAATCAACAAGATGAGGATCACCATATCAAAATCTCTCCTTTAATTAAATTGGGAATCGACATGATCACTGTTTTTCCAATTGATTATATGCATGCTTGTTGCTTAGGAGTAATGCGAAAATTATTAAATTTTTGGATAAGTGGTGCGTTAACAACACGATTATCTGGTCGTAAAGTGAATATTTTATCAGAACATTTAGAATCCTTAAAATCATATATGCCATTAGAATTTAATAGCAAACCCAGGACACTTCATGAGCTTCCAAGGTGGAAAGCGACAGAGCTCCGTACATTTTTATTATATTTAGGACCCCTTGTACTAAAAAATATAGTTGATACAGCCGTCTATGAGCACTATTTACTTTTTCATACTGCAATATCAATTCTAATATCTGCAAAATTTATATCAAAATTTAGTTGTGCATTTCCACAAGAACTGTTGAATATATTTGTTAAACATTGTGAACAATTATACGGCCAAGAATTCTTAATCTATAATGTACACATATTATGTCATTTAGCTGATGATGTGCAGATTTATGGGCCATTAGATTCATTTTCATGTTTCCCGTTTGAGAATTATCTTGGCCAGATTAAAAATTTAATAAAATCTCCTAATTATCCTTTGCAACAAATTGGTCGTAGATTACACGAAATAAATGTAGCATTAGAGAATAATTTACCTATCATAGAAAAACAGTCTATTCATGCTGTAGAAGATAATTGAGTTCATTACCTGAAAAATTTAAAAGCGTTTTCTGTAAGCAATTTAAAAAATTTAAACATGGAGATTTTACTATTTCGACACATTCTTATTCAAGTGCAAATTTGTATTGTTTAATGAAAAATAATATACTCATTCAAATTCAAAATATTGTCGTTATAAGCCTACAAGAAATATTTATTGTTGGAAAATACTTTACATCCTATGATTCTCTATATAAGTATCCCCTAAATTCAAAAGAATTAAATATTTATGTTGTAAAAAATTTAACTTATGAATCTAATATATGGTCTTTTCATGATATACTTGCAAAGTGCATTGTGTTTCCTTTTGATAATTGTTGGGTTTCTTTTCCTATTATTCATACATATTAAAAAAAATATTAGAGCAAAACGTTAGAATAAAAGAAGAATAAAATTTTGAATAAAATATTAACTTTTAATTAAGAAAACAATTTTTATTTTAAAGAAACATATATATATATATATATATATATATATATATACATATATATATACAGTTAAAAATTAAGATAAGTGAGCTTAAAATGTTTTTATTAATTCAAATGGTTTATATATACAAGTAAAATTGTTTTCACATATAACATTTAAATATATAATACATACAATTTCGAATATATAATATTCAAGTATTATAAATATGAAACACACATATATATGTGTGTGTTTCATATATATGGAACACACACATATACAGGGTGTCTGGCAATAATCGCCCCACCGGTCATATACAGGTAGAGGAGGTCAAATCGAGTAGAAAAGTCCTTTACCATTTTTTAATTTTCATAATAAGTACTGAGTAATTAACGAAAAAAGATCGGCGAATCCGCGCGAGTAAAGCGCGCGCGGTGAGAAGGACGTCCCACTGCTACGCGATCACTAGGACACAAGGCTCTAGCGTTACGCGCCGCTCGTATGTTGCCATTGTCATTTGTAGAGCGCTCCTCCCAACGCTTCATCGCGCGCCTAGTGATCGCATAGCAGTGAGATGTCCTTCTCGCTGCGCGCGCTTTACTTGCACGGATTCACCAACCTTTTTTCGTTAATTACTTAGTACTTATTACAAAAATCAAAAAATGGTAAAGGACTTTTCTACTCGATTTGACCTCCTCTACCTGTATATGACCGGTGGGGCGATTATTGCCAGACACCCTGTATATGTGTGTTTCATATTTATAATACTTGAATAAAGACATTTTAGGCTCACTTAATTACCTTAAATTAAATTTAAGACAAAAACGTTGCATTTTTTTTATTAAAGGCTGTGCTATAAAATAGATAAATACTACAAATAAGAATTTATTTTATTGTTGCCGTTTAGAGGTAGTATCAGTATTAGATGCTCAACTATATATTTTATTTTTATCATTTGAAAGTTTAATTGTTAGTATTGTAAAGCACATAAGTCTAAATATTGTAAAACGTACATATAATGAATAAATAAATATATTATGTAAATATATTTTGTCTTTTTAAATTTTAATTTTAACGTTATTTTTAAGGCAATTCTAAAATCATTATGACGTCATACTAATGTCATCAGATGACGTCATACTAATGTCATCCAATGACGTTATATTGTTGTCATCTGATGACGTCATTTATGCTGTGACAAATGGCCGTCAGTATAGGGTCATTTAGACGTCATACTAACCGTCAGTTTGACGAAAACGTACGTAAAAAAGACGTCTAATTGACGACGTTGTGCTACCTGGGTAATTAACTAACGGTTGACCATTACAATCTAAACTAGAAAAAAATAATAAAATAAAGAACAATAATAATAAATGACAATTTATAATAAAATAGAAACATTGCAGGTAAAAAATTAGACAAATAAGTGAACATAAATTATGAGCAGATTTCAACCCTAACCTAACCCTAATTCTAGCTTCCTGTCCTAACTTCCTGTCCTAACCATAATTTTTCACTTAACAAAATCCAACTGTTACGGCGTTGCAGTCATATTGTTGAGTACGAAATTATAAAACCCGCATCAGAATATGTATTAAAGATTGAGATTAAAGACTAAAGATTAAAAATGGATCAATCAGAATAAAAGAAATTAAAATTTCTTTTTTCGTTAATACAGTTCTGTGATTGGCTTGCAATATCTGAACTGTGCTTAAGACGGTCTTCAATATAAGGACCTATCCAACAAACTTGCATAGTCGCATAAAGATATGCATAAGAAAATTGATTGGTCCATTTCTTTATACATCTGCTTATGGACCAAATGTTATCATATGTTTATGCGATTATAACAAGTTTATCTGGATAGGCCCTTATGCATCTTTGTCCCCACACGGAAAATAATATCCAATGGACGTCCATATAATCTCCATAACTCCATACTACATCTATCTCTACGATGGATATTAGATAGGTTTCTATTAGAAATCTATATTATTTCCATGATAAATGACGATATAAATCCATCATAAATGTCTATTAGACATCTGTTATCGATGTTTGATAGAAGTATCAGTATCCATAGTAACGAATATTGTTAGGGCATCGTCGATGTCAAACGTTTCGGCTGATCATTCATCCATCTTCAGTGCTAACGTTACAAATCTGTTTAGTAGAAAGATTGTGGTTTCAATTCGTCATTAATAAAATTATTTGGAAGTAAAGTCACAAATGTGATTGCGAGATAGTCTTGTTTATGTAGGTGTTAACAGAATGTCACCATGTTCTCGACTGTCTCACAGTTCTCGACTGTCTCACAGTCATGACATTCTGTTAACACCTACATAAACAAGACTATCTCGCAATCATATTTGTGACTTTACTTCCAAATAATTTTATTAATGACGAATTGAAACTACAATTCATCAAAGCTCTATGAAATATCTATGGAACATCTATGATTGCTCCATATGATATCTATGAATATATTTAATGGATGTCGAATGGAGGTATGTAATGCGGAACTGTGGATGTCTAGTAGACATCTATAGGAGATTACATAGATATCTAATAGAGGTTTCGAATCTCCATGATGGACATCTAGTGGATATCCATTAGAGGTTTTTGTTCCGTGTGGATCTAAAGCCTCGAGAGCGGGCAGCCATGCCGTTTGTTGATCGAGCTCAGAAATTATTCAGTGCTTGTTCTTTTTTGAGTAATTGCATAATTTTTTTAACATTTTTTGACACCGAGATTCGGTTTTTTCCAGTTTTATTCAATCTATATTTGTCTATATTTTCTTTCACCAAAAACAGCACGTGTATGTTTGTTGAGTGGATGAATGCGCGTGCGTGCGTGTGCGTGCGTATGCATGTGTGTGCGTGCGTGTGCGTGCATGCGTATTGTCGTGTAGATGTGTATGCAAGTGGGTGGTGGGCGTGTGCGTGCATGCGTATACACACCTACACGACAATATGCAGCACGCACACGCACGCACACACATGCATACGCACGCACGCAATGTTTTTACGATTTGCGTTAGGAGGGGGGCCAACTATATAGACCTGTAAATCTATTTAATAAATATTTTTTTTCTTAAAAAAAACAAAATTTTTACACAATTTACTATATACATTATTTCTAAAGTTACTTTTTGCTGTTGTATGTGAAGTTTTTCCAGAAGTAACAAAAAAATTTTGCTGATTATATTTCTAAAGATAAAAAGAATACTAACACCACAAGGTGTACACTAAAGAAGAATTTTATGTTGTGCGCTACGCAACTAAGAAGTAAAATGCCAAGCCAAGATTTTTTTGGATCTTTAATAAACGTAGTTATAGATCTTCTTGGTAAATATTTTCATTCTAATAAAAAAATTTCATACAATTTATTGTATGCATTATTTCTAAAGTTACATTTTTGCTGTTGTAGGTTGAAGTTTTTCCAGAAATAACAAAAAATCTGCAAAATATAATTGATATTGTGAATGAGGAAGAAACATAATTTTTAAAAACTTTTTCACGCGGTCGTAACTTATTGAATAGAACAAAGTCGTAATTGAAACTTATTGAAACAACAAAGTTGGAGTCAACTGATACTGTGCTAGGTGATGTAGCGTGGCGCTTGTATACTTGTGGTTTCCCAATAGATCTCATCCTGCTAATGACTGAAAAAAAAGGATTGAAAATTTATATGATAGGATATGAAGAATCCAAAAAGCCAAGCACAGGTATATTTCACTGTATAGCAATTATTCCATTAATTTAATATAGATATTTTAATATATTTATATTCTTGATAAAGAATTCTCCTTGATATTTCTCAAGTTAATTTTTCAAAATAAAGCTGGTGGAGTAGTACTCTCTAAATTTCTTGGAGTAAAAACGCATTCGAAAAATTGAGTGACTGGCCGTGTAACTCGAGTTAGAGTGACTTTTCATTCATACGGAGTTAATTCTCTCTCTTTTTGTTGTAGAGTGAATTTTTCACTTTGCAAAGTAGAGTGATCATGTGTACTTTATTTTGTAGAGTGAATATTTTCACTCTATGCAGTGTGGAGTGAATATTTTATTCACATGAAGAGTGAATGATTACTGCGTCTCATTATCTCTTGTTCTCGTCTCATTGTTACACGTATTTGGTGCAAGACATCGTAAATATAAATAAGAATATCTATAAAGAATACACGTAGATAGACATATAAATG